>NW_022601467.1:19770909-19877197 GCF_009176505.1 Sitodiplosis mosellana | reverse complement strand
AGAGAGAGAGAGAGAGAGAGAGAGAGAGAGAGAGAGAGAGAGAGAGAAACCATCAATAGCATTGCAAATCATTTTTTTTTCTTTCGACAAAATATAAATTTTATTTCCATTCCCATTCGAAAAAGTAATTTTAATTTTTAAATTGGATGTTGTTGATTCTCATTTCATTCCGATTTTTTTCACTCTCGCTTAACTTTCGCTAGCCATACCACATAAACCGCATGTCGATGAATGCGGTGGTTCTATGGCCGACAGTGAGATGCAACCGAGAGAGTTATAATTAAAACCGAAAAAAATATGGTTGTTGAGTGCGTTTTACAATAAATGACCGGGAAAAAAAAGCATAAAAGATCCATTTCGTAGTATTTTTTTTTTTTGCAAACTCGCTAAGCATAATCCAGTGGAACAAATATATCATAACAGTTGCATTGCGAACGTCATAAAGAAGAATCAAAATGCTGGTTACCGATACCGTCCGCCACCATCAAGCCACAGGTCAAACGAACGAAAGTAATGAAAAAAGGGGAGAATTTGGGTCCATAAATAAAAATGAATGTCAAATATAAATCAAAGCGCATTGTTTTCGCTAGTAGCGAAATCGCTACGCGCATTCCTTTTGCCCCGGATCGTTACGATTACAATCGCGAATTTGTGTGTATTGTTTTTTTTTTCGTTCATTCGCTGTGCTTCGGCTTCACTATCGATTCATTAGCGCTCGTCGCCAGATTTTCCATTTTATTTTTTGCTCGCAATTTATTTTCTTCGTCAGTTCTAGGCAATAATTTCGTTAGGAAACTGACGACGAACCAAATTGATTTGGTTTTTCGTCGTTTTGATGAAATGTGTTGGTTTCGCTCAATTTTTCATCGCGTCAAGTGACTCGAAAGGGGGATGTGATGAGTACTTGACGAGCCTGATCTAAATCCAGGAAATGAAAGTAAGAAAAGTTCACAATGAAAAACGACAAAAAAAAGAAAGCGTGGCTTGATTTATTGGCATATGCAGATGAGCTTAATTTAGTTTGAGGTTGACATGAATCAGCATCAATGCGGGGTGGTTCCATTCTGTCTCTTCTCTTTTTCATCCACACCAAGAAGCGCGACAGTTAAAAGACATCAACTGGAAATATGATGATGGCTCACTGACAGCGAAAGGGAACTACTTACTTGGCACTTTGTTGAAATTCGATTTGCTCATGCTTGTGTGAAGCTAGAGATAGAGAGTCGAAAAAAACGACGATGAGAATAGGCAAGTTCGTTTTTATTTTGTTCAGGCAAAATAACGTAAAATTCACCGTAAAACACAAAGCGCTCGCGAGATAGACCGAAGAAGAAACCCTTCAAAATGCAACTCGCAAACAGCGAGTCGAAAAACTTTCCACCATTTTTCTATTTGCGAAATTAAGAGAATGAAAACCAAGACCATCAAAGCGTAGCAACTATTCATTTGTGGTCGGTCATACATTTTTTTCTTATTCTTTCTTCTGTGCGC
This sequence comes from Sitodiplosis mosellana, assembly GCF_009176505.1. Taxonomy (NCBI): domain Eukaryota; kingdom Metazoa; phylum Arthropoda; class Insecta; order Diptera; family Cecidomyiidae; genus Sitodiplosis; species Sitodiplosis mosellana. The sequence goes on along the minus strand of NW_022601467.1, from coordinate 19,875,706 downwards.
CTTGTTTGCTCGCTTTTTTTCTCATCATCGCTCGATCGTGGCGTGTGTGTGTGTCTGTGGGTTTCTTTTTTTCTCGTCTTCTCTTTCGGTTGATGTTGTTTTTTGAACTGTTGTCGCCGGAATGATGGTGTTCTGACCGCTTCACGGTGAACTTTTTTTTAATGGCCCATGCTTTTGTAGATCGCTTGCTTGAGCTCATTTTTTGGGGGCCTGGACTTTTGTGTTCACACCACTATGAATAAATAGCGTATGATTCATGTAAAAAGTTGATAATACCGAACAAAGTGTGAAAATAACCGCGCTGAATGAAGCCTTGGAATGACTTGGACTCGGACTTATAAATATACGAACCGTTTGCATAATTGCATAGCAATTTTATTTCCAACTATTTTAATTTCAAGTGTGAAATTACAATGTTACTTAAGTACTGTTGACGAATCAAAAACTGGAATAATAACAACGCCGAAGAAGAAAATGAAAACGAAGACGCCAAAAATTGTGTGTAAACTTTTTCTCGCTCGGTTATAGTTCGAGCAGCGCACCATGTGGAACAGGATTACATTCCAACAAGCTCATAAAATAGCAATCTTCGCCAACACCAAACAAGAAAAACGAACGTGAAAAAAGACTTATCTTCTTTTCACAGTTAACTGAGGCGATGAAGTTGAAAACAACAACAACAACAAAACATTGTCGCGCGCACAGTTTGCTTATGCAAAGACAACAATGTCAGCGACTTATTTACTTTACTATTGTCTCTTCGCGCTTTATATATCATATTCATTTGGAGTTTTCGCTTTCGTTTCGACGAAATGAGGAGCAAAAAAACTTCGACGATGACAACAAAATAACATGCATAATCTTTAACGCTTTACTGCGAATCACCGCGTCGATTTAATTTCAAGACAAACACACAAAAACTACGTAGATACGTGCGAGCAGTCATGTTTTTTTTCCGTGAATTCAAAGATTCGAATTTGTTCCAAACTAAGAAAAAAATGGTTCTTATCCAATGGTCGAATAGAGGAATGAACTGTGTCCTTTGCTCCATTCGAGATGCTGCATATCTAATTTGGATTAAACATCAATGACACATGGAATTATACTGGTCATTTAATAATATCATAGATCAACCCGAACAAATCAACCAAATTAAATATGATATACATACCAAAATGTGTAGTGGAGAGAAAAATCAACGCGATGACAACAACAAAAAATGCTAGTGTGAGCCATTTTTTGTAATTCAAATTTATAGTTTTTGCGCATAAATTTAAAATAATTAATGTGCGGAATGAATGAGAACGGGAGAGAGAAAAAAAATACAAAAATCAGTTTCAACCCGCTCAATGCATTATAAAATTGAGCGTTTTTTTTCTGTTCGAACAGTCACAATATCCAAATGCCATGAGTTTGGATCCGGGCAGCAAACTCGACACAAAGCCGTTTTACATATATTTACCAATTGGACCAATGCGATTTTCCGCATTATGATTCTTTGATGAACGTATACAAATCCTGGGCTTGATCTTTTTTCCCCTATTTTTTTTCGGATCATTCAAATCTCCGATTCGATCTAATATTAATCTAGATAATGATATAGTTTATAAACTTTTTTGTTGCGGAAAAATTTCAATATATAAACAAATTGAATTAGTTCTATTCCGCAAACTAGTTTCTATTGATGATAATAAAAGCAGCAAAGCTTCGGCTTAATTCTTTTTTATTATCATAATCCACGAAATGGGAACGAGCGCATTTAACAAGAAAAAAAAACACATACTCTGACCAATGGAACATTCAATTTGAGTGTGCAATTAGCAAAATCTGGTTGCCATTATGTGTGTGTGTGTGTGTGTATGTGAGTCATTTCTCAAGCAACAGCTCGCATGAGATTATGTGATCTGTGTGTTTATGTGTCGTCGCTGATGATTTCCATTTCCGTGACTTTAAAAAGTCAAGGGATTAACGTAAAGTGAGTGCATTTGAACAATTCAAATGAGGAAATCGAACGCACTTCCCGAACAATTAACCGAGAGTGAGAAAAACAGTAGAAAATGTTATGTTAACATAGAAAAAAACACAAAAAAGTGATGCCATGTGCTGGAAAAGAAGCATTGGATTGTAATACACAGTGTGATTGCGATCGCAAACGAGCATGAACGTGAATGCTGTATGTGTGAACGCGAAAACGACAATAAGCATAAGTGCAATAATTCAATGATGTATTGGCTAATGAAATGCACAAAATGTGCGAGACTTGTTTGTAACTGATCTTGTTAATGAATAATGGACGAACATTGTAAAAACATGCGTGCACGTTTGATCCGATGTGCGAATGCACATGCACACAGCATGAGCGTGTCCAAAGTCCCAAAAGAGTCACAATAATAGCACGGCAAAATTCAACATCAGAATCCATATTGCAATTTTACAAATTAAAACTATAATTTCCATTTGATTTGATTTGATCGCATTTTATGCAAATTGTAAGAGCTCATTTTATCCTTGCGCTTGCATACCAAACGCTGTTTTTTTTTGTCTCGCATGGCGTCAATGAACCGCCGCATGAACCAAACGAATGGAGAGATAGACAGAGAGTGAAAAAATTTAATCTACTATTTATCATCCAAAGATATGTGTATTATTCTTTTGGCGCGACATGACATCGGCGCTGTTTTTGCATCTATTTTCCATTATTTTCCCTTCATTTGCCGCTGATAAAGTGAAAAGAACAAAGAGCCAAATAGGAAAACTAATAATATTACGGACATTACAAAAGCCAAATGCCGATCCAAACTGAAAGCGTGCTGCACATACAAACAACGAACCGACGATGATTGATCATGGAATGGATGGAGAAATGGAAATAGTGTACATTGTGAATGCACACACAAATTGATTTCTCATATTGTAAACATCGACAAATAATATCGGCACATTGAAAAATGTGTGCCGTTGCCACTCAAACGTCGGTCGGTCGACTTGCTGCTGCTGCTGCTGCTCCGTCATGATTGAAGACAGAGCAATTGTTGCAACATTGATGTGATGTCTTCAGACCGGCAAACGAGGAATTACAAAATCAAAACAACTGAATCGAATTGATTGTTTTTGTTGTTGTTTCCTCGTTTGTTTTTCGGTGCATTTGTGTTCGCCGTGTGTACACACACTGTCTGTGTTTGTGTGAGTGTGTTGCAGTGCCTGAGTGGATGTTGTTCGGTGAGCGTTCGAGCGTTTAGCGAATCGATTTAGATATGTGTGTGCTTGCACCCAACAACCATTTCCGTTTGCACAATCACAATTGCTGACAAACCGGCGACATTTGCTGTTGCAGCACACCATCACACACACGACAGCATCAACAATGCACTGGTTTTTGTCTACCTTCTGAAAAAAAACACCCAAAGAAAACGACACAAAAAAAAACGAGTGAGAGATTTCATTTTACGCGTTTTACTTATTTTCTTTTTCATTTTTTTTTTACAGAGCGAGCACGGCTCTTCTCTTTTTCTCTATGCACACATGTTATGTCGTTTTGTTGCGTTTTCTTTCAGTCCGTGACACAAGCGCCCGAACAATTCGCTGCGCGCAATGAGCAATAAATGCAAAATACACGAGCGCCCCGATCAACACAGCACCAACAATAACAGAATAGCGACGATGTTTAAATTTTAAATTATAAAAATATGTACTCGAATGGCAAATGAGTAGAACAGAGAAAGAAAGAAAGAATCTAGTCGCTAGCACAACAGCATAATTCGATGATAGAAAGGAGCAGAAATGAGGTAGTGCACGGCACACCGACAGAGACACACTGCAAGAAAAAAAACAAGCAGATTTCAGAGCGAGAAAATAGAAGTGGCGAGAAGCAGAAAAAAAGTCGTAATCCATTGCATAGTGAAGTGGCATCATGATATTTGTAATGCGGCGTCTATTTTTGCGTGCGTCTCTTGCTGAAACCCGTTCAAATATACATTTGAAATATAAGTTTTGCTCATTTCTTTCTTTCTTTCGTTTTGTTTTTATTTTATTTTCCTTCGGTGAGTGTTTGGTGCTGTGCTGTTGATGCCATTTTTTTTTCTGCTGTTGCCCGTGCTTGCTGCTTCGCATAGATTATGTTCCTTTGAGTAATGACTGCCATTTGGATTTTATTTCAACTGTAAATGCATCGCATAGCAGATAGGAGAGTCAAAGCTGGCACTAAGAAGATTTGTACAATTGTCGGTTTGATCCTTGTTGTCTTGACTCCAAAAGAGCATACACCGGCTAAAGCCACACCGACAAACATACGACGATGACGACGACGACGGCGACGACGATGAATAGGATGGATGCCGACCCATCCGTCGTGTTGGACGACGGAAAACATTCAATCTCTCAAGGTCCATTTCGTTTGACCAAATCCGGGATATTTTAAAGCGACAAATTGATTGATATTTCAGATGTACATATTACATGGCTTCGTTTTACCAGGCCACTGAACAAATGTGTGTCTTTATCAGTTTGGTTTTGCCTTAATGTGACCGTTCCGTGCTGTTTGGCTACAAATCACTCAATTTTCTGGTTTTTGAAAAATGAAACGAGCAAGCCGCACTCTGTCACCGCTGCTACTGCTGTGGAGCGCAAGTTGTATTGGATCTGATAAGAGACAAACACACCACGGCGAAAAAAAGGAAAAGAGAGAGAAAGAATTGAAGAAAAAAAAGCGCCGTCGATTACGTAATCCGTAAGTCAAAACCAATCAATTTGAATGACAGCATATTTTTAATAGGACATTGAGTTGTAAAAAATCCAAATGGATTTTCTGGTCGATTTGAGATTAATTACGAATCAATTAGGACGGTTGGTGTGTGTGTTATATCTTTTTTTTAAATTTCACTTTGCAGCCAAATGTGGAAGTGTTTTGCTAATTAGCCTAATGTATCGGATGTCCGTTCGTTTCGATCATTTAATCCAGTTCGGTTACACTTGTCTCGTTTCTTTGTTGGTGGTTCTTTTTTTTTATCGTTATCGATTCCTAAGACTATGAATGTTTGGTTAATGTGCAAGACAGACGACAACAGTGAAAAAAAAAAAACAAAAGAATAACAAACAAAACTTACTTAATCTTCCGAAGCTGTGCGATAATCGCTTTTTCAGCTTTTGAAGCGCACCTCCTTTTTTCTCACGCATTGTGACACCTGAAATGAGACAGAGAGAAATTAGCCATTTAGAATCCAATTAGAAATATTTTACAAATGTAATGAATTTTTTTTTGTGCTGTTTCTCGTTTCGTTTCGTTTCGTTTCTGTTTATTTTTCTAATGTATTGTGATGGGTTTGTGCCATTGAGTGAGAAAAAAAAAACACAAAAACGAATTGTTTTCTTTCTCAAGTATGGCGTTTTTGTTCGATTTTATGTCGAATTCCGTCTACAATAAAATGCGATTCAATTGTTTCAAGCGAGAGAGTGAAAAAACACACACAAAGAATAACTCGGATTGTTCTCCGATTTTCTTGGAAATTTAAAACCATTTCTACGAATAGTGAAATTGGAACGAATGAATAAAAAACAACAACAACTGAAGATGATAGAAAAAACGGTATGAGACGAGCGAATGGATAAGTGTGGAGAAAAAATGCCAGAGATAAGTTAATGAGTTTCTTCGCGTCTAGCAAGTGCATTGCATTCTTCGTTAATGATAGCCTCAACATTCAGCACGAAGTAATTTTGATAATATCGCCGACGCGCGCGCTTTTTCCTCCTCCTCCACCATCTCCAGAATGATGATGACGACGACGTGCCGCTGAATGACGCCGAGATAAATAAATAGCGTGTTTTCATACACACAATTTTTTCTATTGTGCAAATCGAAGCGTTTAAAGCGTGTTGGCGGTTTTTGGAATGGGTTTTCTTTCGGTTCTCAAACTCACTCTCTATCTGGCTTTTACTAATCGTGCAATTCATTTTGCAATTTTCGGATAAAAGAATGCCAAGCTTTTTTTGCTCTTCTCTACAATAGTTCGTGAGATTTATCGGCCGTACGATTTTCACTTTGGCCAGCAGCAGTAGCAGCCATCGCCACACCAATAGCAGTACATCGATTAAAGAAGATGCGATTCGTTCATTGCATTCTCACCGTATTCAAAATGCTGTGTGTGTTCGATCTTGATTGAATTTGATTTACGGTAATTCCCATAAGTTGCGATCATTTACTCTCTTACTTCGCCGAAGCTATCTATCGGCCTGGCGACGAATACCGATGGAATAAATGTCATGGCCGTTATTTGAGCGCAGAACAATGGTGATTTTTGTTGTTATTACAAATTTTATGATTTCCACACGCAAACGCTTCGTCATGAATTTGGGACAGTGAACGCACGAATACTGTGTACGGTGTACACTGTACAGTGTACAGTGTACACCCTCTCTCCCGAACAAACATACCGCGGTGTGTTATACCGATAAGATAGCCATTTTTAGAAAGAAACACAATGATTCATATTTAAGATCACAGCATGATTAGTGGTATGTAAATCACCCTGACACCCAGAATTTATACGGCCAACGAGCTAGAGACAAAGACGGAGCGAGAAACAGAATGAATGAGAAAGGAAATTGTATTCCAACACTATGGCATCTGTTCCATTTTTTAACTGAAACCTATGACTATTCTGACTTAGTTGTCATGGTGGGATTGATTTCATTTTCTCTTGCATTCGGCAGTGAAAATGTGTTCCATTTCGACACACACACACACAGAGAGAGAGAGAGAGAGAGAGAGAGAAAGAAAATTGAGCGCATCGGAATCCATTTAAGCTAAAAACGTGATATTTGAAAGAAACAACAGACTGCTGCTATGGATCAATGTAGCAACATGTACAGTGTATACTACAGGCATCGCTTGAGCTACACTCAAACACCCAAAGCCGAAACCAAATAATCCGAGTGTTCAGCTGCAATTACAAACGTGGAGATTATTTCACCCGTCATTTGTCGGAAATTGAGCGCAAGCGAAGTATGTATGACTCCCTGTGTGTGTGTGTGTGTATGTGTCGGCATTTGAAATGTAAATGTGCTCTTCTTCGGCGTCGTCGTTGTCATCGTCAAAATGGACACGTACAAAGTGTTTTTTTTTCCCGTTCAGTACATTAAAAATGATACAAATGTAATTACAAGCGAGTAGCTTGAATGTTATTTAAAGAAAAACTCAAACAACTGAAATTTTTACTTGAAAAAAATACACGAAGAGAGAAACAAACAACAGTTAGACGTTTTATTTTTATCGAATTCGTTTATTGGATGACATATGGCACTGACACTGACATATGACATCAGAATGTTCAGAGCGTGTACTGTTCTATTTCCATTTAGACGCGATAACTTTGTGTATTCGTCATATAAATGGTTTTTGTTGGTCTTTTTCGTTGTTGTTCTGTTTAATTTGTCGTCGATTGCGTTTCATTTGAAATTGTTTCCAGCGTCGAAACAACAATTCATTTGCATTTATCTAATTTCTCGAGAAAGAAAGAAAAAAAAATTGGTGTGTTTGTGTATGTTAGAAGAGTCATGTGGTAGTCTCATCGAAATTTCTCGATATATTTATAGGGAAATTATAATATTTTCGTCTTGCTCGCGAACGAGAATGAAACGAAGGAAAAAGCGAACGAGCAACCAACCTGGCGACAAATTACTTGAACTTAACGTATTCTTGTAATCCCTGAACTGTGACGTTAACAAACTAGTTCACATCGCATTATTGATTGAATTTTTTTATATATGTTTATGGTTATATTGGTTGCCGATATCCATTGAACGGCATAGAAAATTAAAAGAAAGAGCTAAAAAAATCAAAAACGCCGTATAAAATGCAGGCACGCACACAAACTTTGCTATGGCCCTGAACAACAACAGCAGCGGCGGCAACAGCTCATTCAATTCGCTGCTATCGTAGTACATGTCAAGTGTATGACTAATGCTTTCAATTATTGATGAATGTAACGGTCAACGAATCCAAGTGAATTGATTTTGAATGACAACAACAACAAGAAAAAAAGCACAAAGAAATTCGGTGTTGAGTGTGGGATTAAAATCGATAAAAGTCGGTCATGCCGTCTTATCATTTTTTTGGATGTTTGAAAATTGATAACAATTTCAATTGTTTCGAATGCAATCGTTCAACGGTGCATCGAACAAACGACCGAACGACCGGCCCGACCAAACAAACTACATGTATACCCCATACACATGACGAATTTTGTTTGAAGTGCAAATGGAAGCTCTACCATCCATGCCAATGCACAGTGTAAACAATTGTGAATAAGAAGCGTAGCGCGGTATGACTATACGTATATGTGGCTAGACAAAGCCATCTGATCAAATAGAGAAGCGATAATAAAATGTTGATCGTGGAAGAATGAATGAAAAATGGCATTTCGTGTACCAAGTCAATTTGGACTGTGTATTTGTGTATGGGTATGCTTTTATTTTAACCCAATTCTCATTTTGGACCATAGTCTTGTACGTTTGTTTCTTTTATTACTTTCGTTATCGTTGTTATCAAAATGATAGAAAAGTATAAATTCAATAGAAGTTGTTTGTTATTTTTATTCTCATATGGTGTGCACAGCGTCCGTGCTCGCGCTCCTCGTATTTTATGCATATATTGTATATCGTACAAAGCGAGCGCAACACGTTTATGCCACTATTTACGAATTTAAGTTATCGAGCAAACAGTTTATGTTTATGTTATTCATTAAAAGCGTTCATTTCATTTGGTTTGCTTTTATCCATACACAAATACACACACACACACATTCGCTTGCACATCAACACATCGGTCTTTGAATTTGGTGGAAGGAAGCGGGTGGGAGAAGACGAGAGTGTTTGTGTGTATGGTTTAAGAATTCCCTTATCGGAAGACGCGTGTACATTGTACACCTTTCCTTGACTGTGTGTCTTGGTGTTATCGCTAAGACAAGAATATAATCGAACATAGGAAATGATGACGGTTATATGAGGGCCCAAGAAGTGTTTTCTTACAACCGAACTACGCTCGCTTCATCGATTAATTGTACATTTGATATGCATTTGCGACAGTGATTGCATCGCATTTGAAGGCGTTTAGAAAGTTTACATCGAAACAACTGGATATGATACGGTGAAAGAAGAAAAAAAAGAGCACCGTACATATGGGATTCGATATGATTTATTCAGGGGATTTTCAGACGTTCCTACACGAATCTAATTGATATGTGATATTATCAGCGTTTTGTAGCTGCAATGAAAAACAAGAGCAATGACAGTAATGTGAATACAGTACACGAGATCAAGTCGCATATCACTCTCGTAGCGAGAGAACGAGCGAGCAAGCGAGCAAGCGAGCGAATTACACTCGAATTAATCAAATTATATGCGCCAAACACGGACACGGACGTGCCATAAACTATATGAGATAGCAAGAGATTGAATGAAACGGCAAATGGGCGAAAAATAACTCAACATTACCGAGTAGACAGATCAACAAATGCTCATAATCAAATAGTTAATAGAGGAATAAAAAAAAAGGAATATAGATGAATTCATTTATGCCGCTTTGGCATGGCACTCGAAACGGCGCAATGCGTTGATAACACGACACAACAAAAGTATGTATGCATACATTAATGAAGTACTTGCGCTGCAAACTGTCTTTTTCGCTCTGTGACTGTGGCTCTGGTTCGGTCTCTCACATAACGAAACCGAAACCGAACAAATTCGATGAACAAACTATAAAATAATTGAAACAGGCCAACGACTTTGCTATGTACACTTTTCCCTTTCTCTCTCTAGCTCTTTCGTCTCTATCTCTTGATTGCTATAATATCATGTTATTTATTGAGATTGAAATGTATTGCACAATGCTCAATTTGTAGGGAATTGCGTATCTTGTATATCTGCTTATCTGAAAAAGTGCGAATGAACGGCAGACACACACACACAGAGAGAGAGAGAGAGCTGATGACGCGCGCGCAAATCTACTATATAATAACATAATAACATTATAAAAGCATTCATTTAATTACAAAAGGTGTAACTGAAGATAGAACAAGCGCCCGCGCGCGCGCACACACACAGGCTAGCAAACAAAATGCGTGTATGTACGATGGATGTGTGCGAAAAGGCGCGTGTGTGACATGCTGGGGCTGCAATCAATCATGATTACTCATCTCGTAAACTCGAGTAATTGCACTATTTCTGATTATAATGGGCGCGTGTGATTTATCCTAATTTCATTTAGATAGAATCACATCTTTTGTTAGCGTTCTGCTTTTCTCTGTGTGTCACTGTTCACTCTATCTACGCGTTCGCAATCTGATTGACGCGTTGTATGACGTCCCATTACAGAGCGTTTACTCCAGGATTGTGATATTGATAAAAAGTCAGTTATGCAATCAAAAGCAATGAATGACGTTAGCTAAAATGTATCTTCTCTTCTACTCTAGTGCAAAAGGCGAACGTAATGAATCGCGTTAATGGAGGAGAAAAATTCGACGATCCAAAAGAAAGAGAAAGAAAGGGAACAAAAAATATGGAAACGCATTTAATTTACTAATTGATAGGCGAGTAAGGAAAATAAACTGAATGAACGAATGAACGCAAGAGAGAACGAGAAAAAAAAACGCACTGAAAACTGAAGAAGTGGAATTAGTGTGTGATGAAGCTGTGTCGATAATAATGGAAAAACACCTACACTTTGTTGTCACTTTGCCCGTTTCAAGCGAAATAATCCTGGCGCTTGGCTCAAACAGTTGCGACAGAATGGTTACGGTTTATTAAAATCACGCAGTTCACGAAAAAAAAATTGGTTTTTTGAACGAATGATTTCGTTCTGTTTTTCTTCTTCTTCAATTTCCTCTCCGGTTCGATTTCGTAGCAAATCGAGAGCCAACAAAGAAAATGTTGATGTTCAGCTTTTGTTTGGCTGATCCGTGTGTTTCTTTTGTGTTGCCTTCGTCGATGTGTGTTTTTTTATCGCTTTTATTTTTTTTTCTCTTAGCAGCTGCAGCAGCAAGCACTTAATAGGTTCTTTTATCGTTAATGCACGGAATCTGGGAGAGAATGGTGTATGTTATTAGCTGGTTTCTTCTTCATTCGGTTTATTAGCTATATCATGAAAATACGCGCACGCCCAAATAGAAAATTAATAAATAATTAAAATATGCATGGTGTTTTTCGTTCTCTCTCCCTCTCGCGGTGGTGATGTGCGATCGATTAAAATCAATGACAATGTGTATCTTGTCGCGGGCAGTGCGTTCGTTCATCTTGAGCATGGCTTGTTAGTGAGAGCGACAACAACGGCGAAGTGATGACGAATCCATCGTCCAATACTTAAATTGCCTTCGAAATGGCTACGTGTGTGTGTGTTGAACACGAACACGGCATAGGTAATTTCACTGTGTGCTATCACCGGTCGTGCTAGCTATTGCAAAGCGTTAGGCACAATTACAAGGCGTGAGCGGTAGTTACAGCGCGAATCACGGGTGACTCAACACACAGCTCGACACACGTCAAATTACATTATTCGGACTGCCGTGTGTTTACCTTTTGGATCAGTTTTAAAGCAATTTGTAATGAAGGTGCATTTTTGCCTTTTTTTTAGAGATTTCTCGCTATTTGCCTCAGCCAAATGTGGCTGTGTGTCACCGTTTGCTCACAAATTGCCGATTCAATTTGCTTGCACACATATTTTTTTCACTGTCTCTTTGCTGTGTCGAGCAGTATCTGATATTCGCTTTTTGTTTTCGCCGATTAACTCGGCCAGTTGGCGAGAAACAGTGGAAGAGGAAGGAGGGAGCAGAGAAATGTCGACAAAAACCATGTTACTGTAACATGCCACGAGCGATAAATGAATGCAAAATGCACCGTTTTTTTATCATGCGCTTCTTGGCTAAAGTTGATTGAGATTTATTGGGCAGTATAACTCAACTGACTGGAAACTATAGTTGCTTTCTCTCTCTCTCTCTCTTTCTCTCTTTTTGCGTCAATCAAAACCTCTCTCTCGTTCTCTTACTACTCTCCACATTCGATTGATGCAATTGCTAATTTCACCGTAGAAATTATGTGTGAAAAGTGTAGAGCATATTGAAAATGAACAACGATCTATGATTTCCCGGACAGGAAACGTAATGAGCACGCGATTGGGTGTTAATTTGCGGCCAATAACATGCATTGACTGAGTAGAGTCGGGCTATGCTAGCGAGATAAAAAGTCATTTGAATTGGCATAAGGTGCACAAATCACCTACGCCCCACGGCAATCACTGACAATGACAAACCGAAATGAATCATTTTGTATCGCAATCGATTCAACAATCAATCGAATTCGAATTTAATTTCATCGGTTTCTTGTGTCGAACATGTTTTTGTGGCGTGCGTGTGTTGTGCACTGTTTTTCGCTGCCATTTCATTCAATGGTGATTTTTCAGTATAAATGCTAGTATGATTTATGCCCAAAAATTATCGTTATTAATTTGCTTGTATAAATTGTTGGATAGCAGCACACAATAAGGATCGTTTGGAATTTTGCGAAATGGATTGTATGGTGTTTGCATTGCAAAAGACAAACTACATTGAGTCAAATGCAAACCCAAACTCAATTGACTAAGTGGTGTTTGAATTAAAATTCTGCAGCTGCATCCATGCCAGCCGTTTGGGTCGTTGTGTGCTGTGAGTTTGTTTGTGTGTTGTTGTTTTTTTTTCTTTCTCGGTTGGGTCGGAAAATACGCGAAATGCATGTGCAAGTGCAAAAGCGAGCCAGCGAAAAGAGAGAGAGAGAGAGAGAGAGAGAGAGAGAGAGAGAGAGAGAGAGAATGATATGAAAACATGCTCGCAATTCGGTATCGTTCGTATTCTGTTTATTTATTTACCACAATCATCAAGTGACTTAAAATGTATAATCAAAATGTAGAATTGAGGCTTTTATTCTTTTCGGGTGTTGCAACAAATTGCTTTATACACATCGAAAACCGAGTTAGCAGGAGAGTGGGACACACAAAGCGGCACAGAGACAGAATGCAAAATCGTGAACACTTTGCAATGGTAAAATTCAAAACGTTTTTGCTGGGCAAATGCCGAATAGTACACAGAAAACACACGTTGGATTTCGTTCGTTCGCTCGTTTGCGCTTTTATTTATTCAGTTTATTGTTAATGTTGATTTTGGGTATTTTGCACTTTATTTTGTTTTCTCTCTATATCAATCTTTGCATCTGTTACACGTACGCACACATACACCGACACACATCTGTTTGGCTTGTGCCTGGTTACTGTTGCTGCCGCTGCTGTTCTCTTTCTCTCTCTTGCTCGCTGTGTTCAGTCTCTTTGCCTTATCATTCGTCAGCTAGTATAACTATAACGTGGAATTGTCTCTTTTTTTATTCATTCTATTTCTGTATTTAATTATGACTCTCAGGCTAGCGTAGGTAAGCAGAACTTATATTTTGTTTTTCTCTTCTGCTATCTATTCGTTGGCCATCGAGGCAAAACAAAACAAAATAATCATAAAGTTTGCTGTATTTTTTCCGCTGTCTCTATCTCTATCTCTCTCTCTCTCCACTGCACTCTGTATTTTGCCCGCTGAATTATCGTGTCGTTTAGTTGTTTCGTCGAAGCTCTTAGCCGCATGAAATGAGCCTAATTATTCGAACGTTATGCAAAAAGTCTTCTTCACTGCAGGTTGTGTCCAACATAAATAGAGAATACGCGAGAGAGATTCAAAAGAGAGCGACTCCAATCCAATTTCAAATCAGTGGATGAAAAAAAAACCATGCAGCTGTATTTGAGCATACGTATCTTATTTGAACTTTTTCGATTGCTTTTCAATTTGTTTTGGGATTTTAAATAAATTAGGCTTAGATGATAATTTAAAGTTTTCCCATATTTTTGTGGGGTTGTCTGTTTTGTGTGCTCTGAATTCGTTGTCGTATCGACGACCTAAAACATGCTCACCAATGTGACATCCAATTACAACGATAACAAACGGCTTGAGGATTGTTTACTCCGTTAATATTAATTAAGCATTGAAACGCAGCACACACACAGCCACAATATGGAAAATACACATTGAAAATTGATTAACATTCTTACTCTTGCTCACAATCGCAATCGATTTTTTTCGCGTTTGTTTGTTGCACGTCCTTTGCCTTTGGCAATTCAAATACACAAGACTCTTTGTATTCCTTTTCAATTGACGAGAAAAAAGAAAAGAAGGAACCTTATTCCGTATGCTCGCTAAATTGTCTAACGAACAAACAAATGACGACGAAAAAAATTGTCTACTTTCGAATCGAACGAAAACACACTCGAAAACTTAACTTCTCTCGTACGCACATACACTATAACTATTGAACAAAATAGAATGAAAATGATGTTTATTTACTGAATTGATACAGCGTGTATGAGTTGAATTACAATCGGCGTCTCCGCGAGCGCGTTCACAAAATTAAGATTAGAGAAATTTGTTGTTGCTGTTGCTGTTGCTGTTGTTGGCTGCGATTTTATTACGGTTGTATTTATTTCGATTGCACTATGCAACTGTAGACAACGACCTTATTAAAATTGGTTTTTGTGTTCATTTGATTGTTATTGTTGCTCTTTTTTTCTTCGTTTGTTGCTCTTATTTGCTGATGTTTTATTTAATTCGTTGTTTTTTTCGCTAAAATTACGGAAAGTCGTTGAAAAATTGTCTGATTTGTTGCTTGCCGTAGTTGTTGTTGCTGTGATGGTTATTACTATTATTATTGATAATAATGCTACAGTTCGAAAACTGAATGCAATTGGCTTTACACACGATTATATTTCGATTTAAGTGCTTATATGTTACTAACGTTTGTTGGGCTGCTGTTGTTGTTGGTTTTTTTTCCGTTTTTCTGTTTATTCTACACCAATAATTTCTAATGTAATTTCAAGCAATGGCAACAAAAGCAACAGTACACACACAGCGGTTTGTATTCGAAATTGAACGATAAAAATGCACACACACAAAAACACTCTGGCAGATTTTTATGCTCAGCATCGACTCTTCTCGTTGAGTCGAACTTTGCGAAACTGAAGAAGAAATGCAATGTTTTTTCTGTAGAAAAATTACTAATCTGTTGCATGCAATTTCATTTGGTTGTGTTATTATTCTTTTTCTTATTATTTCCTCGTAAATTTGGACTTTGAATTTTATTCATGCAATTTCGCTTTGGACTATGCTCCACTTATTTTTTGGTTTGTTCACGTTTTGGCAAGCTTCTCCTATCTCTCACTCTTGTTCGTTTGAATTCCAATCACTTTAGACCACCAAATTAACTGCACCACAATTCTTTTCGTTCTTTTTTTTTTTGGTCAAATTGTTTAATGTTCCAAATTCCATAAAATGAACCGTTGGTTTATCAATTAACTGTTGTGTATCAATTGGTTAAACACAAAAGCGATTCTTCTTTTATTTGATCACCGATAAAATGATTATGATTGTTTAAAACCGAAACAAATCTTATTTGTTTTTCTTTTATAATATTCTTCTTCCGACTTGATATGAACGCGCGCGGCTTTGAGTCGTTCTCATCGACTCTTTTTCGTATATTTACGTTAAATGCACGGTGTTTTTATGGATGCGTTTTTAGTTGGAATTCTCAATTTATCGTAAAATTGGAATATTCTGTGAGTTGAAACGTCGAAGTTTCGCACGACAAACACGAGATGGTTTTTTGTTGGTTCGTTTGTATGTTCGGTTACGATTCCGTTTTGTTATGTTTACGAGTGAAATGTGTAGTAAAATGGTTTTGAGTTCACAAACGAACGATGTGTGTTTGTTGTTGTTGTTTTATTACGATCGAAGCGAAACTTGGCGTGTGCAGATTTCTATCCATCAATGTAGAACTCTGCGACTAGACTGACCTAACAGGCAAATCCACTGTATAGCTGTTGCGTTGCTTTTTTCCGTTCTACTCACCGTGCGTACAAGCTGAACAGTTGTATATACGTCAAATTAGAGTCGATACACAAGCTGTGAACTCACACAGAGACATAAAATCGTATTACACACGAACGCACACACTCACACAGACAGCGCGAACGAGAGAGAGAGATACATTGGCATCGGCAACGAACACACACACGATGTCGCGCGTCTTACAAGCGAATTGGATGTGTGTTGTATTGCGCCGATGCTGGTTCACGCTATACGCGTCTATATTTGACTATAGCCCGTACATGTGATAGTGGGAGCGCAGCAACGTATATATGATATGAACCGTTGTTAGCATGATATTTTTGTTGTCAATGCTTCTGTTGCTGCTGTGATATCTTCCACTAAGTTCTTCTGGATGTGAAAAGAAATCGTCTATACCTTTCTATATTCTATATCGCAATTTCGGTATGAATGGTACCCTGATTTCCTATCATCAAAAGCTCCTCGACTTTCGGATCTGGGCCAATCCTTACTTTTCTTCTTTTTTCTCTCTGTCTTGTTCTTCCGTTTCGGAACGTAAAACAAATGAACTACATTGCGAATCGTTGGATTTGCTTCATTCAAATTCTGCTTTCGATTCATTTCACTATTTTTGGAATAGAATAATGTAATGTCGCACCGAATACATGAGGCATTTTCATATCATCATCGTCTTGATTTGACATTTCAACAGTCTTGAATTTGTACTTTGTACCAGTACAAAAGTGATAAATGGTTCATATGTGTCATAATCAATGACAGTTGAGCTCGAGTCCATTGAGTGTATGAGTGTTGTGTGAACACTGAAATGTGCAGTTTTCGTGTGTACTTTAACGCATTCTGAGGCGCTTAGTCATTCGTTAATGAAGATACCCATATGTAAAGAACTAAGCCAATAAACTATATAACACACTCAGGCAAAGCACGACCAATGCACGCACTGGCCGAACGAGTGACAGAGTGAGGAGCAGTAGCAGCAGCAGCAGAACGGAAAATACACTGAAAATCTATAGAATAAATGTGTAGTATCGCTATAGCGAATCATTGATACCTACGATGATGACGATGAAAACGAAGCTTTGATCCGCTAGGCAAATGTGATGCATACACGTGTGCTGCGCTTGTGGTGGTGTCAAGATATCTGCTGTAGCACGCGGTGTGTACAAAACCGGTTGGTGTTGGTGAATCAAGCAAGCAAGCAAGCGATATAAGCAATGTCGTCGGCAGTAGCATGGGATGTGAAACATGGAAACATTCGAAATAACAACAAACACATGCGCCGTTGGCTGATGGACGCAATGAAAACAATCAAACGATGGAATACACAATATCATCAGCACACGACACTATGTGTATCGGATGGATGTTGTTGTTGTTGGGGAAGCAGCAGCAGCAGCAAAACCATGTGCAACGTACATTCGTACAGTAAGCAACGAGTCAAATGTTCATCGAATTTCTGTTTTTACTGTAAAATTTTTGCGCATGTTACACCGTGTTCGCTGCCCCGTTCTTCATCCCGCCATACCATGGGCAGACCGTGTGTACATCGTACAAATGCTGGATTTTGATTGTGCGAAACATACAACTGATGGTGATAAATGTAAAACATGTTTTTTACATTGCTGATACATGGAGGTCAGTCTCTAGTTGTACAGAAATGCTATCATCCAAATGGACTGATGCTTTTGTTACACATTTTTTTCCGTTCTTTCCTCAATATCATTTGTTGGGCAAGCCCATCATTATTATTCTTATTACAATTTGCTGCACTTTGGAAAAAATAAATTTTTATTTAACTCGGGTCGGTGCGCGAACTATACGTTCGCCAAATGTGTGTGTATGGCATAAATCGCTATTCCGTTGGCACATCACATTTGACTCTTTCAGCGATGATGCGAATGGCCCTGAATCGTACATACGCAAAATAGTGTGTGCACTTGAAACACAAGATCGAATCCGTCTCGTCCGGTGCAAACTGTTGTGTACAAGCTCGTAAAATATGTAGATTATTATTAATACGGCGGACACAATATATAATCGAGTTTTGGTTTGCTTACACTCGTTTTTCGTTTGTTTGCGGGAATCGGGACGCATTGGTTCTGTTTCACATGCGTGTACCTGTACATACTTTAGCTGAATCCCAATATAAATTATTCCACAACTGCTCAGTCGGCATTTATGTTATTGTGCCACAAAAATTTTCATTGTATTCATTTTTGCATGTTAAACCAATCGCAATACATGCGATTCCCTTCGTTAGTTCGACATGTACAAAATTTAAAGTGTTTTTTTTTCTTCTGCTGTTGCTGCTGCGGCTGCAGTTATTGTTGCTGTTGCTGTTGTTAGCATTGAATTTTTTTTTTCGTTTTACAAAACCCGAAACGAACGCTAGCAAAAATTAATTTAGTGCATTTTTAAAGATTGAAATCAATGCTTAATAAATTGCATCAACAATAATTGAATATTTGCCAAGATGCTGAACTAATCGGAAAACGTAAAAAATTTATGATTTACTAAAATAAATGCTCGTAAAAGTTTCGGTTGCCGTTGTTGTTCGTCGGAGTGAGCTGTTCGCATCGACAAATCGCATCCACAGCCGGAGTCAAGCGATGATAGAAAACAAAAGCACTTCGCTTCTCTCTTTCTCTCGTTTCCTCACTCTGCGAGCGAAGTGGGAGAAACCATTGCGAATAGTTTATTTGTTGTAGCTTGACAACATGTTCAATGATCGAATATTGTAAACGATAAAATCAATTCAAATCGCACGATGACATCAAGCGGGCTGTTTTTGTCACATAGTCTTCTCTGCACTCTGCATCAAATGCTAACATGTGCTCGGTGTAAAACAAACACAACTCAGGACAAATAAAACACATTCACTTACGCAGATGCAAAAGAGTAACCGCAACGCGAACGACAACAATTTCGTTGGAGGTTTTTTCTGTTGGTTTGGTTGCATTTACTTTTCTTCAGGCAGCATAACGAAACATACACAAGCGAAAAGCACTCAAGCGCCCCAATATATAAATATGTATAGTTTTTTATGGCCAATTGAAATAAAATTAAATGATCAGGACGGCATCTTACATATATGTTTGAATATTGATTATGTTGATTCGCAAATTGGATCATTCATTTGCATAATACTGTTATTACTCGCTGGACGAAATAATAGAGTGTGTGCGCGTGTATGTGCTCATCGGTCTTAACAGAAAATTGCATGTGCGAACAGAGAATGAAACGAGCGCACTGCCATTGTTTCGAATTGCATGCCATGCAAAATTCCAAGTAAAGCCGCACACCGGTGTGTATACTTTGATGACGAGTTCATGCCGGAGGCGATTTCTACTACACCCTCACTCTCTTACCGACCAAGCCATTCTTGCTGTCCCATTTTTAGTTAATTTCATTCACTTCAATTGTGATTTCATGTTTTACTTTCGCTTCAGGTGCTCTCGGCACTGGTTATGCTGTCATTGTTCGTCTTCATACTGGGTACTTTGTTTTTTTTTTCTTCTACTGCTACTGCTGGCTCTCTTTTTCCTTCCTGTTTTGTTGATTAGATGCCATCGATTGAATAGCATTTCCATTAGTGTGCTCATTGTTTCGGAACGTGGCTTCACATTGTCACAGACAGTTGAAATAAGAGAAGCGATTGAATGACAGTTGGGGTCTTGACAAGTGTCAAACAATGCAGGTGTCAAATTGAATTAGCTCAAATGAATAACAACAATGTCCTCCTGTCTAACAACTTTGTCTTCAACACACGCACAACGTCTCCGTCGCTGGCCCTGTATACCATCGTTGTTTTATGTGATGTACCTTGGCTTTGCTGCGATTGAAGACAGATAAATCAAATCATCGACTTTTCTTGGCATATTTCGATCCATTAGTCGCGCATTTTGAGCGTCGCATTCACGGACGCATTTTTATCTCTTCGAAACATTTCCATTGTTTTTGCTTTTCCATTTGTTGTTTTTTTTCGCTTCTATTTCGTTGAAATCATAATTTTAGATTCACTTCCATAATAATTTGTGACTCTGTATCGTTAGAATCGATCGATTTAACGGGGGAACAAAAAAACGAGGCGAAAACAAGCGAACAGAACAAATTCAAAACTTTCAACAAACAATCGAAGCGAAGCAAAGCAAAACAAATGACTGACGGTGAAAAAATTTCACTTGATATAGAAAAAGTTTGTTGCTGGCTCAGAAAAAAAAAGAGAAATAGAATAGAGAGTGAGAAGGAAAAAAAGAGAATTGAAGATGAATTTTAAAGCAATAGAGTCGAGAAAAATCAGCACATCGAGAAAGATGTTGTACGTGCATCAATGTGTACATATTTGTGGTGTTGGTGTTCGGTGTGTCAGTCGCCGTGTTGTTGGCATACATATGATCCACGTACTTTGAACACTAGACTAAGGTTTTGATTGGTGTGTGTATGTATTTTGCACATATTCTCTCTACTCCCATTTTTGGTTCCATTTATTTTTGCCGTTTCTCGCCGGAGCAAAGAAGTCATACTTCTTCCATGAATCCGATTACGATTGTGGCAACAATGGATAAAGTTTATATACTATAATTTTTTTCTGCTCATTTCTCCCTGACTCAAATGTTACACCGATGCAAACCGTTTATATCTCAATGTCTCCCTAACGTTTCACCAGAATGAGAAAAAAAACCGTTCGTGGTAATATTTGTTCTTTTTTTTCTCGCCTTCTCTCTCACCGTTTCTGCTTCCACTGTTAAAAATCCATATTTTCTAATAATATTGTGAATAGCTAAAGTTCACTTTATTTATTTTCGACTTTACACTTTTATTTCAGCCACAACTGCCCCGGAATGAAAAAAAAACCTCTTTCCATGTTTTACCATGGACATTTCTTTGTCGGTTTTTGGAAACAACTAGTAACGACATCAACATCGAAATACAAACATAGTATTTGGTGTAAACGGTCTTTTTGTTGTTGTTGTTGTTAGTTGTTTTGTTAAATGTGGATTAGATATCGTTCCGGTTGCTTCAATACGACGTTTATTTCTCTATTATTTTTGTTATTGTTGTTGTTTCTTCTGTTTGTGGGGTTTTATTATTTGTGTGATAAATTCGTTGTACTGAAATAAAACCTACCGCATCTATTCATATAAACCGCATTTTATGTGAAACAAGTCAGTCTTTTACCGTCTTTCCGTGTGTGTGTGTAGCACACGGCGTGTACTTCTCTTGACCTTTTCTCCGTCGCTTGTTTGGCAGAGAGTTTTTGGACTGTGGCTTTTGCCCGCATTCACTTTATTTCACAAAACTTTAACTCAATCATAAATATGTGTTCATTCCATTTATATTTGAATTGATGTTAAATGCATCTGTGAATATGAACGTATGAGTTTTTGATACGTTATATTGAAAATGATGATGTTGCCTTGTTGCTTTTTAGCACCTTTTTCTCTTGCTCTCTCCTCATGCTGTTGCATTCGTATTTACTTTTTCAAAAAAAGAAGAAAAAAATTCAAAGCCATCCCAAAGAATCGATTGGTTTATATCTCGCACGGAAGGAATAAGAAAAATAATATCATTCGCAATTTGGTAATAAACTGTGGGATGCCGAAACGGTACATAATTTTTCGGGCCGCCCGTGTGCAAATAAAATGACTAACAGTCACTCAGTTGTATGCAACTAAAACTGGCTAAGTTGAATGAAATCATACGTTTTGTATGGAGACAATCACGTTTAGTTATTCTTTCAGTCAGTCGACTAATTTGGGACATTTTGACTAAGAGTGATTTGTGATTAAAGTCAACTGCAGTTGCTTATTTTGTTCGAGACAATCACTTTTAGTCAGTCAAAATGTCCAAAATTAATCGAAAATTTTTCCACACGGGCGGCCATAAAACGGCTACTGCACAAAGTCATGAGAGATTAACCACCAATTTTCTCTCTGTTCATTCGGTCGAAAATTACTTTATCCCACAACAAGACAGTCAAAAGACATCTGGTTGCGTGAACATGTACGCTTAAATTGTATAGCGTGAAGCGAGTAGTTTATTTTTGTTTCCTCCGAGTTTCTCTCTCTCTCTCTCTCTCTCTCTCTCTCTCATTTTTCATTCTTTCTCTGTGTCGTTGGTGTTTCTGTTTTTGACTCTTTTTTTTTGTTATCGCATGGTTTCAATGGAGCATTGCAGCACCAATCAAAGCCACCTGAAAAAATGTGTCAAACATTAAAATCGAATTACGATCTTCAACATGTGCCAACGCTTGAGTTTCCGCATTATGGCCAACTATATTAGTGGGCAATTTTCTTCCTTTCACAACTCAAAACGAATGAAGCAAAAAAGAACTGATACACAAAAGGCTATAAAATAAACTTTACACCTGCTTCAGTGTACTGGTATGACTGTGTCCCTTTCGATACGGCCATGTCCTGCCTTAAAAAAATGAATGCGCTGCTAAATGGAACGGAACACGAAAGAAGGAAAAAATTGAACATGACAATTATATTTCATAGAAAATATTCGGGTTTTTTTGTTATGTTTTTTTGTTCACCACAACTTTCTCATCGCTTACTGTCAACTACACGGTCATTTGACCTTAAGGAATGACCTCAAAACGAAAGATTTCTACGAAATGATATTGCAACCGTTTGATGTTGGCGCAGCCAACTTTGTTCTCATTCCAATCATCGACTTCAGTCCACCTTCTCCATCTAATGTGTTCTTGCATTTTGTTCCGCTTTTGATATTCATTTACTTGGCATTGACTAAAAAGTAGCAAGAAATAAGATTTGATTCCTTTTCGAATGAATTTCAATATTCATTTTTCCCCATTTTCCTTTCCGCTGCTTGCCACAGATAAAAATCATGAACAGAAATTTGCTACCATTTCATTTCTTATGGTAGAATATTTATTAAATCGTTGCTAATTTTTGGGGTCATGCATAAAGTTATGTAATGAAATCAATAAGAGCCAATAAAACTGGGAAGGAAATGTAAATCGACATACAAATCGAAAACAAACCGACAGAAGAAGAAAAAGAGCAAGGGAACCGCACAGTCGAGCGGAAAGAAGAAAGAACGAGTACCACCATCAAAGGTATTTAACATGTAAAGGGTCTGCCAACATTCATGGATGTATATCTGGGAAATCTAAATCGGTTTCTTCGTTGTCAGGAAACTTGAAAAGTTATAAAAGAGACTTTATGCTGGAGGTAACTGCTATCAAGAACAAGGTTTGAATCAGAGCGGTCAACGAGCGCTCGTTCGTTCGTTCGTATGCGAACATGTTCGTTTGTTCGTTCGTTCGTTCGTAGAATTTACGAACATGTTCGTTCGTTCGTTCGTAGAATCTACGAACATGTTCGTTCGTTCGTTCGTAGAATCTACGAACATGTTCGTTTGTTCGTTCGTTCGTTCGTAGAATTTACGGACATGTTCGTTTGTTCGTTCGTTCGTTCGTAGAATCTAATTACCCTTAAGTACGTACTTAACATACTTGAGTTTAATTACGTGATTTGAGACGTACTTAAACTCCCTTAAGTACTTACTTAGCATACTTGTTAACATACGTACTTAAGCCTCGTATTTAAGCTTAAGTATGTTAGGTACATACTTAAGTATGTTAAGTACAGTAGTGTATAGTAAGTACGTACTTAAGGGTAATTAAATTCTACGAACGAACGAACGAACAAACGAACATGTTCGTAGATTCTACGAACGAACGAACGAACGAACGAACATGTTCGTAAATTCTACGAACGAACGAACGAACAAACGAACATGTTCGCATACGAACGAACGAACGAGCGCTCGTTGACCGCTCTGGTTTGAATTACAAATTCATTCAACATATTGTCGCGAGAGTCATTCCTATTTGATTTTTCGTCTTCTCTCTCGTGACAAACACATTGGCCAATGTGTGAATGAGCGATTTTGATTTATCGGAAGCGGCATACAAAATCCATGCCATTATAATAAAATACGGTGATCGAAACCATATGGTGTGAGCAATATACATCTGATAATGGCCTTTTTGCATTTGTTTGTGTGTATGTATGTGACTCTCTCCCAAAAGAATGAAATGTGCACTGAATACTTATGAATTGTGTTCTTTTCATTTTCGCTCTCCCCGATGAGAGATGAACTGATCGGATTTGGTGTCGGTATCGCAAAGCACAACGGAAAATCAACCGCATTATATACAGTGTGACAACAAGCAGCGTAGCAAGTGTTCACCGTAAGTTAGGTCTTGGCATTTATCATAAATATGCACACATTTTTTCCCCGGATCTTCAACGTTATATTTGATAAAGAAAAAAGAGAGAGAAGTGAATGGAATCCAAATGAGATTTTCGGCAGGCGCACAGTTAACATTCATTTTAAATCAATCGCAAAGGAAGCCGCAAAAAGAAATCAAGATTAAAATTTAATATGAAAAAGCAAGAAAAAAAAAAATAAAAAAGAAGAATGCTTTGGATATGCTGGGACTTTAATTTAGCGATGTCATGTATAAATAGAATTGAGCGTGTAGCGTAAAGACGACGAATGTCGGTTGTCTACGATCTGCATGTTGGACGAAACAATAGCATCCAATTACATTAGCTCAAAGAAAATGAAATGTGTCTCTTACAGACGCATTTTTATACACACACCGCCTGCCTTAGCCAAACGCACAGCGCGCCCATTCTGTTGCTCAAAATCAAAGCCACTAAAATATCGCCATTGCATACACCAACGTTTTTCCGTCAAACGGAAAATGGCCGAGAAGTGATTTGCTTAGTCATCGAAATGCGAGCTGCTCGGCCGATTCGTCCGATTAAATGCGTGCTAAGTAGATTCAAAAAAGCAATAATGAGGCAACATCGGATGAGAAAAGTAAGATTAACTACACCCAACGCAGTGTGTTAGAGTATATTCGATAGCAGCGAGCTGCTTTTCATTGAATGGTTTGTTAATTTTCGTAGAATTGCCTTTTCACTGGGCCGAGAGAGATTTAGAGAGACTCAAAATTGTCTATTGCCGCATTACACTATCAATTAGAAAGACGATTTGTTGGATGCGTGCAAATGTGAACGAGCTAAACAAAGAGTTTGGCTTGTGGCGAATAAACTATAGTAAATTGGAGACAAACTGATGCACACACACACAGACAAGCACACAGCTGAACTATAGTCGCAATCGTCGGTTGAGTTAAAATACGATGCGATTAATCGCCTTTGATAGAGGATCCAATAAATTCCGTTTGACAATGACTTGCATTGTATTAACAATGTCGACATTGAAATATCACTGCGCTAATCTCAAGCTGTTTTCTCTCTCTCTCGTGCGCGAACATCACAACAAAAAGAACCAAATTCTACGCTCACTTTCTATCTTCATTCAATTTTCGTTTGCCTTATTTTTTCGTTGAGGCTGTTGTTGTTCGCTCTGATGACGTGCAGCGAATTCATTGGTGAAATGTGTGTCTGAATGATGTTTATCATATACAATTTTTTTTTTGTTCAACAGTAATTAAAGGCCGCACGCATTGTTGCATATGCATGAATAAAAGAAGCAATGAACTCATAATTGAGGTTCACAACTGGTCCCGTATGTGTCATCAGCTTCAGTATATGCCGTAAATCAAAACCGCCTGCTCTGACAGTTCGAATACATTGTTATTAATTTATTAAATTGGTTGGAATTGCATATCTGTCATGACGTTCCAGGCTGTACGATAAGCCGCGCACACATATTCCGCATGCATATACACAACCATGCGAAAACCACCATCGCTGCATAGAAGAGCAGCATGCCAAACAGAAAACAAAAATATGACGACGATCGCACAATGGCAAGCAAACCGAATCACACACTCCATCTTCAGCCGCATGTAAGAGCTGATAATCAAACACATTTTTTTTTTCTCGCAAATTCTTCAAAATCATAATTTCATCATTTTCAACGAGATCCGTCGATTCATACTCCACATTACTGTGGGCATGTAACTGCTGCGCCACTGTCGATGCTGCTGTTCGCAATGAAGCTAGATCATTTCATTTAATGAATGCCAATTAAAAAAAAACACACAACAACTATGCGTAATGAATGGATGCACGAGCCAACGATTTTTATTCGGATGAACTCTCATCTGGCATTCTTCGTTTTTCTCCAGAACGGACTCTCTCTCTCTCGAAAGAAAAAACAATTTTTTTTTGCTGAAAGCTCAATGCAAATCGCATGCAAAACGCGATGGCATTTACTGGTGTAGTACTGAATAGCCGTATACGTTTTGTTTTTTTTTTCGTCGAAACGCCCTTGAGTCCCTTTTCTTCAAACATTAAACGAAAACTTAATGAAAATAATATTTTAATGGAAATTTTATTACATTGAATTTATATTCGCATTCTGACTTAATTTTTCGAAGAAATCAACGAAAACGACGCATACTGCAGGAATGAGTAAGCGTGTGAATGAAAATTAGAGGGAGAGGGAGAGCATACTCAAGACGACTCATGGCACACAAATAACATGAACGAACTGAGCAAAAAAAAACAAATAGAATTAAATAAACAAAGTTAATTAAGCGCTTTTTTCAAATGGAACCGGCGACAGTTTACAACTTCAACTTTTTTCACAAATGCTGTGTGAACACTGTGCTGTTGATTTTACAAAGACATTTCGGTCAATTGTAATTGCCGCGGCGAAACGTTTGACTGGTTGTGTTTTGTGTTGAAATGACCATCTGGGAAAAGTCAATGATATCAAAACCATTTTGATAATTCATGTAATGTCAAATTTTCTGCTTTTTCTTTGCAAACGAAAAAAAGCACACACACTCACAATTTTTTTGTGCGCCACCCCTCAAATAACGTTCGAAATTAGTGGTGATGCATCCAGCGCAACCATAATTTCAGCCCAATGTATACGACCCATGTGAGATTTTGACCGGGCACAGAGAAAGAACCAGTGAAAGACAGAGAGAAAAAAAACATTTATTAAAACCATTAAAGTTAATCTACTCACACGACCAATTTCTTAGCCGGTTTCTCTCTCTCTCTGTCGCTCGTTCGCTCGAACGGAATGTGCTTGGTGCACGCAAACTCATTCCGCTTTAAATTGAATAGAAACCGCATAACATGACCAACATGTTCACAGAATATTATATCATGTACTTGTAAATTATCGAGTTAAAGTTTCGAGTGAGATGAAACACACACGGGACATGGTTAGTATGGCCGGCGCTCTGGAACGACCATTTTACCGTTCGACCAAATGACTTTTCTAACATCATCGAATAACAAATGATTGAATTATTCGTCTAACAAATGAACCGAGTAACGAACACACCAAGACAAAAAAAAAACAAAAAAAATATACGCGACTACATACTAGATATTGATTGCACTTCAATGGCAAGGCTACAGAAAAAAAAAACCGCCAAAACAATCGAATCAAGCGAACGCAAGCGATTGCGTTCGATTTAGATGGGTTTCGATATCGGAATGTCTAATTATTATAATTAACTCGTAAGGTTTAATTGATTTCGTTCCTACGTTGTAGGTTTTCAATGATCGTGTGTATGAGCGCGCGCACCCGTGCATGCAAGTAAGCAAGACCACATGAGAGAAATCACATGCGCGTTAACATTTAATGCATTGCACATATGCATTATCTTCCGGACGATATTCGAATTGCGTAGTCGCAGCCAGTTTTGTATCACATTGCATCGTGATGGCCTCACAAATTTGCCTACGTTCGGTTTCGTAACATTCATTAAGAATATGCGATCAATAAAATTGTTTAAATGCGTGTCATTAAATCCAAAACGTTATTGACTGCTCGTTGATTGGCTCAACGAGCAGCAACGGCAACAACAGCAACAAGCAAATGGAAAGACGTTTAAATTGCAAGCACTTTAGATAGAGTTCTTTTCGTTTTGGTTACGGTTTAAGTGCGAACAGGAAGCATTCAGACATGACCGTACCGAAAATAAAGACCAAGGTTTCAGGTTTGTTTGGCGTAGCACCAATTCCCAGTGCAAATAATAATGAAAGCATCCCGGAAAATCAAGCTCTTTCACATTTAAGATTCGGTATGGAAGAAAATGTAGTGTTGAAAGTTTTGAAAGGGAACAATACCAATTATGATTCTATCTGGATTTTTGTTCAACGGAATATATTTACAACTAGTTTGGGGTTCACGCATTATGTGTATTACATACTGATTATGGCCCATACACACACAAAATGTGTGCGTGTGTTTGCCAACGCCTATTAAAACTTTAGTGTTTGATTCGGCAGCGACCTGAGTAAATAGAATGATATTTATTCGCCGCATATGCAGCAGGATATGTTTCAAAGGAGATTTGTCTCAATCACAATTGAGTGATAAACATTTAAATGAGCTGAGAAAGAGAGAGAGATAGAGAGAGAGAGAGAAAAATCATTATTTCCCAACCGCAAACACTTTCAGCCCTGTTGAAATGAATTAGACTTGCTTCGATTGATGTCACAAGCAAGTACGGACGCGCGCGCGCGCGTTCGAAGTGAGTGCGTGTCATTTGTTCGTTATGAACGAGAACGAGTGAATGGCGGATGAATTGCGTCACCAACTTGAAATGAGCGATTAAGAAAGCGTCTCAAAGGCAAATGATAATGTCGGTAATGAATAACTTTGTGCAAGGATAATAGAGTATATATAATTAGAAATATGATTTGTCAATGTTGGTCTCATTGCTTAATTGGTCTTCGCAACTTTCGTCGCTCTCACTTGAATCGCGAATTTTAGCATGTTTAAATCACTTAATAGCAAATTTTGATGCATACTTTGAGGCGTTTTCCATTTTTCTTTTCAGTCTCTCTCTCTCTTTCTCTCTCTCTCTCTCTCTCTGTCTCACTGTGTTGAAAAATTCCCATTGAAACATTGTGTTTTGGCCGGAGACCAGAAATTCCATTCCAATCTATAGACAACCACTTGAGTTAGTTTAATCAAGTTCGCCACACAAACGATTTATGTACGCTTAAGGAAGGTTCGTCAGAAATGAAGGGGAGCCTGCTTGAATAATGATAAAGGAGTTTGTCGTCAATATTTAGCCTGTATAAGTTTTGTTCGTTTAGCGTATACACAATTTGCCACCACTGCAGTTGAGTTGTACTTCATTTGAGCAAGATCCGGTCGTTTGTTAGTAAATATCGAGATAGAGAAACAGAGCGAGACAGAGATGATATGGGAAAATCATGAAAATGTACAATATTTGCTGTGTAGTGTATTTGAAACGTGTAATTTAGTGATACACACACATACACATACATAGTCACATCACTTTTGCCTAAATCTATTGCTCGGTGTTGCTCTCCATCTATCTCACGGTGATGCGACTGAAAGAACGTTCAAGAATCGGCACTATTTACGCATATCCATGGCATCGCATGTTAAATTTAATTTGCCAAATAATAAATATATATATATACACAGAGAGGGAGATAGAGAGACTCACTCTAATATTAAAATCATCTGTACGCACATTTGATGCTGTGCGAAATGAAACTTTAAACCATTTCCATTGGCTTTGATACGACACTCAGTGAATTCTGCATATTATATATGGTACACGTTGAAAGAGTGAGAGACAACGACGACGACGACGACGACGACGAGGATGTGGAGGTGATATGCAGCCGCAATGGCTCTGTACACATTTATTTTGCGCCAGAATATTCATTAGCTCATCTAAACAATATATACAAAGTGAAATGGAAATGCGAATATCTGAACAACATTCACCCATTTTCATGTGACACAAACTGACAAACAAGCCGAAGAACTGTGCAATGTTTGTGCTGGCGCGCTCTCTCTCTCTCAATGGTTTATACTGTTGTGTTATTACTGTGCTATCATATTTTATTGTATCTCATGAGCTGTCTTTGTGACACTCTGCAGGACTACGATTGTAATTGTTCGTTTGTTCTCACTCCCCTGCAACGCGCTCATCTTCCACCGTGCGCCACCGCTGCTATTTGAATGGATAAGCTCAAGAGCCGTTTTGTGCAATGGAGGAAACCCTAATTTAATAACAATGAATAAATAAAAGTTAAAGATGCGGATTGTTGGATGCGCGCGCGTGTGTCTTTTGTACAAACATAATTTGTTCGACCGAAAATAATTATTAAAATATTTAACGTTGAGGCAGCAAGATTTTAAATTAGATTTGTCGGGGTAGCTGCTGTTGCTGCTTAAAAATTTGGCAAACACACATTTTAATGGTTCGACTTAAAATTGGATATTATACCAAGTGAGTGGATACTGGATATACACACGACGATGTGCACATTTTTTACCCGTTTTTATTATGCAGCGGTTATTTTGATATTTCCATTATGCAGTCGAATTGTCGCCAAGCATTTTCAACGCACAAGTCTTTCGTAAACATTTTTATTTTTCTTTCGGTTTCACCTAGCCACACTCTTAAAAATAATGATGGTGGCGTCACATGCGCCACTATAATTACATATCTGCAAGTCATCTTACAATCAGATAGAAAAACAAGACAACAAAACTTCATTCCACACGAACGCAATCAAAATGTCACAACTCATTCATCGAGATGTCATTTTATTTATTGAATAAATCAATGCTCATACATCTCAATTTATTATTAACAATCTTTTCATGTTATACATCAATTTGGTTTTATGGCATGAAATGTGATTTGATCGGAATGTGATTGCGATCGATGTTCTACACCGATGTGGATATACACGTGTTTTTATAGTTTTAGCGATGATTTTCTAGTTCATGTCAAAATAAGAATGCTGTCGCAGGAAACGAAATTTGACCATGACATATTTGTCGCCAGAGCATCGTAACTGATTTTTGATATGCTATGGATTTGGACAGAGAGTCGAACAGAGTGAGATTGCATCGATGAACGCTTCAATGTTGGAATCCATTTTGCTGAAATTGATTTGGTTTCATTCGCTTTCTGCGATTGAGTCCTTGCAAACGTTACACCAATCAATCAATCACGAGCACACACACGTTTCCTGAGCATGTGTGCGTAGATGTGAATGCGATGCGGTTAGGTCTTATGTGATAATATACCGAAAGTGATGTCGTAAGGAAACTAATAAACTTGGCCGAACAAAGAATTCAACCCCTCTGATTTAAGCATTCAATTTGACCGTACACACACATACACACACTGGCACCGTGCATTAAAATCGAACTAATCGACACAATGGCATGAAATCGCGTTTCTCAACATATTTACATTAGATGGACCAGAAAGTGTGCAGTACCGAGTGGCAGAGATTTAGTGAATATGTGTGTTGTCGTTGTCGTTGTCGTTGCTTGATGAAATTTGAAGCGGTCGCTCATGTTGTTACATCATCGAAAACTTGGTGCTTGGTGTGAGCAAGAATGGGTGAGTTTGTACGGAAACGTCAAACTTGATACGGAATTTGCCAATCAAATAAATATTTGCCGTGAATGCATCCACACACTGTGCTTCAGTGTATGACAAATGGTTTAGGCCATTACAAACACTTGTTCTCTTTTCTAATATCTAGTATATTGCAAATTATGGGTGGTATGAACGAGAGGCCTCTCGAAGCAGAATGTGCAGAGCGAATAATTGGCACACATTTACGGTACTTGTGCCTTGTGCATTGTGCGGCGCTTCGCGATAGAGGCAATGATTCGCAATGGAGTGCATTAATTGTATGCAATGAGAATATGAACGTATGAAGAGCGAAAGAGAGAGGAAGAGAAAAACCCGGGAAAATGTGCAAAGACTATTTCTATTTAACGGATGGCTGATGCTTCAGTGGTGGTGGTGGTGGTGGTGATGGTGTTGAAACTGTAATGCTCTCCCGAGGGCTTTCCATGCGATGAATGATTGATGTTAATACATTCAGCGCAAAAATCTACACATTTGGCACACGAGCATTTAAATCATCGTCGAATCGATGGAAGAAGAACAGAAAAAACAGCAACAACAACAACAACAACACCAACGCAGGGAGAATGAAATTCAAATTGATTAGATTTCATTTTCAACATGTGAGGATTAAGCTTATTGTAAACTTGTAGTTTTATGTTGCACGTGCATGCTCCACTTCAATTTTTAATTTATGTATTGCATTTTAAATTACTTAAAAAAAAATCAATGAAAATCGCTTTTTTGAGTTGTGCTGTTAATCTAATTTCTTTATAGAGCACCAGAGTTGGAACGATAGCGAAGAAAAAAACTGTGTGTGCGCAATTTTTTTTTTTCGTGTATGTTTAATTTTCCCATGGCATGTATGGCATAGCGTATTATTTTACACGTGCATCAAGTGCAATTTGTGTGCACCTGATACGCGGCAGTTAGAACCAGAACCGATATACTGACTAGCTCGCTCTCTATCTCTGACGTGCTATCATTGCTGCCGAGGGCCTTTTCATATGTTATGTTTACTTTGTGTAAATGCGGCTCCGTGTAAACGATCACGCTCTCTCTCTCTCTCTCTTTTTTTTTCTCATTTAAATATGACTAGATGAATTTTATGCAAAATAGATGATAGCGAAAAATTATCCCCCATTGCATAAATATATGTGAAAATTGTACGCAATCACCATCAATCGAGGGGATTCACATGCAAAAAGCAACGACTTGAATTTTTGTGTTTGCTGAATATTTTCCATTGATTGCAACCGGAATGAACAAGCGAGTGATGTACACAGAGAGACAGGAATGAAAAGAGAAGCCAAGTGCGGGAGATAGTGAAACAATGGATTTTTGTACTACTTGCTACATAGATTTTTCCCCATTTCAATTCACCGAGCGAGTGAGATCAAGGAACAGATGAGGAAAGAACGTCACACAGTCATTGACTCAACTGATTTTCCATTAGTAGGGTATGTTTTGTGTGTGTATGCATGTGTGAACGTAAAGAGTGCATCGTCGAACATTGTTATTTCATTGCATATACAAGGCTATTACACATTATGAGCAATAGATTGGCTGGAATTGCGCAATAAATTGTAAATTCATGGCTTTGTATTCTGTAAAGTATCTTGGTGTGCCGTTTCTCTCTATTTCGAATCATTTTGATGAATTTACATCGATGATGAAAATGGCAGAGCAACGCAAAATTTCAAGCGCAGTCTTTTTTCCTTTCTCTACTCCGCTTTATCTCTATCTCCATAAAATATTCATGTGGATATTGCATTCAACACGTGAAAACAACGAATTAAAACTTGTAAATCTTATCACTGAATTTAAACCATTTTCCAGGCACTCGATCCTCATTTATAATATAAACATTCTGTAGTTGAAATTGAAATAAACCCTCATGTTACAAACACACACACACACACACACACACCGTTTTCTTTGCATCGCAAAATTGAAAATGCAAATATTTTACAAAGTTGCATTTTATCAGTGCAATGTTCGGGATTTGAGCTGTGGCTTTTTCGAACCAAAATCAGTGTACTCGATTTGAAACAAAGGAGCCTGATGCGAACATGCGAAAAGAGAAAAAAAAACGGTAGCAAATATTTTGCATTATCGATGAGCCAATTTACGGCAAATTTTGAATTGCCAAACACGTTTCACGTCCAACTGATGGCTATTTTGTTCTGTGGTCAATGGCAATGAGTACGTGAGCTAACGAAGAAGACGAAAAAAAAACTCTCACACACATAACACAAACTGTTCAACATTTTTCGTTGACGTTGATTAACCGAATAATAAAACCCAGATGGACGTCGATGGCTGGAACGAGTAAGCGCGAGTGTGCTGGCACTGCAGTGTATCGTGATGTGGTGGATGTTGGTTTGATGTTGCTCGTACTCTTTTGTATTCCGTTCAAAAGCCGAAGTTAAACAGCATATTTGCGTCAAAATACAAGAATATCACACGCAACCCAACATGCATTCGGTTTTTTCAGGCCGCGCTAGCGTCCTATCTAAATACATTATAATGAATAAGTACAAACTAATACATATGCATTTCTACTATGAATACGTTTCATGCTATGTGTTTTAATTTCATTTAATTTTGGAAATTGAAAAAAAAACTTCTCGACAAAATATATTTTAAAACATCATTGCAATAAAAAAAAACTTCCAAGTAAGAATGAATATATTGATATTGAGTAAGAAAATTCGGTGAAATCGGTGAAATACTTGAATCAAACATAAACGTTTGAAAAACGTACGACGCGCGCCAAAGCATAAGTGATGTCAAAGTGTGTACAAAGAGTGAAGCAATAGTGCGTTTAATGCTATGTGCTATAGTGTCTCTGTTGATGTTGATCGCTGACGTTTATAGTGGTAGGGTTTTTTTTCTCTGACTCTCTCACTCTCGCCCGGTTCGTTCGTTTGGCAGGCAACAAAGCGCTTCGGCACCGATACAAGATTCATGTGTGTGTGCCAAATGCAAACATATAAATAATCGCTAAATAAACAGCCACAATCTGGTCTGCTTTGCATAATTCACGAAATAGTTGAACGTTCATTTAGCGGGGATGTTTTAGTGAATGTTGACGCACGTGTTGCATTAAATGGCTGTGCTCAAGCCAAAATCCCTGGCCAAAGCCAAATGGTGGCGGAATGGCAGCATTGCTCGATGCCCAAATCGTTGGGCTCAAAACCAGCATTTTCATTTTTGGTGAACAAATGGGAACATGGGACGATGATCGTTGCCAAAAACCAATTTGAGCAATGAATACGCATACGAAACCATTAAATGGTTTTCGTTGAACTCGAGAAATTTCGCTGCTGAACACGAACGGTAAAAGGCCACTGACCAGAATACACACGAGACAATGGGTAGGAAACTCATTGGGAATATGCAGAGCAAAAAAAACAATGCCAAACGCGTGCGCGCGCATCGTCGTTGTCGTCACACACACACACACACACACACACACACATATGGTTTAGAGTTGCACAGACATACAAATTTCAGAGGATTTGGCAATAATATTTTGATTGCATTTTGGTCTGACGATGAAATCGCCATAAAATTCAAATCAATTTATTCAGCAAAATTAATGCTTGAAATGCACAATTGAAACCGATTTCATCCACCGAACGGAAATTGATGCATTCGAGCGCAACGACATACCATTCCAATTGAAACTATCAACTTTTCTCTGAAATCGTGTCAAACT
This sequence comes from Sitodiplosis mosellana, assembly GCF_009176505.1. NCBI lineage: Eukaryota > Metazoa > Arthropoda > Insecta > Diptera > Cecidomyiidae > Sitodiplosis > Sitodiplosis mosellana. The sequence continues at coordinate 19,840,626 of NW_022601467.1, read as the reverse complement.
ACTGAAAATGAAGCGCAGAGTTTTGGGCATTTAATCCATAATTAAGGATGGCAATCAATAGAAAAATGGTGAGAATGCGAGAAGAGTTATGTCTAGGTTCAAGAGTTTTCCATTTTCGGTGTGCACCTTTCTGACATCATAATTCTTCAATTCCATTTTTCCATCCTCCCTCTCTCTCTCTCTCTCTCTCTCTCTCTCTCTTGGTTGGGATAAGAACAACACTATAACACTAAATCATATCGCAATATGCGATAAATATCCTGAGGAGAAGCGCCATTTTTTTTTCGGCAAAAACTTATGATGCACTGCATTGCATTACTTCGAGCAAGGTATATTGGCGTAACAGATTCGGTGCACATTGCACAAAGATCGTAAAACGGGAAAGAGTGAGCGCGGGCGCGCGAGCGTGCAAGCGAACGAGTGGATATGCACATTTGGTAAGTTGAGCTGAGAATTATAGCCGATTTGAAAAAGCAATAAAACAAGCAAAGATTTATCTATTCTATGAAGGGAAAAATGCGCTCAAACTTATATATATATATAGCCTGCAGCAAAAAGAAACAAGATCTTGAAGGGAGGGATTGCAAAAATAGGAGAAAGAAAGAGAGATATAAAAATCAATTACACACCTTCTTCTATCTCTATCGCTTTTTTTCGCTTTCGTTGCTGTTAAGTGCTTCGTTTGCTGTTTTGCTTCGCCGGGCGAGTGGAAAACCCCCATCGCAATTTTGCAATGCTTTGGCTTGATATTTAGATGTGAGTTGGCAAGAACTGGACTTAATTTTATCGAATCACTGGAAAAGACTTATGTTAATTCCAAAAAACTTTATCTGCCAACGTGCTCTTCATTTGAAAGATGAAACACAAAACTTGTGCTGATAAATTAAACAAATTGCTAGTGTTTCTTCTTCTTTTTTACGGTGTGTAAGTGGATGAGCGAAAGTCCGATGAATGGGCACAACAATAGTTATTGCCACGCATTGTGGACAACAATGTGAGATAGATGGAAAGAGAGAGAGAGTGAGAGAGAGAACAAAATCACGATGAACATAGCACTAAATAAATTAAATGATGACTCCGCCTTTGAATTGTAGTTTTCGGGTAATGACGAAACTTTGGTCCATCAACCATTTGAGATAGAGCAAGAGCAATGTGCTTTTCATCATTCAGCGTTGCTTTGCTCCAATCTGTATCAAAAAATCATTAAGTGACCTGTTCCCCATACATACGTATGCATACTGTGAAAAAAGGAACAGAACTGGTTTCGGTTGTTAGAAAAAGAAAATCCGTAATATCACTGTGTGTATGTGTGTATATATATGAGCGATTGAATCTGAACGAGTGCCGTATAGAAAAAGTATCAACGTGCGTAAATGCACAAACTTGTGTAAGTTTACCGCAACAAAGCACTTAAAAAGTGACCCTTTTCTATTTCCAGCTTACTTTTGCGTTCCAAAAGCATTTATCATGGAGGAAAAAACCGTCTTACGCTACTTTTTCCACAAATGTTCTTTATTTTTGTTCTATGTATGTTCTTATCAGACGAGCGGACGTGAAGGGAGAGAGGAAGTGCGAGTGCAGGCCCAGTATCTTCGATCTGACGGTGCGCAAAGAATCATAAAACATTCGCAATTTTTTCTGCTGTTCTAAATGGTCGTTACATCTAAAAGGTAGTCACTTAAAATGCGATGCCGCGCAAAGACAACCAGAACAGAGATAAAAAAAAATAGCAGAACGACGACTGTAACACAAATAACGATGCAGTTCCTTTTGTAGTCCATTTCTGTGCATCTCGTGGTGTGATTATTGTTGCTGCTGCTGCTGTTGCTGTTGTTGTTGTTGTTGTTGTTGTTGGTGCAGAGAGCACTTTACAAAATCCCAAAACCAACAAGTGAAAAAAATTAAATCGGAAAAAGTAGAGGCGGTAAGTGTTAAATCCGAGCTAAAAGCACGTACATTTTTAGCAGCGAGGCAGAATCTCCATTTAGCGCTTTTTTGCCCCACACTCAACCAACAAACATACACACGGCAGAAGGCTAGACGAATAGCAAATAGAACGAAACGTGAGCGTTTTCGATATGCAATCGTGACACGTATCTACTCGGAAACGTTCAAATGGCACCAAAATTTAGGGAGGCATTTTCTTCTTTTCTCCAAATGCAAGGTGTATAATTCGGTTGGCTTTGATATCAAAATGATTATTATCGACCATTTAATAGAGTGGACGATCAAAGAATTCGCTTCTTTCAGAACCATTTTCAAACTTCACTGGTCATAAGTAATTCAGTGGAAGTAGCTTTTTTTCCTTTCACAAGAAAAAGGCAGACAGAAAAAGATGATGCCTCTACATCGAAATTCGCTTCAAGTTCATGTGCAAATCGAGCATAAATCAAAGATACGAATTTTTCCAAATATCGTTTCACATTTGGTTGCCTCGAATTACCACCGCCACAGTTAAGCAGCTCTCCATGTGCTAAAGCATTGACCGAAAATATATGTACTTTGCATCGCAACTGCTTGGTATAACTGCTCGACTAGTGACCTAAAAACTGATTCAAACTCCATATTTTATTTCACGCTCGGTGTACTTTTTTGTCGTTGCCGTGCTGTTGTTGTTGGTGGTGGTGGTGGTGGTGTTTTCGTTTCATTTCTATTTTAGCTTGTGCTCCAAATAGATAGAGAGTGAGATCATAAAGTAAAACGAGGTTCAGGAACAAAATAAAACACGACAGCAACCAAACAGGGCAACAAAAACACACAAACACACACACAACCAACGTAAATTGATGAAAACCTCTTGAAATTCATTCTTATTGTAAAACCGGCAGAAAGAAAAACAATAAAATAAGTTGGACAGAACAAAAAAAAAAAATAGGTGGAAAGAGAAAAAGCGGCAGGAGCAACAAAAACAATTCACCTGACTGGAAATTCCCTTGTGAATTAATAAAAGCGAATCCGAAAGGACGTTGCAAAACAAATAGAACATGCCGAAGCAAATGTTTCCTCCGCACGGTTCGGCTCTCGCTCTCTCTTTTTTCAACTGGGTTCAGTTTTTGGTCGCTTCACCACCATCGCTTTTATTTCGTGTGTAAATTATTTCGGTTTTGTGCAAAGTATTTTTTTTTTCTCTGTTGCGTCGGCCTGGCGACCGGTTTGCATTGCCATGAAAAATGAAAGTGAAGCAAGCAAGTAAGAACGAACGAACGAAAAAAAATTGAAATTTGCACAACTTATCGGGGTACAACAATTTGGTGTTGTGAAAACCGTGTTAAACCACCCAGAAGCAAGATCCTTGCCTCGAACAACAGACTCTGGCTTTTTATGTTTATTTTTTCTGCTCTCTCTCTCTCTCTCTGCGTGCCTCGTGCAATATAGGTGTCGGTATACTCGTTTCGGGTTCGATTTCACTGTGGATGCCATTAGGTGCGACAAATTTATAACACAACATCAAAACCATAAAGAAGACGATTCCTTTGATTTAAACAGTAGCCGTTGAATGTAAAGTGCATGACATTTGTGAATGACAACTATCTACTACGCAACATCGGCATGAAAATAGACAACAACAGATAAACAGACATCACACCACACCGTTCATCCAAATAAAAAGCCAAAAATATTTCATTGAGTGAAGTGAAACCAAATTCTTGGGCATTGGATACGGTTTGGTGATGCCGAAGATTAACACGCGCAATGTGACGGAACGACAGGGAGAACGAATGAGAAATATAGGAAAAATACCTTTGCGACAATGCAGCATCTAACAAGGTGAATATAAATATTTCAAAGATGAGTAATGACATGTTGGGCTTTGCTGTGGACCGCACTATTCTCAACATAGCAAAACAATTTTATTGCCCAACATTTTCTCTCTCTCTCATTCTTTCTACCGCGTGCTCCACAAACGTTTTTTTTTCTAATGTTCTAACCATGACTCATTTTTCTCTCTCTCTTTTTCTTTCCCCCGATCTGTTTCTCCAATTTTCAGCTGATGTGTAAATTTTAAGTGATACACAAGAAGAATAGCGACACAAACATTTATTGGACAAGACAAAATCTGCTTAAGTTCCATGCTTAAGAATTCTAACCAAACAAATTGATGTGACGGGCCACATTTTGTATTCCGATAACACGGTGCGCAAAAATGATGCATGGTTCTTGCTTGCTTGCTCTTATTTAACATTTTTCTTTTCTCGTGCAGCCGTCGTTCTGTCTTCTTTCTCTGTGTTTTTCTTTCTATTATTTTTTTTTTTTGGTGTGCGCGTTCTGACGAATTCACGTCACGCATATCGCCTTTTAACACGCATCTTTTTTTTCTTTGCTCCATTTTGACTGTGAATGATTGGTGTTTTTTTTTCTTTCTCTCGACTGGTGTTCATCATCAGTTATAAAACGTTTTACTCGAGCATTCTCACAGGAGATTTCACCATTTTGGCAATGCGATGCGATACTACGACGATGATGCTTGAGCACACGGTATTTTGTGGTATTTTGTGCAAAATAACACACTTTAATGGTGTTCCAAATAAAATCTAATCATTTTGACAAATGCCTGCGGGCCCCAATGGCAATGGGGATTGACGACTCCCGTTCATTGATGGGGCGTTCATAGTTTTTGCACATTTATCGTCTATCATGCAATAGATCAAAATGAGTAAATTATAACATTTTACTCCGATACACAGAATATATCGATAGTGTTTCGATGTATAAACTAGAAAACCTCGTTGTTGAGCTTCATTTTTTGTTGGTTTTTTTTTTGTTGTTGCTGGCAATGGATTTTGTGCAGTGAATCGATCACTTTGATGGTCCTTCTGCGACAAACTCGTTTCACTGATAAGAAAAGATTTGAGTCATGCGATGATGATTTTCGTAACGGAATCTGGCACTAAAATACACAAACAGAGCAAGTGTTTGCCACTATATTCATATCGATCTTTATTTATTTCGCTATTTGAAAATATTATATTATGGATCGCAGAGCATCGCATTCTATATGGCTGTCATTTATTTCTTGATGGAACACTTTATTCTTCCATAATATATGCTTTATTTCGAAATAAATAAATAATTTATCCACGTATATATTTTCGTTCATTTTTTCCAGCTCGCCTTTTTGATGCTGATGTCATGTGTTTGTATTTGTATTTGTATTTGTATTTTTTTCGTGTTTGGTTTTGTGAGACTTTTATTTTTTCTTGCTGCGAATAAATTTTCGTCAAGAAAATGTAAATATGTTCGTGTGAGAAGGCGTTTATGTGTCTTATATAAGCATCAATGCGCTTGGGATTCGATAAGCTTGACATTTGAAGCATCTCATGATTTTGTTGGCTCGTTTACCCTCTATCGCTCCTTCTCTATCTCGCTTCGCTGTTCACCATATGTCTCCATTTTATGTACATTAATCGATAATAAACAGAAATATTTAAACTACTACCAAGAGTACAAAGAGAATGCCGAATGATATTGAAAAGTGCTTTTGCCATTTATTGCGTCCCGCAAGGATCTAACAAAATATATTGGAGACTCTGGTAAATGATAACCACCCACCAAATTACAAACAATCCGTGTATTTTCCATTTGATGAAAATGGAGGAAAAACACCAAATGCCATTGCTGCCACTGCTGTCTTTTGTGATTGTTGTTGTTGGCATTCCTTGATGTGAAAAATGTTTTTAGAATTTAGTGCCGGGGATTGGCATCGGCGGTGGCGGCAGTGGTGGTAGCAACGATGTTAGTAAACACAGAATGCATCGGATTGCGTCGAAGAATGGATTGCACGGAATTGAAGTGGCTGCAAAATAGCAACAAACTAATTATTCTTTTGGCAATTTGATATTAAATTGAATCGATATATATTGCCGTATGCTTTGGGCACCACAAGATACACACATACATGTGCATAGTGTTGAGATGCTCTTCGACTGGTCGATAGAGTCAGAGCGCCGATACGCATACATTGTACAAGTACTTGATATGAATGGTGCAAATCGAAACGGTTCTGTCACATTCCATTCCCGTATTTCCGCCACACAGCTCACTCGCATTAATTTGTCGAACAAATCAACGTAATGTTACTAAAAACCGAACCAAATCAAGCCAATAAATATTCGAAATTGACAAACACGAAAAACACATCTTATCGCATACCAAGATTTATTGGGTAAATATTTAACTTTAATTACAGCAAACTTTACGGTTTCGTCGTGGCACATCACGCACCATGTTCCCGTTAATTTTTTCGCTGTCTTTTTTTCGTTATTTCGTTCTTCGTTGTTATTTTTTTCGGAGAAAGAGAAAGATAGAATGAATGAATTCCCAATGTTGCACTTGTGTTCTCTACGGCAATTTTTTGCTATCTCGGGTACTGTTCTTTTCCATTTTCATTTGTGATTTCGTGTGCATTGTTTAGATTTGCATTGATTTATGGTGACTATGTGCAAATCGACGACACAATTTCTATTGTTTCTTCTTGCTCTCTCTCCCTCTCCCTCTCTCTTTCCTCTCGTACGTTTATCCCGGTAAGTACAGAACTTATGCTTTATTTCCATTATCGGTGTATTCAACATACATTATTTGCTCAAGTTTCGAGCTTAAAGCATCTATACTAACACTTGATCGACTATGTGGAACAGCACTTGCTACTTCCGACCGAATTTTTTCTCCTCGAATATGTGTATGCCGAAATATAAAATCCGATGCACATGTTTTTTTAACGAAAAGAAGATTGTCTGATTTCGGCGTACGCAAATATCCACTTCGATCCGATTAAAGGAATCGATGCACGCCCATCCAAAATCAAAAACGAATTACGAATCAATTTTTGATTTGGTTTGACAATCAACAAACACATACAGGGAGAGAAAAAAAAGATTTTTTTTTCTTGCAATGTTGTCGTTTAGCTCAATCCATATTTCCAGCTGATTTCTTACGACTGACACCCTTTCACCCAGAACGCATTCTGTGTGTACAGAATCAAATCGAATGTAAATGGATGTGAACAATCAAAACATATGATTTTTTTTGTGTGTGCAACGAATGGTGCGAGAAAAAACACGATATTTGCCATGGAGTGAAGGTAATGCAGGAGAGTTGAAAAAGTGGAACCAAAGGAATTTCTCTTTCGTTGAAAATGTATTGCCATGTGTGATATTTCGAGAGAGAAAATCGAAGCTTTTTAAGTGTTAAGTCATGGCATTTGAATCGCCTACGAAGAATACATATGTCATTTTTTAGCTAGTGAAATATGCACCTCTCTCACTCTCACCTCAGAATGTGTTACATTGTTTCTCGAGCTCACTCGATGGACGTGTTAACAGTAGCAAAAACTTTTTTTTGCCCGTTGGAAATACTTAAGTCGAGTGGCGCCCGCTCAACTTGATGGATGACAAGTATTGGCATTGGGTAAATTTTTTTCCAAACATATTTCAAATAAAATATGATATTTCAACAGGATTCGAAAGGTTTTAACCTGTGACATGAAAATCCAACATTTCATCACACACATTTTTTTTCTTCAGATTTGACATTCGAATGGAACGGAACAACAACAAAAAATCACCCATAAGTAACTGTGCAGCATAGCAACTGGTTGGAATGGTTGACGAATCGGTTTCGTGAAATGAATGACATTTTTCGAATAGCTTTATTTGTGAATAATCATGAATTATTAAGGCAATATTTCAGCATCGGATTCCCAAGTATCGTTCATTCAATTGTAAAACCAATTCGTCCCTTTTTTCCACAATGCCCAATATAATTGTATCGCAATTTAAGAATGTATTCGGACGATTCGTGTGTACAAATTTAACGAAGGGATATATTTTAAAAGGGGATTAGTTGCATCGAAATGAAGTGTTTAGTAGATTGGAATGGAAATCGATGGCATCAATCGACTTCTGGATTTTGATGACTGAAATGTACCACAAAAGGAATTCAATAGATAAAACCAAAATCCGATCGAACAAAATAGGACTGCCGAAGATGGGAATAAAGAAAAATAAATAGAGAGGGTAGGCGAGTGAAAGGGAGAGTGTGCTGGATATATTGCTTATGCCTCAAAAATGGTTAAAAATGAAAGGAATTTCATCAAATAGAATGGAAAATAAATATTTAAACTTGATGGCGTCGTAAAAGTGAGGGAGAGTTTTGTTTTTATTTCTCTTATTTTTCTTCTTTTTTTTTCATTCTCCGTGAATTTGATGAATAGGAGCTTCGGTATACACACCGTGCATGTACATCAATAGAATTTGTTGGTGTGTGTATTTTTGCGAGGAGTCCCGTTTCTTGTCAGTTGCTCTAAGTCATTATATAGCATTTAATGTCATCACCCTATAAAGGAAGCAAAAAAGTCGGTGGTGCGGACAGCAACAACAATAGCAACGGCGGTAACCCTGGCGATGGCTGCGATTCACTGTGAGAGTGCGACAGAGACACACACAGCCACACATCATTTCCATTTCAAACGAACACCATTCTTATGAATTTCTAGTATGCAATATCAAGATCCAATGCACGCGCGCGCTCGTTCGTTCGCGAAGCATAGCCAGAAAATGCACAAGTGTACGCTAGAGGAAAAGAGATGGAGAGAGAGAGAGAGAGAGAGAGAGAGAGAGAGAGAGAGAGAGAGAGTTCGGTTCATGCATCAAAGGCGGTCGAACTTTTTTTTTGTCTCACAGCTCTGAAAAATATAAACGGTGAAGCTTGTTACACCATTTAAACATAATCGTTTATGCGTTATGAATGATTTCGTTCGTTTATTTTTTGTTCCTTCTTGCCGCGCTGCTCCTCTTTATCCGATTCAATAAATTTATAAAATGTAAATCTTATAGAGTGGAAAAAAAAGACGGCAGCACACAACAATGTAAGCCAAGAGTTGGGAATGAAATGACGAAAGCCAGAGCAGGAGAAGAAGACGACGACGACGATGATGGAAAAAAGTCGACAGTGCAAATATGAAAATATTATGACGAAATGGGTAAGACAGATGCCGGGGTGCAATGGGTTCGAGTTTAGCGAATGCGATTTTTTTTTCGTCTCATTCTTCGAGTTTGGGTAATGTTATTTTTTTTATGTCACAGAGAATATGGGGTGTGATGATGGAATACTAGGGAAAAAGGTGGGTGTAAAGGCGAACATACACAAATATAAATAAATAGCAAAACGAGTAAGAAGAAGTAGCAGAAAAAGCGCTCATGTTCGATCAGCAGCAGCACACGAGCATAAAAACGTTTGGTTTATCGTTAACAGTGGATGTCATCACCAGTCGCTGTTTTAACGCAATGCGATTTTTTCGGTTCATCTATTTCACTCTCCACTTCTTTCTTTCCGCTCATTTTTTTGTTACTCTGCTGCTGCCGTTCGTTGTTGTGCTTATTGCTTTGCTTATTTGAACACACAAGTATGTTGCGATTGACGTTATTTTAGCATCATCTCAAAAAACACAGCGACCGAAACGCTCGAACGATCTACTCGTATGTCTTTGTGTGAGTTTAGTGAAAACAATATGGTTGTTTCACATCTATTTTTTTTTCTCTTCTTTATTACGTACATAGAATCGCTCTACGTATACGTCGTATTGGTCGACGAAAAATTATTTAGCTCCGAATGGATCGAGAAAAAAAAAACGATTACTTTATGCATACTGCACACATCAATCAGAATCGTTATATGAACTCAGCGCGAGAGAGAGAGAGAGAAACCGACAAGCACATAAGACGATTGAAATTATAGCGAACCATCATCATCATCGAATATAGAAAGAGAAACGATTATGGAAAAATAAAATAGCGTCTCATATATATTATTTTTCTTTCGTTTGCCACAGACATATTTGTCGTAATAGTAAAAACAAGATGTAAAATCTTAGCCGTAACATAGTATTTCGGGCAAGCAACCAGATTACAGTTTTCGTAACAAATAACACAATTTCTCTCTCTCTCTCTCTCTGTTTCTTTTGCTTATTTTTCATTTCACGTGTTTTTTTATTCATTCTTTCTGTTGCGCTACTTTTCGCAATTCGACGATTCACGTTTTTTTTTCTGTGTTATGAAAAGTTATTTTTCATGCAAATATTGATAATGGCGTGAAACGCGGATTTTCACGATGACAGGTACATTGGGAGCAACGACTTTACTACCGTGCTGTTGGTGCTGGTGCGACTGCCGTTTGCTCGTTCGGTCGGTGCTACTCTAAATGAAATAAAGAAAATTGAGCTCATCGCACAGTTAACACATCGCCACAGTCAATGAGACCCGGCGGTACACGAGACATGTACCTCAAATACAGAGCCATCACACGCGTGCAAACCTATTTGTAAAAACAACTAGAGAGAGAGAGAGAGAGAGAGAGAGAGAGAAGAAATATGGGCACAAAATAAAGAGCGACGTGAAGTAATCATGATGACGAAAATTGAAGAAATGACTTTCTTGTTTTCTTCATTTCAACGTCGTCGTTGTCATCGTCAACGTGTCTGTGTGTCACCACTTAGCGTAAGCGCATATCCGTTTGCATGCGATATGATAATGCGAAATTCGCCCATTTAAATTTCAATTCGTTTTTATTACTTCATTTAGAAATCATTTCAAATCTCTTTGCATGTAATATTTGGAAATCATTTTCGAGTGGTACGTAGATGCAAAGTGGCAGACTAAGCGTAACGAAGCGAGCACACTTCGTGAATTCCGAATAAAATGTGTAAACAAAACGTTTGCCTCAAATTGTTTTCCTTCTATCACCGCCGCCGTCGCCACATTCCACCATTCCCATGACTTATTCCAGTCTTCTGCAGCACATTCACATGAAAATTTAATTTTTAATTAAAATCTGAGAACAAATAATCAGATAAAAAGCGAAAATAAAAGATTAATCATCACTGTGAATTTGAATATGAGCCAAAATACTTTTGTAGAACTTTTCTCTTTCTATCGAAAAAGATCAAAAAAAAATGTCGGGAGAGAGAAGCAAAAGAAATCACGTTCAAAGGGAAGCCAAAGAAATGTGGCTGGATGTACAATGGTGCGAGAGTGAGTGTACCGTTCGCCAGTTTCAAGTGCATATTTGCGTTCGAATTATGCGCATAATCCCAGTCCAAATATTAATTTTGGAACCAAATAACAGCAAAACCGACACAAAATGAAATCCATTGAATTGACGATATCAAATTGAATATTTCATACGTTAATGTGTTTCTTTCGTTTCGTTCCGTGCATTGTGAAGTTGGTTTGAGATGTGGCCGACGAAGCATCGGCATTAAACAGCATCAAATGCAAATATTGGCCATTTTCCCAAACGCACGAAAACAACGCTGAGGAACGGAAAAATGCACAATAACAAGAGCGAGAGCGAAATGAGCAATAGATGAGCTACATGCAAAACACCGTAAATAAATTATTATCCATTTCAGGATATGGAATATATGGAATGAATGAATGTAAATTGCTTGTGCGAGTGAGCTTCGCACAAATGAATGAAACCAAACTCGAGCAAATAAATACACACACTTTGTACATACAAATGGTGAAGATCCCATCCAACAGACGTTTCATATTTCCGATGTTGTATTCCAATAAAAAAGTTGTGAGAAAAATGAATCGATTACTTTTTGGCGCATATTTATTCGATTTTTTTTTCAACTCTGGATTATTCATGAATATGCAAATGCCGGTGAAAAAAAACAATTGAACATACCGAGAGAGAGAGAGGAAGAGAGAGAGAGAGAGAGAGAGAGAGAGGGAGAAGGAGACAGAACTGGATAGGATTCTGTTGATGTAACAACAGGTACATACCATACTTCATTTGGTTGAGAACATGAGATGATTTGATTGTTCGTTGTTGAAAAACATGCGGATCAACATTTGATTAAATATCCGATGTGAACCTCGGTAAACTGTGATGTTACGAAACGAAATCGGAGATTTGTGGCTCGTATCACCGCTTGCAATCATTCTGAATGCAAATTCAACAGTAGAAAAAAGAAGTACTCTCTCTTTTTTTGCAGCAGTTAGAATGGACTTCTACAATATCTGAATTTTTTTTATTTATCAAATTGATTTATCATTTATTTATGTAAAATATCGATGATTCAGTGCGCAATGGAAAAGTTTGTTTGGTCAATAAACGCACAGCTTTTGTGCAACTATGCAATTTTGGTTCCGTTTACTGCATCACAGCCAATCGATTTGAATGTCGACACCACGTTATGATTACGTTCGAATCTGTTTGTAGTTATTATTATTATCCACAGTGCAAATGAGTGGCAGATCCTGTGATTGCTCTTGTCATTCGAATGGCAGTTCCTGCAATTCATGTTTGTGTTCAGAGCTGCGGAATGGGTATGCTATTGCATTTGAATATTTCCAGTCTTTTGACCTTTTCGATTGACATTTAAAATATGGATATTTTTCTATATAATTTTTGAATCGAAAAAAACTAATGAAATTTCTATTTTTCTCATTTCTCCAAAGGAATTTCAAACCGGTCACCGACAGCGACATGATGCGATTGCGAGCTATTAGAGATCAATGGAAAATGTTCGTATACATTTTTGATTACAAATTTCGAGCATTCGTTCTAAATCGACACACAACATTTTGACTCGCAGAGATTTCGATCAATTTCTCCTGAATAATCCGCATCTCCAATGGATGAGCACATCAAACAAAAACACCGATAATACCAAAACATCAGATGAAAACAAGGCTAATTGAATGGGAAAAGAAAAGACACATATCCCAGATGATCATCATTAATTTAAATGATTCAACAACCACAATTGTACGGCGACATGGAAATGAAATAAAAACAATTAAAAATCTTCAAAATTCCAAATAAGTCTCGAGTGTGAAGCGGTTTATAATTCATAAGTAATAAAGGAGCTCTCTTCAATTTGAACGAATCAAAATATTGACAATTTTATATTCATTTTTCATTTTCAACTCAATATTTTCGTTGTGATTATAAATTCAATGAGGTAAAAATAATCGTCGTTTCACATTTCACAGTTGAAATCCGTCTCAAATGCAATTAATTGACATAATAATGGTTGAATAAACCACCATATTTCCATTTAAACAAGCCACTCTTATTCAGCACTCGATAATGTTTTTTCAATATTTATAATCATCAGAGGGAATGAAAACAATGGAAAAAACCCAATTGTCACAAATATTTATGTCTTATTGTGTTGATTCAATCCTGTTGACATCTTTTAGTTCGGCTGAAAATCATTTTTTATTGTTCATTTCGGATTACTTGGCGAAACAAAAACTGTCATTTAATACGCACAGATCGATTTATCCACAGAATTGAAACTGTAAATAAACATTCATGTCGAAACATGTTCATATTTTATCATGAAGAACAAGCACGAAGGAGAAGACACAGAGAACCATCAAAATAAGAACTACAAGCGAACATTCAACAGATTCGAATGCACTGCTTATGTGTATGTTTGTATTGGCTATTGTCCATATTGTGTCTTTCATGAGTCTTTCTTTGTGTGTGTGACAATCAAATCGGGATAATTTTTTCCGACACTAAATCAACCAATACCACAAACACTTTGAATACATATCCAATAGAGGTAAGACTGCGTTTATACGACACTTGGTTCAAATACAGTCATTATTGTGTAGCAAAATTTAATGTGTTTCAACTTCAACTCTCATCATGTTAAAGAAATGGTCGCAAACGCTCATTCGTTCATCAAACACATACACGCAAAATTGAAGATTGTAGTATTGAGCCCTTTGCAATGTTGCGACCAAGACGGAGCCACACAATTGATTTCTTTCTTGCATTACTTCGCTACTGCGACACATCTATTCATTGGTCATGGCGATTGGAGCCGGTGTTTGTGGTTTGCTTGAATGTATTGTTCTCTCCAGAATGTGTGTTGAATTATGCACACGCACGTCAACTGTGAAATGGGCTAAGTTACTGCCAAATGAAATCGAAAATCACCGCAAAGAAGACGCGTCATAGTTTCAATTCTCTACAAAAGCTGTTGAACAATCAAAGTGTTTAGTCGCAAATTATCGGGCAGAACCGAGTCAATTTTTTTAAAAATAAATTCTGATTGGAAGAAAATTGATTGATTTTTTTTTCTCGCAAATATCTCGTCGATCGAAATACGAGACAATGAGCCGCAATTACAATCGTAATTACAATAGCCGTGGTTCGGACAAATACACGGATGTCTACACCGATGGATCCTGTTTGGGAAACGGTCAAGCTGGTGCACGTGGTGGATATGGCAATTATTGGGGACCAGATCATCCAAAGTATTTATTTTTCAGCCGATATTTTTGTTAATGCCAAGTTCATTGCTCACACGCAAAAAATCACATTGACAATAATGTTTCCGTGGCTGTGATAGAGCGTGTTGATGTTACCAGAAACAAATTTTTGATTTTTACTTTTAATCGAATGCTACCAATTTTTAATTTTTGATTTGACCTGATTGAAATATATTCGATTTTTCGTTTCAGCAACGTAAGCGAACCGGTCCGTGGACGCGCCACCAATAATATGGGTGAAATCCAAGGTGCAACTCGTGCAATCAACGATGCTGGTCGAATGGGCGTTGAGAAATTGCGCATCAACACCGATTCGGAATTTCTTCGTAAATCGGTGAACGATTGGATGCCAAAATGGAAACAAAACGATTATCGCAAGGCCGATGGAAATCCCGTCGTAAATCGTGACGATTTTCAAAATTTGGATCGGGCAATGCGCAACAATCCCCAAATGGATGTCACATTCAGACACGTTCCGGCACACTCGGGCAATCCAGGCAACGAAGCAGCCGATCGCTTGGCCAAACAAGGCGCACAACGCTATGGCGGTGGGTATTATTAAAACGATGACGCTCGTTGAAAATCCCCGTGAAAAATAAGAAAAATAAAACATTTTTCATATGAAATCATTGTCACGTCAAAGTTTGACAATTTCATTAAATTCAATAAAATTTCGAAATTGAAAATGTCATTCTATTCAATTTGTTCAAATTAGTGAGAAGGTATTCGAAATGCACTGAACAAGGTAAGGTTGATCAGTTTCTGTGAGTTTTTATACAGCATTCTCTTACTTGGTGGATTCGTTTGCCGAAAGAAAAAAAACGGTAACTGTGACTCATCGAATGAGGAAAAATAGCTATTAAGAAGAGGTCAAAAGGACAAATCTCCAAAAAAGGTAATGTTTTCTTGCTTGCTCATTGTTGTTTATCATATTATTTGATATTCGCAAGATTGAAATGATAGAAAAAAAATCTTTTGCTATAACTACTATTTGGCTTACATAAGAGAAACTCAAACGCAATAGCATTCATTATTACTTAATAAACATTTACACAAAATCTGCCAAAATCACAAAATATGTGGTCCGTTTCGACTGTGCTTCGTGTAATTTGAGTGCAACCAAACAAAAGTTATTCCTTATTTTTGTATTTTCGTCCACATTTTAAACATCAACATGTTGAAAGATTCGTTGAAATTTGTGTATAAAAATCGAATGTCTCCATCAAAACAAATATGTTCGACAATAAAGAAAATGAGAAAATTGGAATTGGAACTGAAAAAAAATCCCTTGAACGATTCTCAGAACAGAAATTATCAACAAATGTTGCAATTGATTGTTTATTTAGGACCGCATTTTTTTCGGGCTCTGCATAAAAACTACGTACAGCCGCTAGAAGTGGTGCAAAACGTCAACACACCAATAGTTTGGCAGTGTTACGCGCCATTAGGCTAGTGTATGTGTGTGTGTACTTTGTAGTGATAACATGCTGTGCAGGAAATATTCATATACAACAGCATCGAATCTTACGACACACAAATATTATAATATGTTCAACGGGCTATTCTAAACTGTTTATGAAGCATAAATGCTGATTCTTTGCGAGTAACACACACACACACAGAGACACGCTTAACTCAAATTTCAATGCGTTATATTATCATATTACTCTTCTTCTCATTCGTTCGTTTGGTGAATTCAGCGTCATAAAACCTCCCGGCGCAAAAGTATTCTGTGTTGAGTGTGTAGTGTATGCAAGTGTGTATGTAAATCATACAGTTGACCATGAACAATACACAAGCACGAAATATTTTTCAGTTGGTTTTTTTCTTTCAAATTGAATAGTTTGCACCAGCAATCGTTCAAAAGTGAGAACGCTTCTAGCGTTTGATTCATTTAGAAGTGTAAAGACAGCGAAAGTATCAACACATTCAGATTTTGATTTCTTCCAAGTTCAAGTGAATTTGTTGTGAAGCTACGAAAAATGGGAGACTGGTATTGGGAAGACGAAGGATTTATCGTTGACAACGATGGTTACGTCAACGTTTGGGTGGATGGATCTTGCTTGCGAAATGGCCAACCTGGTGCTCGTGCTGGTTACGGTGTTGTCTACGATTACGATCATTATATGTATGTTTTTTGTTGTTGTTTTTTTCATTCAAATATTCTGTTATTTTTTGTTCATGTTGAAAAAAAATCAATCAATTGAGTTTTTGCAATTTTGTGTATTCATGTGAATTGTATCAGCTTAGTGTGGTTTCAGTTCTGATGAAAAATTGTATTTTTCAATCAATTCGTTTCTCTCTCTCTCTCTCTCTCTCTCTCTCTCTCTCTCTCTCTCTCTCTTCCATTCAACTAGGAATGTGAGCGCACCGGTAAAGGGTCGAGCAACGAACAATGCCGGCGAAATTCAAGCGGCAACACGTGCTATCCGAGACTGTGGTCGTACTGGCATTGAAAAATTGCGCATCAACACGGATTCAGATTTTTTGCGTGCATCTGTTTGTGATCGATTACCGCGTTGGGAACGAAACGGTTTTCGTAAAGTGAACGGCGATCCGCTGGCAAATCAACGCGATTTTATGGAATTAAGCCGAGCATTGGAATACAATTCACACATGGACATCGAATTTTATCATGTTCCAGCACATGCAGGTGATGAATACAACGAAGAAGCTGACCGTTTGGCCAAGGAAGGAGCAATGCAATACCGGCCACGTTACAATTAAAATATCGATAAAACAAATGACAGTTAAATTCATGAAAAAAAAATAAGCAAAAAACATAAAACTTCCCTATGTTGCATTTGCATGAATGATGTCATCCGGTTGAATTAATGACAATAAAGCAAAACAATACAAAACGTTCGTGCCTTTTTAATTGAAGTTTTTAATTTCATTGTGTCAGGGATTTGTGCGGCGATGTAGGCATGTTATATGGTAAAATGTGTTCATAAATCTGGAATTTTATCGTTGTTTTTGTTGGCTCCCTTATCGACCACTTCACCTTACGTTACGATGATTCGCACAATTTCCTCATCATTTCCATGGAAAATAAGAGCCTTTTTCATTCGTAAAAGAATTTGTTTTTGTAGCTTGGATTCAATCCAAACATAGAATATGTTGATTTCAAGATGTAAAAAGGCTTAACCAGAGTATTTTGCCATTGAACAAAAGTGTAGACACTCACACAGCGTATCATTTTACACGGGTTAGTTCTGAGAAGTGTGAGAGTCGTACACAGCAACCGGCCGGTAAGTCATTTTGATTGGTTGCGAAAAATCTTCGGTCGGTTTGTATTTCACATCACAATTTGCTTCGAGCCATTCAGCTAATTCCACTTAAATTGAAAACAATAATTGCTTTTAAAATAATCATCGTACGAAAGGCCAGGTAACAGCAATTTTCACAAAACATCACGCTCAAGTGCCATTTGATGGTAAATTAGTGGAAATTATAATAAGCTAAATGAGACAGATTAATCGAAGGGTAATTTTATAGATTTTCAATTTTCAATACGCATCGATGAATACTAATGAATTTGTGTGTGTGTGTGTGTGTGTGTGTGTGTGCACGTCACAAATAGATCCACCGCCGTTGGAATGGTGTGTCACTTGCAAAAAAGTAGTACAACTTTGCCATTACCAATCTATTGTTTAGCATGTCTATCTCCTTCACTCGCCGTGTTTTCCACGTTTTATCAAACAATATCGATATTTTTATGAGCGGGAAATCCATGCAGAGCATACATTGTGTCTGTGTGTGTGCTTTGTTATTTTCGAAAACAGCATAAACGCAGTGCAATACCCAATCGGAAAACTAATTTTTCATCACGTACTCAATTGCGTTAATAATACTTTCGCATTAACCTACACGCCATTATTGTGTATTGATATTTGATATCGTTCATGTGCGATTTGGTTTTGTTTGCAAATGTGATTTACATCGACAAACTGTAGACAGGTGTCGGTCGGGTAGAATCTAATATTTCAAGCAATATCATTGTAATGTCATAAAAGTGCAACAAACAGCCATCGTTCCGAATATTGTGGAGTTTATTTGAAGAGCAATGCATAAGTTTGGCATTCTTCCCATCGATTTTTCTCCTTTTTTTCCTCTTTCTTTCTTTCGTTCTCTATGTGTGTTTTTCTCATAGCCATACAATGCTTTTGGCTGTAGTGGAGTGTTTTCAACTTATACGGTGTGTGCGATTGCATAGCAATCGACGGTCGTCTTTTGCAAAGTGTTTCCAAATGATGTCAAATATCGAAGCTCCGCACATTTATTCAATTTATTATTATGATCGTTGAATGTGCGGTGAAAATCGGATTTTAGTATAGAATAGGTAATATTTGCATAAATCGTTTGCGGTTCGATAAAAAAGCAGTCAAAATATTTTATTGAGATCACTTGAAATCTCTGCCATTGTGTCTGTGTCTCTGGTGTGTGTATTTGTGTTTGTGTTGCCATATTTGCAATTCACTTTTCAATTTCCACTTTTTACGAGCAAATCTCGAAACGTAACAATATTCGTCCGCATTGTGTGGATTTCGAGTGATTCTTGTTTAGGAGCAAGAGTTGATTGTAGTGTTCATTGTTTGAAATGATCTCACTCTCTCGAAAACAAGACTGACGAATTTCCATGGAAAATACATCGGTGGCAAATGCAAGCTAGCGCAACTTTACTAACTTTCTCATTATTTTGACGAGTTTTCGGTGCGAAAACGATTTTTCTGTCTCTTCCATTCGGTCGTTTCTTTAGCATCACTCGTGACACAAACAAAAACAAGCAACTAGAATAAAATCACATCTAAGCGCATTTCATTCCAATGCGATGTTTTGCTGATGCAGTAGATATACATTGTGTGAATGAGTGAAAGAGAAGGCAAAATAACAGCAGCAGCAGCACGACGAAAAAGATGGATTTGAAAGGAGTGCTGGCAGCGCTTTGGAAAAAAAGAAACAAGAGCATGCAATCGGTGTTGTGTGTGTGCGTGTTTTCATGAATATTTGAGTGAACGTTGCCAAAAGTTTATGTCTTATTGAAAATATTGTTCGTGTTCTGCTTATGAAGTAAATTGTTTTTCGTGTAAATCAGGCTGTGTTCGGTTGCATCATGTTTTTCAGTTTTTTTTTTCTGCATGTGAAAATGAATGATGGTGCAAAGGTAATATGGCATGGATGGGGATCATTTTCGTTCATTCTGACATAAATTTCAGCCGTCATCACGAAGAAATCGCTGATTTCAATGTGTTTTTAACTCTCATCCCAGCGACAAGAATACAATTAAATGTGGAAATGCGGCGAACATTATACAAAACACCAAATTGCAAGTCACTTCTAGCATATTTCAGCAATTTAAATAAAACAGAACCAAATCGATGAGTGGATCCAAGCAAAATTGCATTTGTTTAAAATTTTATTATTATTTCATATTGGTTTTTCCTTCTGTTTGAATTTCTTTGTGGCGTTTGCACTTGTTTTGCATTTCATCTCATCATCAGAAAGCGAACCGTTATCAAGCAAATGGTGAACCATTATGAAAATGTAAACGTACCGATTTGCAAAATATTCAAATTACCGCTGAGCTGGAAAAAAAGACGAGGGGCGAAGAAATGAACGATTGAAAACGAGAGAAATTGATGTTGAATAGAAGCAAATGGAACCGGGCCATTTCGTTTTTTGAATGAGCTTAAATTGTTGCTGCATTTCATTAATTAAATTCAAACAGGTACTTTCCGGAGTCCTTTTACACACACACACACACCGTACACCGTGTCATTGTACGCTCAAAAGCAAATTCACCTACATTTTTTCCTCTCTTGTCTTCTTCGTTTCTTTTTTCAATCAACATTTTTCATTTAGATAGAAATCAAAGAGAAAAACTTTATCTCAAAACAACTTGCAGTATGAAAAACCAATGGACATTAGAGACGTCAACATTTTGATACGAACCTAA
Organism: Sitodiplosis mosellana; assembly: GCF_009176505.1. Lineage (NCBI taxonomy): Eukaryota > Metazoa > Arthropoda > Insecta > Diptera > Cecidomyiidae > Sitodiplosis > Sitodiplosis mosellana. Next base: position 19,820,373 of record NW_022601467.1, on the reverse strand, counting down.
TAAATTAAAAGTTGCACAACAGCAGTAGCAGCAGCAAAAGTAGTTGAAGCAATAAAAACAACATCATCAGTAGTTGTGATTCACTTTGCCATTGTATCAAGTGTCGCCATGACTACGCCAGCTCGAGTTTTTTTTTCTTCACAATAATAAGCAAAAGTGTTGCACAATTTTATCACAAACAACAGTTTTGTGGGCAGGTTCGTGTTCCATAATCAAGGAAACCCAGAGATCTGGAGCAAGTGAACTTTGATTTGAAAACAAAAATTTTAATTGGATAATCCAAGAGTTGAGTGGTTTTCGTGTGTTTTTTCTCTCCGTCTCGCCTTTTCATTGAACAGAACGCAAATTGCCAGCATTCCAATTACATAAAATACTTAATTAAATATCAAATGAGACACGGTCGTTTAAACGTGATTCGATTCGATTCTCTATGTTCCGAACACACACACAACAATTCCCGTCCAAATAAATTATCGTCACATAAATCACGGTGGAAGTGTGCGAACAGCGCGTTTCGCCGTAACGTACACCTTTTACTTGAATGATTAACATTTTATTGTCGGTATTCCATGGTGATGAGCTCTGTTTTTTTTATCCACTCTATCGTCTTTCGTTGATGCGAGGAATCGGCATTCATTTTTAGAAATGCACTACATGAAATTGGCCAATCGTTCATTTCCCAAAACACATGAAACATTCAGAACGACGCGATGCGATGACGTTTTTTATGCCGCTTGTCTCGCGGCCCCAAAAAGAATCGTAGCCGAGCAAGAGAGAGAGAGAGAGAGAGAGAGAGAGAGAGAGAGAGAGAGAAAGAAAACATGACAAGGGAAAAGCGTTAAAGAGTACGTTGATGAAGAATTGAGCGGCAGCCAACAACACCAATGAAAATAAAAAATTAAAGCGAATTTTAAAGTGAAAAACAGTAAAAACAGAGATAAGGTATTCGGTTCAACTGTGCGTGGGCCTTTTTGGTTTTGAACGACTCTGAACTATATCATGCGTATATAATGCATTGAGCAGAGCGAACGCGCTTCAGTCCTGGTTTGTGTTATACTCTTCTATTGCCTCTTTTCGATAGTTAGAGAGAATTCTGGCGACCGAATGAAAAGCACATAAAAATCGAAAGGCACACACACACACACACACCCAATCTATGGGAAATGTGTTTGTTGATGCTTCATAAAATGGGCATTTGAGACACGTAAATCAGACGAATCTCTTTCGAAACAAGCCGTATCATCTGCAACGACAAATCGGTGTGAATGCCAAAAAAAGCACACGTATTTACATTAATATAGTTTGTTATTCTTATGGATGAGAGATATTAAATGCCCATAGGCGCACAACATGCACTGTCGCTTTAAAACGATCCGAACAGTATTTGGTTTTGAAAATGCGCGACACGAGCACGCGCCAACACAAACGACCACCCGAAAATAATAAGATTTAACTGAGTCACGAAATTATTGCAAGAATTTTAATTCACTGGCATCAGCAAAGTGTTTACTGGCAATTCCATTAGCGGCCACACGCGCCTCACATGCTATTGCAAGTGCTATAAAACAGGTGGTGTGCAATTAATTTTCATGTCATTTTCAGTTCATAATTTTTCAGTGTGCATTCTTTATTTATTTTTTTCATTCCACTTGAATCATAACAACAATGCAGCATCAGCATCAGCATCAGCATCATCATCGACGTTGTTGTTGATGTTCCGGTATGCTCGAAATGCGATAGCATATTGAAAGCATCCAAAGAAGTGATCCGAGTTGAAATGCTGTCGTCACTTGCATGGTAGAAGAAAAAAACATGAATAGAAAAAACAATCATTCGAGATATTTCATTCATTTCACCGTTTGGCGCACGTGAAAAGTTTCCATGTCAAATTTAATGGGCGCGCTCGCGTTTTTATCTCACAGCCAATCGATTTCGGAATTCATTTTGACGAGAAGATTGAAACAAATTTTCCGCATTTCCATTTTTGTACGCTTTTTTTGCTTCAAGTTCCGATCGAATCAAGACAAAGCGCTTATAGAGATCCGATTCAAATGTTTCGTTAAAAATATGATCGATGCATATTGGGTTTTTTTTTTCTTTCTCTCGTGTATCGACGCTTAGATTGATTGGCGAGAAAACAAATATTTTCGATTCAAACAAATAAAACAGAACGAAACGTACAAATGAAAAATAAAGATTTGGATGACGCACGCCGTCTTATTTAGGTACACAAACGGTGCGCCTGAATGATATTGAAACGAGGAAAAGAGTGAGAGAGAGAGAGCGTGAGAGATGCAAACGGCCCCGTCGATAAATGAAATTGTAGTGTAAAAATAACATGCTTCATCAAATTGAGACGAGAGTGAAATGAAGTGGAGAAAAAAGTGAATTATCAAACATTCAAAGGGTTATTCGATTTATGTCAGGCGTTTGTTACCTTCAAAGAATTTCGGAACGCGCTCGTGCTCGGCGCGCAACTTGCTAAATCGAAGAAGGTGCAATAGCCACGGCATTTCAAAATCGGTGAAATACTGTTGTCGACAGCACGGCAACAGCGCAAACAAAATAAGCATCGGAGTCATTCAATTGAACACGAAACATATAATTTGCAATCGTTCATTCATGCTCCTCAAAAGCGTGATTACAATGGCACTGACTGGTTTTTTCCCTTCTATCCAATACGTTAAACGGTACAAAAAATTGACTCCGATGTTACGGTGACGAGTTTATTTAAGTCATTGCTTATTTTGATTCTCGCTCTGCCTCTCTCTCACTCGGCATTTTTTTTTTCTTCTCATTCACAGTTTTTGTTATTGTTTGCTGTTTCGTTAGTTTTTTTTTTCACTCTTTTCTTCTGTGTCGATTTGAAATCGATGAAATGCGAATCGCTGAGATATGGCATACAGATTTTTCAAGTCATTTGCAATGAATTTCCCATAAAGGCTACAAATAGACTCGTTTAAATCGATTTAGACGAGCAAATATAGTTGTCGCGCCAGAAATAAAAATTCACTATTCGCACATATCCATATGGGCAAAAACACAGACTGGAAGGTTACATTCGTACGATTTTTCAAAATATTCATGCTTATATCTCTTCTGTAAGCCCAGAAACCACTTGAAATATTATGCTGACGCAAATCTAGACCACAAAAGGAACATTTCATACCAACAAACCTTTCCCATATCTCTCACACCTATAGAGATATAGCCGTTTTTTTGTTGGACTGGAAGGTTACAATTTTGGCGATATGTTTGGAGTTTATCTTACATATATCTAAAATCCAGTTCCTCCAGCAGAGCATCGTTGTACTCCAAGGTTCTGTTCGCTGTCTGAAGGATCAAACAAACGAATTCATTGCAAAATTTGGCCAAAATAGCACGATTACATCGTAATCTAATAAAAAAAATTGAATAATAGCAATGATAACGAAAATTATATATTTAAATTGACTTTTTGTTCGGTTGTGTATTTTCGCTCATTTTGACACAAAACGAGGCACAAGCACAACTACGTGCAAATGGGCCACTATAAACGCCTACATTCATATAAAAATGGTATTGGCCGATACTTAAGGATCACTTTTAAAGAAAAAAGACCACAGTACCGCGATATTTGAATAAAAAAAAATTTCTAACCATTCCCGATTTTCGTGTTTTTGCTCATATTGACTTTGGGCCGTTCGTTTCAATTCAGTTCAGCTCAGTTCAGCTCAGTTCAGTTCGGAACATTTTGCGGATTTCTCAATTGAATGGTATATAGCATCGTGTACACAACTGTGTGTATATCGTAAATGGGAATGCATTCGCTTTTTGCAACGCGCGAAGAAGAAGAAGAAGAGGACGTTCGGATTGCATTTCATCAGGCTTTATCGACGATGGGCTGCAATTGATTCCAAAAAGAATTTTCGTCTGTATTGCGATCGCTATCATTTCCCACAATTTTTACCGCCACTTGAACCATTTTTCCTCATCCAACCTCAGCAATGCACGATAGTCAATTTGGCTACCGATCAAAAGCACCACATTATTCCCGTCTATTCAACTATTCACTGCATCGGTAAACCCATTTTCTGTTCAATTTGTGTGTTCGGTTATTTTCTTTCTCTCGCTCTCTCAGTCTCTGTGTCGCTCTCTGTCTCGCCACAGAATCACTTGATTGCACTTGCATTCGTTTCGGAAATGCAATCGAAAATTGCATTCGATAAATTTTGGTATTGTTTTGGGTTGTTCTGCACCATTTTCGGCATTTTGGATTGCCAATATTTATAATCTCTTCAGCTGTTGCAGCACATTTTCGTCGAAGAGAATGAAATCGTAAAACAATAATAAAAATGCTTTTCGATTATTTGTTTTTTGTGTTCTGTTGTTGTTGTTGCTGTATTTTTTTTTCGTCGTGGTGTAATTCACAAGTATCGACAGCTGAGCCAAACGTAGAATGACTGCGACCCCGAACCACTTGCCACTTTTGTAATATTGAAATTTGTCGGTATGTTTGTGTGTTAGTGTACATGAGATTGTGTTTTCTTCGTTGGGATTTTGTAAAATTTAAATTGATTTTTACGATATTACACACAAAAGTGCGATGTATTTTGTACCGTTATTTCTGGCGATATCCGATACAATCCAAAGATCGTTTACAACGAATATATACTATTACACTTGATTGTAATTCCCGAATCTCACCAACGTAATATTATGATAGAGTCGGTTTTTGTTGGAGAAACAAAAAGTTAAACTTGAACATTTCATTCACTTACTTATAAAACTTAGACACTCCAAACAAATTCCCATTTTAAATGTGATTCAGATGAAACTTTCGCTTCGATGTTATATTTTTCTCCGTTGTTGTGCAATGGTTATGAGTAAATAATGGACATTCGAACGGTTATATGGATGTTTGACGCTCTCTCTTATTGATCCCACACATTCGCTGGACTCAAACAGCGCAAAATAAATTGAATCAGATCACTCATCATCATTCAAGCGCACACAAACACATGGGCAAGGTCAATATTCCAACGGCATTCGTGCCATATCAAAAATTATTAGCTTACGGTCAGATGTTCAAATTTGATCAATTTATTGAGTTGCAAATTGGATACTCAAACTGAATTCGGCCCTTCGAGAGAAAAAAAAACCCAACGACAATTTTGTGACTGATTGAATTTCCGATTTCTCCGAATCAGTGTTGTTGTTTTTTCGATTGTCGTTGTTGTTGCTCTCGTTGTTATTGTTGAATTTCATTTCCCGCATTCAGATTTATTTCTCATGACACACTTATGTATGATAAAATTCTATTTCTGTCACAAAATTCAATTCACAGCCCGCTAATTATTTCGAGTGCACGCAACAATCCAATGAACTAGAGCAAACACTTTCATTTCAAGTACATAAAACTGACGATGTTTTTCATTTTGCATTCGAACCATTTTGTTTTTGTGTCAATGAATGTTGTATGTGATATTCCATCAAAATGAGTAATTAAGCTCATCTGTATATAGTTCGGTTTTTATTGAGGGTGGTGGGGCGTTTTGAATGTCAATACTTTCCGACCAGCAGTGAGAGTATTTCGTTTGAAAATATGCGATGAAAATAATAAAAATAAAAAATAATCGAAGCGTACAACATCCAAATTATGTGATGCTTTGAAGGAGACCGAAAGGCAAAATGAACGGATTTTTGTCTCTCCTCTTCTCGTCGTCGCCGTTGTTGTTATTTTATTTCAAGTGGATACCATCAAATTGGATTTGTGGAATGGTATACATTTTTGTCGTTTCTGGCTAATGTGCTAAATTGAGTTCATTATTCATACATTGTATTGAAACGTATCGAGCAAAAATGGAAACAAGTGTTCATAAAATGAACAGCAAAACACTTGGTCCGAATGGTAAATGAAAATAATGGTAGTAATGAAATGAAAATATGACGCATCGCTTTTCGGACTGATCTGATATCAATGCTCCAGAGCAATGAAATCGGTGCTGTGTGTTTGTGTGTTTTGTTTCTCTTTGTTGCTGTAACATTCATGTAGCGCATTTATTCACAGCGTCTGTTTAGCATTTTGTATATATCGGAAATTTGTTATCGTATGTATAGCACACAACAACGAAAAAAAAAACGAAGGGACATGTGTGAGTTCGCTCTATTTGGCATGCGGCATTGACGACTTTTTTTTTATCATTCAAACTTTATTGGGCGGATCGATTCGTTTGTAAATGAATGAATGAATGAATGTATGCTGCGCTCTTGTTAAATTTGTTTCTTTTTTATATTTCTGTTTCGTTTGGTCGTTACGACATGATCACACATCGGCGTGTTAAAGTATATCGAGTGTTATTTCCGCGTTTCGAGACTAGTACATGACGAACATTTCAAATGATTTTGTTGCCGTTGCCGTCGTCGTCGTCATCGTCGTTGCCGTTGTCACAAACGGGCAGTTAAGATTTGCAAACCTGTTCAATTCATCTTGTTTAAACCCGGCGAAGATGGTTATGATTTAGATCCGACTAATGGCAACATTATATGAACATGATCGAAGTCATACTGGATTACGCTAACGATCATTTAGCTCGCATTTGATCGACAATCTCGACGCTATATTACTATTACTTTGAAGAAACAGAAGCAAAAAAAAACGAATGAACGAACGAGTAGCTGAAGCGCTTGCAAAAGAAGAAGCGGATGACGTAGATCAAATTGAAAATGCAATCAATGTAAAAATCTAAGTTTGGCTAGGCATTGCTTTGCCTCTTATTCTCTGTCGCTCACATTTGGACCGAACGACTTATATACTCCTTTGTTTCTTGCTCGTTTTCTTTGTGGGCTTTCAATAATCATCGTGCACACACGAAAAACAAAGCATGAGCAAATTTCAGCGAAAGAGACCAGCTTATGCTAAAGGAAGGAAACGTGAATGAAAGAGAGACAGAAAATGAAAGAAAACGAGTAAGAGGGAGAGAAAGAGTGCGACAAAAATCACAAATTAAAAATCCATACATTTACACGTTGCATGTAATGTGCATTGCGTTTCTGATGCAATCAGTTAACAAAAGGGGGAAACACGAAGAAGCAACACGGCACATCGCGAAAGAAAAATGTCATTGTAACACTGCCGTAGAGTAAATATATACACAAACACGCTCTTAGGCTCACCAAGAACCGCATTTGTTCGCAGAAAATGTCAAACGAATTACACATTTGGGAAAAATGCACGGAAAAAAGGAAGCAACGAACCGACGAACGTGCGAACGAGTGAGTGAGCGGCCAAGTGAGATAGAGAAAGAAGAAAGAATGAAAACCTACCGAAAATATAGCCAGTGTAGTTTCAGCTATTCCGCTACTATATTTATTTATATTTCTCACATTCATAAGAAGAAGAGCTTGTCGCTTCATTTTTCTCTCTCTCTCCCTCTCGTGTCTTCACTCTTTAGCTCACTTGTATTTTCGTTGCGGTTTTTGCATCATTCCCTTAATGACACACACATTTTTTCTCTCTTACTTTTTGATGATTTTTGTTCTGGGTTTCAAGTGCTTCAGCGAAGAATTTGGCACCAAAAAAATGCGATGGAAAAAAAGAATGTATGGACTGACACATAAATCGCGGTTGTATTTCCAAACACGCGTAATCGCATCGAACACACATGTCCGCGAAATATATATATATATCACATCATCATCATCGTCAAAACACATCTCATTGGGTTGCCATCAACACTAAGAGCAAAAGCATAGCGAAGCAATAATTATATACGGTGAACGAAACAACGGCAATGGCAACGGCAGCGGCAACAATGACAAAAAAGAACGTTGGGAGAACGATGACAAATTGTGTGTAGGAATAGTGAGCTCATATGACGGTATTTGTCCTCTCTCTCCGTTGTCTCATTACATGAATTTTATTGTGCTGCAAATGCGGAACGATTTAACCGCCTTGCTGTCAGCATCAACTTTGGTCCACCGTTCTTGTTTTTTTTTGCGTTGCTTTTTCTTCGACACGATGTTTTTGTTCCAGCAATGGTCTTTCAACCGAATGACACAGACACACAAGCAAATTGTCATTGAGTGAGTTTTTGCCACGGATTCGCACCCGCTGAAATATCTCACTATAGAGTGACTGACATCGAGACCCAAGTAAATCACACGCACACACACATATAATCACACACAACACAAATCAAACACGGCACAGAGAAGCGAAAGAAGGAAAAAAAACAGTTGTTCTTGTACACGGCACATTTTCGGTGCGAAAAATCATCATATAATCACACAAAAAATCGTTGTCATCGTGTGTGAACACACGACGGAATGTGTTGTGTATTGTTCTCAGAGATGTCATTGAATGCAACGAAAAATTTTGTACTTACCATCTCGAGCAGTCTTTGTTGTTGCGGAATTATCACCAGCTGTTGGTTGTATTTTATCCACTGAATAATACATAATTGTGGCAATAAAACAATAATATCACAAGCAACACAAAACAAATCGCACACTCTCACCGAACTAATTTAATCATACCGCACACACTCAATCGATAGATGGATATAAGCAGCTATTTATTTATTTTTCTGTTGATTCTCTTCAAATTATTTTCTATAACTCTTTCTCGTTTTGATTACTTAAAATTCGTACAACTCTTTTTGTTTCTAATTTTTACGTTGTTCACATTCAATTTCCTTTCTTCCTTCGTTTTTATTTCTACGGTTTTTAAAAAGAAGAAAACAAAAAAAAAGTGTTGAGCCAGAAAAAGAAATTCGGTTGCTTGTGCCTTCTTCTTGGATGTGGCTCTGATTTTGATTTGATTGTTTTACAATTTCACACACACTCACGACTTTGAATTTGATTCTGTTTCTTCTCGTAGATTTGGATACTTCTCTCTAGCTCTGGCTCTCTTGAATTTTTTTTCTTCTTCTGCTTTTTGTTTTGTGTGTGTTGTTGGTCGACAAAATAATTTGTTGCTTAAATTTTGTTTTAACTAGTTTTCTTAATTTCTACACAGCTTATCTTTGCTCACTCACGCATTCGTCTTTATCGCTTTCGTTAGCGTGTGATTTTTATTTTTCGATTCATAAAACAAAAAGACAACAAAAACACGATTTACATTATGGACTATTACTATTGCTATGTTCGAAGGGGGCGCAGAACTTCAGATTTCATATGTATATTATTCTGTGTGTGTTTTTTTTCTACTTCTTCTCTGATGTACACATTTGTGCAATGAAGTTAGCATGTTATTGCTGTTGCATGATTGACGAATCGCCTTATGTCAGAGTTGTAGGGGGCGCCATTGAACAAAACATTTGTCTATTTGACAATGTTGCTCGTGAAGTTGGCTCCAGCGATGCGGCTCCGTTTCTCTCGTGTCAGTGGCGAGAGAGAGAGAGAACGACAGAGAGAGAGAGAGAGAGAGAGAGAGCGGAAAAAGGATATTTTCTTAATATATTATATTTCAAAGATATGCACCGGTTGCATTCACTTCTAGTACTATTTACAATTGTTTTCCATTATTTGGACCTTGATTTGTACACGTGAATGAAATATGAATGTCTGTTGTTTATCGTTCATTTGAATGAATGTTTATACAACGAAAATAATATGACGGAATTTGATGTGTGTTCTGCTTCTCTTCTTCGACAAACAAATACACAACAAACGGATGATATATTAATAAACATCGCGATTTTCGAGTTCAAATATATCATCGTTGACTAAACAAAGTGTAACATTCATGCGAAACTTCAAATCTTCTAAACGGGCCCTTGTCCGAATGCGATATTGACGAACAATGTAGACAATGATTAGCTTGAGTGCAATGTTTCCATACTTTATACCTGTAATGGAAAAGCAAAATAATATCATCTCAGACTGTTTTCTCTACTTTTTGTTTCCTTTGAAATGGAAAGCATAAATACCGATGCAATTGCGTGGACCAGATGAAAAGGGTATGTAGCTGTATGAATGGCGTGGCAGTGCATTTTGTGGAAAGAAATTCTCCGGATTGAATTTGCTTGCATCGAATTTCCAATTACTTTGAATGCGATGCATATTCCAGATGTCCATAATGTATTCGGTACCTTTGGGAATGGTCACTTCGCCCAAGCACATATCCTTTTTAAGGATTCGCGTTAAAAACGGAACGACGGGGAAAAATCGCAACGCTTCCTTGATAAAAGCATCTAAGTATGGCATATTTGTTATTTCCTCATGAGTCACATCCATATTTTGATCGTGTAAAACACTTTGAATCTCTTCAAACAATTTCTCTTGTGTGTCCGGATAAATGGCAAGCAATGCACAAATATTTGTAGCTGCCGTGGCCGTTGTCTCGTAGCCCTGTGTAAACAAACGAACGAGAGAACCAACGAAATATTTGTTATAACAAAAACGGCGCTGCATTAAATATGGAAAAGCAAATTTTTGCTAATGCTAACCGCTAGTAGAATCGTTTTCAGTTCGTCCAATACGTTTTGCTCGGTGAACACTTTATCTTCTAATGCTAATTTCATGATGCGGTCAATGAAAATGGTTTTTTCAACTGGTTTCTCATCAATTACATCATTGTTGTTGGCCAAATCTTCCTTCAGCAATTTATTTTTGATCATGGCTTCATTGTGCTCAATCTTTTTTGATTCATATAGCTATGCATGGGAAGAAAAATCGGAAAATATTAAACGAATCAAAAAGATGCAAACGCATCTAGAGACGACGAATGACAGAGATTCACCTTTCGCAGTAAATCATTCAGCATATCAACACCGTGATAGAAGGGCTTGGCATATTTTGATAGACGAAATAGCATCGTCGGCTGTATCCATGGCTGAAAGAATCGTTGTGCAGTTATGCCCAAAATTTGTTCAGCATTATGCAAAAACTCCGAATTTTCCTCGGATTGACTTTTCATATCCAACCCGAGTGTCGTTTCTAAAAATTCAACACATTAATAACCACTGTTAAGTGTGAATTTATTAATGTTTTACCGCAAATCATGTCCATTGCACATGATTGAAGTTTTGCTTGAATTCCAAACTTTTTTCCCACAACCGCCCGTAATTTTTCGCTGAATATTTTCAGGTTCTTGTTGAATGTCGGATAAAATGATTTGATAACATTGTAGTGAAATGATGGATTCAACGTTTTTCGATGGAAACGCCATTCATCCGCTAAAATATCGAAAAAAAATATGAAAACTTCCTAAGAAACATCACTCAAAATGAAATCAATGACTTATTCAAAGGGGGAAAAAAAAGATATGAAGAGTGTTACATTTGAGTGTAATTAGTCCTTGTCCAATGCTTTCGGAAATGAAGTTGTACGAGTCTCCTTTGTTCAAACTTTCAGGCGCATTTAAAATGATTTCAAAATGTTTTGGGTCATCAATATAAACGAAAAGACGGTTTCCAAGCCAAAACTTTCCAGGGCCACCGTGACGTTTATGAAATTCATTTATTACATCCAGAATTTCTGCAAATTGCAATTTATATATGTGATTATTGAAGGAGATCCTTCTCTCTATTCCTCCCTCTCTCACTCTCCCAACACACACAACACATTTGAAACCCAAAAAAAACTCACTGTCTGCACTTGAGAACATGTATGCACTTCCAACAATTGGATATCCTCTGTATCCTTTCAATTTGTGTGCAAGCCAGAGTAAATTACGGCGTTGCCACAAATAATACAGCAACAGTGTAATTGATACAAATACCAGCAGTATCATTGTGTACTGTTTCGAATGACAAAATCGATTTTCGAATTGAAATCAGAGAATCGAGCAATTGAACAACCTGCACTACAGAATCTGATGTATAACTGACGAGCCAGACTACAGCTTAATGATATTTGATCAATTGCTGATGTGCGCGTTATCAACATCGTAGAATTATTATTAATGGATTACTCGAGTCACGGCGGTCAAGGTCAAGAAAATTACGTTTTCTTCCCCTTTTTTTTTTGTTCAAACATCGAAAGCGAAATCCAATGAACGTTGTCATCAAAAATTGCACAACCGCCAAGAAAAGACATAGTTTTATTCCGTGTTAGAATTTGAACGTCTCGTCATCTAATTAGTTGGTTTGCCGTGCTCCACTGAGCTCACATTTCGTTTATCAAATCCTTAAATAACTGTGAACTGATTGAACTAGCAATTTCATCAATTGTCGATTTCGACAAAGTCCTGTTATTATTGTGGTAACACAATCTTATATTCACCTGGTACTACATAATACAAATATACCAAGTATACAAAGGAACATTCAATCATTCTCTTTGCAGTTCTAATGCCATTCAAAATCCATGCACAAATCATTACGAAATGTTCTTAATTCATTTCGAATCGGTTTACTGCAGACGAACAAAGTTTACAATTTCTTGATAAGAGAATGATGTGAGAATGAAATGTGCAATACGATTAATACGTTGTGCGAGTGTTTTAGCTTCTGTTTTGCATCTGCAACAAATATTATTCGTTCTCATTTTGCAATAATTTGCGGAAACTTGACCCATATCGATAACATTTTTATAGTTGTATTCCAATTATGTGACGCGCACAGTTTGCATGAGACATAAGATGATCGCATTACGATTTCAGATGCATTGTTGAATCACTGCTGATACAATGATAATGATCGACGCGCTCGAATACTCATTAAGCTTTCATACACTTACATTTATGGATATTTCCATAGGAGACTTTATTATTCTTTCTGAAATTTCGTTTTATTCCTCTTTTCCTTCGAGACTTCATAATAACTCAGTTAAAATTTCAAACGTCATCTTTTGTTAAGACCTAATCTCGATATGCATCATGCATGCGTACGAACGGAGGAGACTAAGTATGAACGAGATGTACGACGAATTGATGTAGGTGATGAAATAATTGTATTGAAATTAAAAAGCGGATTTTTTCCAATATTGACAAAAATTGTAAGTTTCTGTTTCTTCAAGAGATCAGTAATTAGCAGTCTCTTGAAACTCTCGATGTTACTTGACTGCTTGACGAAGACTCATTTTATAACCATTTTATGTGCGCTCGAATAATCTAAAGCCAAGTAACATTTTTCGATTGAATTTTGTATCGCTACGGTGTTGGTATGTTTACATAAAATATGTGGCGGCACGCGCGAAAAAGATTTGCAATAATTATTATACTATTGATCTTATTTTGTCGCTGCATGTTGTGCCGCTCCATTCACACGAAGAATGTGTCATTTCTTACCACAGTCGCAACATCGTGTCATGCTTCATTAGTTTTACGATCACAACAGATGGGCCGGTTTAATTTATACTAATCCTCAACAATCGTAAAATCGTGAAGGGATATTGCTCTTTGTAACTCTTGTACGATTCCAAGCGTTTCGGCCACTAAATAAAAACGAACAATTTCCACCCGAGCTCAGTTGAGTGCCTGGCATCCAACTTAGACGTTGTCACATTAAAGTGTACTCTTTTAAGCAAACATTAGTTTAGGAAGAAGAAAAATCGTTCTTTCATTCAGTTTCCAAACCTTTGCTCCAACCGATTTTAGTTCAATTTTTTTGGATTATTACCAAATGAAAGTAGTTCACATTTCGAACTCTTCATTTTTCATCATTATTTATCATTTATTAATTTTTAATTTATTATCTTAACTATATCTAACGATCTAATTCCTATTTTTGTTGAATATTTTTGGTTTTGTTTTTGTTGATTATCTGGACATCTAGTTTAGTTGTGCATATCATTGATTGCAAGTCTAAGACTGTTACTGATAAATTAAAATTATAATTTTGCTCTTGACTGTTTGAATTTGCTTTTGAGAAATTTGATGATTAATTGAGATATTGCTATTAGTTTAAAAAAAAAATTGTCATTGAATTTTTGTTTGAAAAGTCACTGGTTTTCATGCGAAGTACAATACCATGTACAAACTCTTTTCCGAACTAATTTGCCACAATTGTAGAACTGTCGGCCATTCGGGTAGACATTAAATTCAATAAATAATAAAGAAATCAATCGATAAAAATAATTTGTGGAGTGAAAAAAAAAACTGGTGTCAATGTGTAAAATCGAACAGAACTATGTCCTCAATAGAGAGAATCTCTTTAGGATTAGGTGAACAGGTGTGATTTGCTGGCGAAGAAACTTTCTTTTTCTGTTCAAATTAAAAAAAGAAAAATCATCTGAATGAATAAGGAGTTATTCGAAAGTACTTTTTAATACATACTTAACAGCATAGACATATGAACTTGACACGTCTGCACTAATCGAAAAACGATTAGCAACGACCTTAAACACTTGTTAAACAAACATTTTTGTGTACAGTTTATTTCCGTAGTTTACACTGTTCAATTCGTGAGTATATTTTAACAACTTCATACATTTGAAGTGATATGAATAGATGTGACAAAAAGCGATTTATTTTCCTAAAAAGACACGATTGAAAACGCAATTTTCTCATGTCATACAATACGTTCATTAATTTTAGTAGGATTTTTCCTGTTTTTTTCTTTTGATGTTAATTTTATGATTTTTTTTTGTCGAAATTCAGCGCAAATTAAATACCCTGGCGAAAAATATGAAACCCGAGCAGAAAACAATGGAACAAAACCTGGAATTTGATATAACGAAAATTACGGATGTCAACCAATTTTGCCTGGGACAGATTTTTATGTATTTGAATTTAGAAGACCTGCTTAGTGTGGCAGATGCAAACAAATATCTTAAACGTGCAACTTACACAATATTCATGCAAAAATACGCCGGAAAATCGGTCAAAATTGATGTAGGAAATTTGGTTAGTCGCCCTTTGTTTAGACCCAGTCCGGGTATGCGTCATATATGCATACGACCGGAGGAGACTAAATATGGACCAGTTTACGACGAATTATCAGATGTAGGTGAAGAAATAAATATTTTGAAATTAAAAACCATATTTCAAATGCTACGTTGCTTCGGTCCAATCATAAAAAAGTTGCATTTTATGTACGGTTTCGATTGGTTTGGAGATGGTTATAAAACTCATCATCGTATTATGGAGTACGTGAGTGAATTCTGTGCCGAATCTTTAACCAAGATGATAACTGAAGCAAGGGCAATAAATCAATATAAAAAAACATTTTCAAATGTTGAAGAACTTATAATTAGTGAAAAGTGTAACGAAACGATATGTTTGAACTCAATTTATCCGAAATTACGTATTTTGCGGATTGGGCCAATGCCATATTTTGGTTTGCTTATAGCGGATACTTTTCCATATTTGCAAGAATTGGACCTTACTTTAGCAAATGTGGTTGCAATGACGTATGATAGCTACAAATCTGCTGTTGCCACTGCATTGCGTTTGAATCCACATTTGAAAAGTTTGAGTATCAAACTAAATGATTTTGTATTTCTACGAGAGATCAGTGATAATTTACAGTCTCTCGAATCTCTTGATGTTTCATTAAATCTGGCCGAAGGCTCATTTTATAATAATGAGTACTCAGATAATGAAGAGAAAATTTATTTTCGAAATGTGACATTTTTCCGAATGAATTGCATGACATCTGTTAGGCATACTACTATACCAAGTATACCCATTTTATTCGAACAATTAAAGGTGTTCACATTGGAAGGACATGGTGAATACGAACTTCATCACGATCAATGCGATTATGATGATCCGTCAATTATGATGTTTTTCAATACGAACCGAACAATTGAGAAATTGACACTGAAACGTAAAATTCTTGGCACATTAACGGACCCAACGATGTTGCACGAAGCATTACCAGCCTTAAGCGAGTTAACTTGCGCCAATAGCTGGTTCGATATTGATTATGTGTATGATCAATTTGAAAATACATTCACATTTTTGGAAAGATTAAATTTCTATGGTTTTTCTGGTCGTCCAACCGATCGTCGTTCATTGATCGATCAAGTTAGAGGAATTTGCTCTGAAAAATGCCAAGTGAGCAATCCTTATGGACGCTTTATCAAATTGGAACGTATTGAAGATTGATTTTGTCGATTACAAATATTTTTTCACTGTTTATTCATATTTTTATTGACTCATTCCATTTCACAGCTGCTTAATTCATAATTGATTTGAGTAGTACGATAAATACGAGACATTCAAACCCTTTCGGACGTTTTTCGTACAAAAGGATTGCTCTTTTTGATTAATGAACATTATTATCTTACTGATTATTGTTAGCAAAATGAATATTAAAACCTGCATTGTATTTTAAGAATTTTACTAATAAAATTTAATTTTTTCAACCCAAAACATTTCTTTTTTTCATTTAATCGACAAAGAAAAACGTAACAACATGATGGCACTAAGCAGGAATCAAGCGAATGCTGTGTGTGTGAGAGAGAGAATTTAAATTCAAAAAGTGCTCTCCATGCGTGTGGTTACTCTCTTGCACCAGATGTCGTTGATGACGGCCAACTTCACGATTGTTTGTTCGACACTTGTCAAATTGTATTGAAACACTCAGCACAAATTTTGCTGAGAACTCTCGCATTCAAACTGTTTTGGTTGGTGACAATTTGTTGTGAAATTGTGCCTCCGAACACAGATGTGTGAATTTAAACGAAAATTGTTTGATAAAACTCACAAATATTGAGTGAATTTTTGTGTAAAAACCACAAAAAGTGGTATTTTAAGTGATCTACTGCGAAAAAAAGCGGATAAGCATTCGATAGCCATGGGTTCAATCATGGAATCATCTCCGAATGAGCAAATGAGACCATTCAAATTATAAGTATCTCCAATTAATTGACGTCTAGTCGTATTCGAGTACGTGTGAATTAACAAAATTGTGTTGCATTCTTTACAGTTCACCAAATTGTTAGCTTGACTGGAATCAGTTTTGAGCAGAAAAGCATTATCGTAAGTAAAACATTAGTAGTAAAGTTGCCTTCAAAGATAGTTCATTTGTTGTTTATTGTTCTAGGGTTTTGTTGAGTTAACCATCATTCCAACGAAGAACAAGCTGAAAGCAATCCATTTGAATGCAAAACAATGCCGTGTTTATCGGGTAGTTTTTAACGATGACATCGAAGTTCCGTACGAATATTTCGATCCATTCTTGAACATTTGTCAAGATGATACCGAAACGTAAGTCAAAAACCGAGCAATTGAAGTAATGAATCAATGAATGTTCCTTTTTGTTTTGGAAAAACAGTCGGGCGCTGGATGATTTTTCAAAGTATCACTTGGAAGCGGCTAAAAGTGTTGATCCAGATCATTGTGCGGGTGAATTGGTGCTTCTTATACCACCAGAAGCTAGTGAAGCTGTGGCCGATGGCAAAGAGTTGCGTATTGGCATTGAGTTTTCATTAGAAAATCCAGATGGAGGCATGCATTTTGTGACCGTTGAAAATGATGATCCGACCGCAGTCAATTCATCACATTTGTACACCTATGCACCGGAAAATTCAAGTAGATTATGGTTCCCGTGCATAGACAGCTACGCTGAGCCATGCACATGGAAACTTGAATTCACTGTGGATGATAATTTGACGGCAGTTTCATGTGGTGAACTAACTGATGTGGTCATGACACCAGATATGCGACGAAAAACATATCATTACACCATTAATGTACCGGTCTGTGCGCCAAATATAGCATTGGCCGTTGGTCCATTCGAAATTTATGTCGATCCACACATGCATGAAGTGACTCACTTTTGCCTACCGCAATTGTTGCCACTGTTAAAGAATACCGTGCGCTATATGCACGAAGCATTTGAATTTTACGAAGAAATCCTCTCAACACGATACCCATTCACATGCTACAAGCAAGTGTTTGTCGATGAAATCGGTTCGAACGTTCGGGCTTATTCAACGATGAGCATTTTATCGACGCATTTACTTCATTCAATCGCTATCATTGATCAAACATACGAAACACGAAAAACTCTGTCCATTGCGATTGCCGAGCAATTTTTCGGATGTTTCATCACGATGCATCACTGGTCAGACACTTGGTTGGCCAAAGGTATAGCCGAATACATGTGCGGATTGTATTCGAAAAAGTGTTTCGGTAACAATGAATACCGCGAATGGATTCAAGAGGAACTGGCCGAAGTGGTGAAATACGAAGAACAATACGGTGGAATCATTCTGGATCCATCCGTTCCACCGGCTCCATTGCCGGTGTCAACCAACGCGCCTACAAGTATCACAAAACAACCAGACGAACACTATTTTCCCATTAAAAATATGCACACAATGTCACCCAAGTACATTGAGGCGATGCGCAAGAAAGCCCACATTGTTATTCGCATGTTGGAGCATCGAATCGGTCAACAGCTCCTCATTCAAGTGTTTAACAAGCAATTGGCATTGGCCACTAATGCAGCCGGCCAATCATCTGCCAGCGGTCTTTGGCATCACCTACTCATTTCCACGAATATTTTCATTAAAGCCATTTTTACCGTCACCGGCAAAGATATGTCGGTGTTCATGGACCAATGGGTACGCACTGGTGGACACGCCAAATTCTTATTGACTTCGGTTTTCAATGCGAAGAGGAATACAATCGAATTGGAAATTCGACAAGACTGTGTTAATCAAAAAGGTGTGAGGAAATACGTTGGACCACTTTTGATTCAATTGCAAGAATTGGACGGCACATTCAAGCACACATTACAAATCGAAAATACGGTGGTTAAGGCCGATATCACGTGCCATTCGAAAAGCAGAAGGAACAAAAAGAAGAAAATTCCATTGTGTACCGGAGAAGAAGTCGATATGGACTTATCGCCAATGGGGTATGTTCAAAGGAGGGAAAATGTTGCATTATCTTCTTCTTTCAATAAATTTCTTCACATCTCTTTTATTATTATTCATTCTGTGAACTGACGTTGTTTTTTTTTGGAATAATTTCAGTGATTCTCCCGTGCTATGGATTCGACTCGATCCGGAAATGATCATTTTGCGTTCGGTTGTAATAGAACAGCCGGATTTTCAATGGCAATTCCAATTGCGGCACGAGCGTGATGTAACGGCTCAGTTTGCGGCCATCGCTGCATTGAAAAAATATCCAACCGCTGCTACTCGACTAGCACTCACCGATACTATTGAGAACAACAATTGCTTTTACAAAGTCAGATGCAAAGCGGCCCATTGCTTGAAAGATGTAGATTATTTTTTTCTAGTTTATTCACATTTTTTCTTTCGCTTTTATGGTTTTGTTAGTTTTGGGTTAACATTCATTGAGTTTTTACCTATTATTAGGTGTACACTGTACAGTCTACTAAGATCCGCATTTAAAATAATCGCATGCCCATTTTTCAGGTTGCAAATGCAATGGTAACGAGTTGGACGGGACCACCGGCGATGCAGCAAATATTCCGAAAATTTTTTGGTTCATTCAGTGCACAGCACATTATTAAACAAAATAATTTCGCAAATTTTCAATTGTATCACCTGCAAAAGACTATTCCAGTGGCGATGGCTGGACTGAGGACGGCTCATGGCATTTGTCCACTCGATGTGATGCGTTTTCTATTAGATCTCTTCAAGTATAATGACAACACACGAAATCACTACTCGGATAACTATTATCGAGCTGCATTAATCGATGCACTGGGAGAGTCAATCACACCAGTTGTATCGATGATCGAACAAGGATCCACAATCACTGCGGAAAGTTTATCTACCGATGCAAAGTATGAATTCAAACTGAATAATCGATCATTAAGATAATTTTCTTATCGTTTCCACGATTATTTTCATTATATTTTCGAAAGTAGTCCGTTTTTATTTTAAGCTCATTCATTACTTGTGTAATTTCAGGCTCGTTCTTGAAGAAGTGACACGGCTGCTGAACTTGGAAAAACATTTGCCATCGTACAAATACTGTGTTACAGTTTCCTGTTTGAAAGTTATTCGAAAATTGCAAAAATGCGGGCATTTACCATCAACACCGAAATTGTATCGATCGTATGCTGCGTATGGCCAGTACATTGATGTACGCGTAGCAGCCATGGAATGTCTGGTGGATTTTGTAAAGGTCGATGGCGAATATGATGATTTAAAGCACTTATTGGATCTTCTCAGCCACGATCCCGATCTAATGGCCAAACACAAATTGGCTCGATTGCTAATTGACAATCCACCATTTACAAAGCCCAACCGAAATAAGAAACTCGTCGAACAAATTTGGCGTAATATGAAGTACGTTTACATTTTGGAAAAATTCTTTTTTTAAATATCAATTAATTTTAAATTATGATTTCATTGTAAACCGCATTTAGCCTACTGATTAGCAATGAGATTCAAATTACCTTTGCATCCAAATTTGAAAAAAAAGATTTTTTTGCTTTAAATTTAACCTTGCAGTACTGTTACATCAAATAATGCGCAAATGAGGTGCAACTTCGTGGATTTATACTATTCCATGTTTGGATCAAAGACTCCAAATTGCCTGGCTAAAAATGAAATGCCATTATCGATGGGTCTTCCAAGGATTCCGAAAATTCCAAAAATAACCGATGTCAGGCGTTCGGCCAGTCCATTTGAGAATACCATAGTTACTCAACCGCCGGTAGTCGATGAACCAGTCGCAGTCGAAGATGGAGAAATTGAACCGGTCAATGGATCAGCCGAAGAAAAAGAAGAACCAGCTGATGATATCGTTGTAAAGGCAATTTATCGAAAAGAATGACCATTTTTATTCGAAATTATTTTTAAAATTCACTTGTAAACGTGTTACAGACCGAAAAGAGGGATGCAACTGAAATGGATGCGGACAATCGACAGCCGGATGCGAAGAGAGTTAAAACTGAATTCTGTTCCGATAATTCAGTGTCGTTGCCAGGGATTTTGCCGGGTAGCTCCGGTCCAGTTGGTTTTGAGCCGGGCATGTTCAAAAATGATGATGAAAGCAGCAGTCACAGCCGAAGTAAATCGAAAGATAAAGAGAAAGCAAGCGATGGAACATCTAAGGTAAACCATTCACACACATTTCCCTTTGCACGCATTCCATTTTATTTCCTGTTCATCCCATTTAAAATGCAATTGATTTCCCAAAATTCGAATATTTGCAGAAGAAAAAGAAGAAGGACAAGAAGAAGCATAAACATAAGCACAAGCATAAGCACAAGACAGAGACCAAGGATAAGGAGAAAAAGGAGAAAGAAAAGAAAGACCCGAATATATCACGACTTTTAGTCAAAGAAGAAACACCCGAAACGCTTAGCTCAGCCGAAACCTCTAGCAATAGTAACCAAACGTTTCAAGATTTAACTTCGACAATGTAAAATTAACTTCAGCAATTTTGTTTAACTCATCGAAACAATACAAACAGAATAATTGTAAAATATATGTTGTTTGCGTCAATTGAACAGAACATTTTGTTAGCGTATTAAATCAATTAAGAAACATTTTAAATAAATTATATTTGGAATAATAAAAAATTACAACAGCAAACAATGTGTGCTTTTTTTTGTTCCCATTTCAATTAGAAATTGAGAACAAGTGATTCTGATCATCAGTAAAAAAAAAGTGAGCGCAGCATAATAAATATTTTTACAAATTAATCCTATTTAATTCTCCTTCCATTTCGTGATTCTCACATCTCATCACTGATGCTTGAATAATCCGAGGTAAAATGTGTGATCTTACGTTGATTATTGCTACTGCTTTTAAAATAAAACAAATTTAATACAAAGCCATCATTGTTGATGTACTCTGCTTGTTCCATTGAATTTATACTGCAAATTGAAGACGAACAAATGTACAAAATTAAATTTAGTTTACATTTAATATAGCGACAGAAAGGAAGAAAAAGAAAACGAGCTAACCTTCTGCTACATTTTTCTTTCTGATAAGTGAACACACCTTTTCCCACTCTTTAACTGGAACACCAAGTTTATTTTGTGTACGATTTTTCAGGAGACTAAACGGTTCGGCAAATCAACCTGGACATAATGACAATGACCTAGTATATATTCCTTAATCGATGAAACAACTGAGAAATTCGTCAATACGCATAGAATCTTTGGGTAGAAGAAATAGAACGAGATCGATTTCAATTATTCGTCGGTTCAAAAACGTCGAAAAATTCTCCGATTGGGGGACACCTTTTATTCCGTTGGAATTATTTGAGTTTGATTATCTTGGGAAATTGACATTAGGAAGCCCATATAATATTATAATAATAAAACATAATATTGAAAGAAATGTCGTATTTTTTTCTAATTTCATTTTATTTCTCAAGATTTTCTTTGTTTTATAATTTTTTTGTATGTGTTGCATGAAGTCTGAACACTGCAACACGATTTTCGGGTGTAGTTTTTTTTTAAATAATTTCATTTCTGTTGTTGTTATATTATTAATAATTAATTACGGGTAGACGAAAGATTGGTTTTGCATAGAAAATATGTCGGCTGTTATGAAGAAGAGAAAAAAAAATAATTTCAAGAAAATGTTAGGAAAACTCAACAAATTGGTCAAATTGCAATAACAATTATTCACTGATCCATAAATTAAACTCTCTGATTTTATAGCCGTGCAGTAATAATTACATTCATATTTTCTTTTTAGTTGTTCCATTCTTTATTTTTATTCATAATTTCTCTTTCGGGGGGGTGTTCAATGCGGTTGCGAAGGTAGGTTTCGGGGTAGGGCATGCACTCTATCGTTATTTTATTGTTCTATTTTCAATTTATAAAAAAATGTACGTTGAATTTTCCATAGAAAAAGAATATCTCGTGTTCATTTCATAGATTTATTATCAGTACACATAAGTAGGAACAGCAAAACAATTCGAATAGTGTGTGTGTGTGTGTGTGTGTGTGTGTGTGTATGTGTTGTTGTTGTGTCTGTGTGTTTGATTTCAGAGAGCGCTGTTCCGTAAATTTTTTTACGAGAGCTTCTTAGCCTTTTGATAGAGTGTATCGACCACTTTGCCCATATTTGTTATCGTTTCCAAAGCACGTTCGTATGTTTTATCGACGGCAGTCTCTTCGAATACGATTAACACGCCTTCGCCTTGATCTAAAATGCCGCTAAATTTTTTGTCTAAAATCATCTGTGACAACTTCTTCTCTACTTGCAAAACGGGCAGTTTAATTGAATTGGCAATATGTGAAACCTGAACGAAGGTAAAACCAAAGAAAATGTTATTAGATGTGGATTCGGTTTCATTTATGCTATTCAGTCATGAGTGTTTTGTTAATAGCGGGAGGAGGAGAGAGGGAGAAGAGGACGATGAATACATTTTGATCACTTACTTGCACTCGTGAGAAGGGTTCGATAATACGGCATAAATTTTGTTCCAACATTGTGTCATAAAGGGTTCCCAAGTGAGCCTTCACAATGACATCCTCTTCCAATTCTTTTGTGTATTCTTTGAGGGCTACTTGAAAATCGGCCAATGATCGTTTGTGTGATGCCTGGGCCACGGCTTTCATCGCATCGATGTCCCGACCGGAGTAGGTGATTGCCAATTTACCGCTAACAATTTGATTGACATCATCGGCCAAACCGAGCATAATTTTGCACAGCAACATGTACTTCAACGCGGTCAATGCCCGGGTCGCTTCAACGCTATCATATCCTTCGAACGCTTCGTAGAAGTATGAATAAGCCGTTTTGAAATCGCGTTCATCAGCTGCATGCAAAATGCCTGACTGCAAATCGAGAGCGGCTTGCATCTTTGGAGCGCAATAAATACCGTTGGCTGTTGTTCGAGCAGAGGTCAACGCAGCACGAGCCTAAATCGAAACAGCACAAAAAATTGCATTTTTCAATCAATATTTTTCCATAAATTCATTCAATTCGCGCATTTTTATACATTTTAATTCAATCATGTTGATGATCATTTTCCCGTAATCGTGTTGCTTTCATTTAAATTCACATTCGTGATAACAAATTAAATTCGTCGTAACAAAGGAAGTACGATGCCCAAATAAATCCATAAAATCAGAATGCGAAGAACAAAAAAACACAACAAAATAAAAACAACGAGCAACCAGTTTTTTTTTCCGCATATAGAATAACAAAGACGATTCGTCATTGCGCTAGAAACGTTTGTGTTAAGGTTGACGTCACACGCACAATAATATACGAAAACCTTTGTTTCTAACCTCACAAAGCGCCCCGAAGCCATAGCTTCTCATTATTTCTCTGTGCTGTATCGTCGACACAAATATACAAAACTGGTTACACTGTTTTTCATTGTGAATTTGTATTTTGAGCCCTGAAAAAAGCACGGAAAAAAGGAAAAATCGAAAAAACTTACCTTTGGCAAATTGCTCAATGCATGATATGTTTTGCTTTCTAACAGTTGCACCTCGACCAAAAGCATTTTGTCGTCCAATTTCTTGAGCTCTTTCAACAAGGCCGAACCGAGTTGCAGTGCTTCTGTGTACAAACCAGTATCGAAATACAATGCAATCAAACGGGCTTCAAGCGATTGACGCAAAAATGTGCGCTTCTCCTGTTTGGCCCATTCAATGCATTCCTTGCACAATTGCACTTCGATGCCAGTGCTGGCCTCCAAATCCAGGAAAAAATCAACCAATGAACGCACCAATTTCGCTGCCTTTGCCTTGCTGATCAAAGACAAAAATGGACGTGTCACTTTGATTAGATCGGCTAATTCTTTTGCTTTGCCCTCTTGTTTGTAAAGTTCGCCCAATTGCAAGATGCCTTGCTCTTTGATACGAATGAGCTCCTCATCATTTTCGGCCACTTCTTGTTCGCGTACGATTTTATTGAGCAGAGAAATGCCCTCTTCACGATTCACCGACGTCAATGCCTGGGCACGTTCGAATAAAATCGCACCAGCCATGGTTTATGATGGTTTTTAGTTGAAATCTGGTTTCGTTTTCGTGTTTTTTTGCTTTGTTTTCAATTGGTTTTTATCAAAATATCTATGATCTCTATGAATTTATCGGAGTATAAACTATTATTTGTCGGCAACGAATGGTACAAAAAGGAATAACTTGTGATCTAGATTCGCACAAATAATTTCGACTTTAAATCGCTTAGAGTGATATTGCATCAAACTGTCACGACAGTGCGAAACGCTAGTCATCGTTCGCAGGGCTGACAACATGACAACCACAAATCACGCTAATTTTGTACTAGATCAACTTCTCATTTGAACGTACGTTGTTCACTACTGCAATAGCGAGCCCACAACGGACAAAAATGATTTCCTTTTCTCTTCGTTTTCTTTTTCCAGTAAAATGGGCAATTATCCTGGTTATTTTTGAAAAATCAACGAGATATAAACGAACAATTGGTTAAAATCATATTGGAATTTTTTTTTCGGTCGCCGCATGTACCATGACGCTATGAAATGGCCGTTCGAATTTCACTCCGAAATATTGTTTACATGGTAACACTGTTACCGAAATCTGTAATTCTGAAATGTCGAGTGACGTTTCACATATTTATTATTATTGGCCCAATTCGACATTAGTACAGTTCCTAATCACAAAAAAATCGCTATTGTGTGTAGGGAACCGTAGGCGAATACAGTAGGCAAAATGAAAATTCAATTGATATTTTTATCGTTTATAGTTTTGAGTTGTATACAATGGTTACCAGCGGATGGGCAACGAAAAACCGGCTCGGTAAGTTTTAATTCATGCTGTGATTAATCGCGGAAAATGTACGAAAAGCCGCTCACAATTCCATTTCGTACACACTATGTGTGATGTGGTGCTGGAACGTCAAGTATTTTATGTGACACGTCATGTTCCCAATTATGTTTGTTTAGATAATGTTCCATCGATTGAACATGTTTAACGGTTTGATTTCTCTTCTTTTTTCCATTTTTTTAGCCGCAAACACTCGGCGAACGAGTTCAACTGCTCACGGATATGAATGCCAAACGACCTGTGCTGAAATTTAATTTGCAAAAATTCCGCGATTTTGTGAGAGCCACACCGAGAAACTATTCTGTTGTGATAATGTTTACAGCTTTAGCACCGGCCCGACAATGCGCTATCTGCCGACACGCCCACGATGAATACACAATCTTAGCCAATTCGTTCCGATATTCACAGGCTTATTCCAACAATTTATTCTTTGCCATGGTCGATTTCGATGAAGGTTCCGACGTATTCCAGATGCTTCGATTGAACACCGCACCAGTTTTCATGCATTTCCCCGCCAAAGGCAAACCAAAAGGTAGTGAAAATGTTCGCCGTCAATTCATTCAGTCGAGAGATATGGACGAATTTTAATATTCGAAATAGTAGAAATAGTCGGATTCGACTAAAAAAATGTAGAACTCAGACGATGTTCTCTCTTCTTTTAGCTATGGTTCAGAATTTTCTTGTTAGAATCAGAATCATCACATTCAGAATATGTGACTGAAGTATTTTTTACATCTTAATCATCCAAATAGTCGATTCTACTGAAAGAGCATGTAAAAAATTCTTTCGTCAAAATCTTATCTCACCGAGTGAGTTACTCAACTGATTATCATGGATTTTTTCGTCCCTGTTTTACATAGCCGCTGATACCATGGACATTCAACGTGCTGGCTACATGGCTGAATCACTTGCAAAATGGATTCAAGAACGTACCGATGTTCAAATCCGTGTATTCCGACCACCAAACTACTCCGGTACCATTGCTATTCTCATGCTTGCCTCATTGGTTGGCGGTTTCTTGTACATGCGACGCAACAACTTGGAGTTTTTGTTCAACAAGCGAATGTGGGGCGTTTTGGCGCTTACCTTTTGCTTTGCTATGATCTCAGGTCAAATGTGGAACCATATCCGTGGTCCACCGCTCATGCACAGAGGCGCCAACGGTGGCATCGCCTACATTCATGGATCATCACAAGCGCAATTGGTCATTGAAACATACATCATCATGTTCTTGAGTTAGTATCATGCGAACAATCTAATTGATTTACCTCCAACTCACATAAATACTCATTGCCATGTGTTTTCTTTCTTTGCCTCCGCAATAGATGCCATGATTGTTCTGGGTATGATTCTCCTCACCGAAGCTGGTCAGCAAACCGATCAACGAAAGGGTCGCTTCATGGCGATTATTGGATTGGTTTTAGTTGCAATATTCTTCTCCGTAATCCTTTCGGTATTCCGTTCCAAAGCTCAAGGCTATCCATATAGGTAAAGAAAATTGTTGATCAATTAAATTCAATTATTCGAAAGATTAGTCGATTGAATTTTGAAAATTACATTTAAATTCATTGCGATATCTCATTCACTTCTTTTCTTTCTCTTTATTCTCCCACAGTTTTTTGTTTAAATAAACGGGTTCACATATTAAATGTCTATGTTCGAAGCAGGAACTATTTTTTTTTGCCGTGGTTTTTGTGATTGTGAAAGACAAACAAATAAAGATGAAAATAAAATTTTAGATAAAATAAAATAAAAATGCGAGCAAAAAATATTTAAAAATACAAAACCGAGGAAATCGATAGTCGATTGCAATTTAGTTCCGGGCGTTAAGAACAACGCGTTCACCGTTTGAATGTGTGTGCATGTGCGCAATGTGTGTGTGTGTGTGTTTTTTTTTCTTTGAACATAATTTACGTAATTGTTATTTAATTTAATTTCAACACACAATAAAAACAATGAAAAATAAAATCAAGACGAAGAAGAGAGAAAAAAATCGAAAACCATAACTTACACGTCTTTTTATTACCATTGACCTGGTGTCGAATTACGAATTCGACTGTCGATGAGTCGTTATTTATTTATTTATTTTTTCTTATTCGTTTCTAGTAGATCACGTGATTCAAGCAGAAAAATTGATGATCGGATTCGAAAACGCTACGTATATAAATTACTTATATATTGATATTTGTTTCGCAGCGATTAATTGATCGGCATCATCGGTCTCTCGGTAGCTATGGTTGAATTTGATTGACGCGCTCTTGTATGTTGTGAAAACAATGATTATTTTCCATGTATTCAATAATGAAAATGGCGGCTTCGCACCAAGATTAACAACAGTTGGCTGTTTACAACGATTTGCATTCAATGACTTTGAAAATGAAGTTTCCTTTTCGATTACATAATGAATAACCCCAATGTGGAAAGCAACGGATTGAGCGAGCAGAGTATGCAACTGGAAAGCAATAAAATCAAGACACAGCAGCCATTTACAGGATTGAGAAATTTTCACTTTATTCATTTCGAACAAATACATGGGAGGATACAAAGTGACAAAGAATTACAAACACTTTAAACTAACGTTACGTTACATTGGGTAAATGCATTACAATGGTGTGCACGTTTATGAATGAGAGTAAAACATTACGATTTTGCATGTTTCCATTTTGTTTTTGTTTTCTTAATTTTTTTTGTTAAATTGTTGATTTTCGTTCCGTTAAGTTCTCTATCGGTTTTGGTTGTTGTTGTATTTTTTTTTTCAGCTTAAACTCATTTCATTTTCCATCAAAAATCCTCCAATTTGAACATTGCATCGAAAAGTGAATGTTTGTGTTATGGTTCCAAGTCTGAGATCAGAAGCATTAGAAATGATCGAAAGAGGGTGTAAAATCTCTTTGAAATAGAACTCAACATGATATCGATGTTCTTGATTTGCACATTGTCTTGGTTATTAGAGGGCTTGATGGAATAATACTATTTCAATGCTATAATTTTCCCTCTCTTTTTTTTCTTCGTTTCCTTCTCTTTCTCTTCGTTATCTTTTCTGCTTGTGTTTTTCTTTCTAAACTGTATATAATCTGGATTGTGACGATGCTTTTCTTTACATGGAATTCACATCTACGTAAGACATCAATTTATGGCTAAGTTTATGAAGTTTTATTTTGGCTTTGTTTAAAACCTCACATTTTTCTGTCCATTTTTGTGTGTATTAGATTTTTTTTCATTGTTTCTCGTTTTTTGTAATTTTTTTTTACTGTTTCATGTGTTTGTGTTGTTTAAATCTTATTTCATTAAAACTGATCAAGAGTTGTTTCGTTGAAAGCAAATCCCTACGTGTAATATTCAAACATCTAATTATTTCTGTTAATGCTGTGTGTGTGTGTGTTTGTTTTTTTTCCTCATTTGTCTAGAGTATTTTTTTCTCTTGTTTTGTGTTTGTGTTGAAATGCGTTTTTGTTTTCCAGAAAAGAAAAAAAAATACATACAATTTATTTACGATTTCAAAACAACTTAATTTTATTTCATTAAAAAATGAGAGTGAAAGAAAATTAAAAATCTACTGAAAAGAAAAGAAATTGTATTTTTTTTTTGTTTATTCCTGAAAAATGAATGAAATCTTCCTTAATTTGAACTTTTACGAGAAAAAAATGAAAGAAAAAAAGACAATTAATTATAGAGAAACGAAAAAAAAAATCCTGAATTATTCAAACATGCAGACAAAATCAGTTACGTTCAAAATTTAGAACAGAATGAAACCATATTGAATAGTTCATGCGATTTTCCTTAAGTGATTCTTATGTTTTTTTCTTTTCATTTCATTTCATTTGTATTGTTTGTTTGTTCATTTTGTATTTTTTTGTGTGTGTGATTTTTCTTTCATTTTTTTTTTTATATTTTATTTTTTACTCAAAACACAATTCAAGTCATTTTTTTGTTGTTTTTGTTTGTTTTTGTTTTGTTTTGTTTTGTTATCGCTTCGAATGATGGATGTTTCGCTGATCTGAAGTCTTCTTCAAGTAATTAATCTAATCACTTTCATCTTCTTCTTCGTCATCCTCTGAGTCAGCTTGCTTCTTGCTCTTCTTGGTTGGGGCCTTTCGTGTTTGCTTGGAGCCACGCTTCTTGCCAGACTCTTTGCCACCGCCATTTGCTTCGTACTCTTTGACTAATTTGGTGTATTTGTCTTTGGCTTCGACGGCTTTTTGCTCCCATTTCTACAGAAAACACAGGGGAAAATAATTCAAGAGAGAGAAAAAATGCCGTTAGCAATGCAATCGCTTCAAATGTGTTGAATTATTGTATGTATCTTTTCATTGTTATTTTATAACTTTGACATGTGTGTTTTTAATAGGTTAGGCTCAAAATGGCGCTTTCATTTCATAATCAACTTTAATTTTTTTTTTGTTTTCTTCAAATAAAATATTCACAATGTGTACTTACGCTCTTATCCTTCAATGCGCGCCACAATTCACCACCTCGCTTGGCAACCTCTGTGACTTTGATGCCTGGATTTTCACGTTTGATTGATTCGCGGTTATCGTTCAACCACAACATGTATGCGGAAAGAGGACGCTTTGGTTTTTCTGCCATCTTTACTTTTTTTCAGTTGATTTCACACGTTAAGAATCTGTAAATAAAATTTGGAGAAAAAAAACCACAAATTTCATGAGTTTACTGTTGAAAATGCCATGCGATATTTAGAATGGACGCTTCGAAAATTAAAAACGGATTTACGACAACAACAACAACTACTACTACAGCATGAAAGATAAAAAAAACGTTGTTGTAGAGTCGACACACTGTTAGCCATATTTTTGTGAGTCTTATGGCGCGCGACTCAAGCCAAACGGATATTTTTATTTTTTTTTCACTCTCTGTTCACTTTGTTGGCTTGTATTGCTACGAGTCGCACATTTTTTTTAAACAACACCGCTTACAAAAGCCTACTTTTTTCCACCCCATTATTATTGATCTATGGCAATTTGAAAAAAAAAATCCAAAGAGAGAGACTCACAACGGCTTTATCCGATTTCAAATTATCGGAGGCTAAATGTATTTAATATTCTCTCTCACGCGCTCTCAACGAAGCGAAGTTGAATAAAAAATGTCGACCGACACCACGGAAAAATGAACAGAAAAAAATGCGTATATATATCGAAATCACATTTAATGCAAATCAAATGGTAACCGACCAAAAAAGAGAAGCAACACTGAATTATTTTGCACGCATCAACGCTAACCGTTTTCTCTCAGTCTCTCATGCTCATTATCAAAGCGTCGCTGTACGTTACAAAGTTCGTTAAAATGCGCTCTGTGTGTGTTTGCCGCGCGCGTTGTGTGAACGAACACACAGCAATGGAGTATGTTCTGAAAATGGCTGTATACTGGATTTCGTTATTTTACGGTGTTTGTGAGAGAGAGAGGGAGAGATTGAAGCCGAAATGAGAATGGAGAAGGAAAAATGAGCCAAAATTATCGATTAAAGCCGAAAATTTAAAATTATAATTCTCAAAAAATGCAACAACAAGCTAACTTGAAACGCTGCATTAACGCATCATATCTTCCTCTCTCTATCTATCTCTTTCTCTCTTTTAACGAACAAAAAATCCAACGACTCTCGCGTCGATGCAATATAAACTGTAATCGCTTCCATTTCGTATTCGTATTTAAAAAATCAAACGACAAAAATTGTGGTGGAAACGGTTTGCAAGATAGCGCGAGAAGTATGAAGAAATAAAATTGAATCGAATGAAAAAAAAACACGCGCGCATACACACAGAACGTTATTTACCAAAAAGGATAAGAAGACAGGAATTGAAGGTAAAACGCGAACGGAAAAAATTGAAAGAAAAAACACAAAAAATTCGAAAATGAAGGAAAAAACTGAAAACGAGAAATGAGCGCGATGGATAAAAATCGAAGCGAAGCGAAGCGGAGCGCAGAAAATAGCGCCGATTTACTGATGAAAAGACGGGATTCACACGAACAAACTGCAAATGTTCGGTGAAAATTCTAAATATTCACTTACTTAGTCACCAAGTAGCGTCGGTTATATTTTATTTTGCACGGATAGAGCACACACAGCAAAACAATCACTTTCAATGTACGAAGAGAAAATGACTTGGAAAGTAAACGAGCTGGCTTTGGTTGGTCGTTGTTGTTGTCGTTGAGATATAGAACACACACTATATGTACCTATATTGCTGTTGCTGCAAAATATGTATATATGACGCCTTTTGGAAATGCAGAACGCAGAACACCGAACCGAAGTAACGAACTGATACAAATGGAATAATGCTCAGTTTGGTGTGTACAGTTCACACATAAGCTATGTTTGGCGTAATGTGATGTGCACAACGTATCGCGTTGTTCGTGTTGCTTTGTGCCCTTTTCCGAAACGCTCCTGCTCCTGCTGCATACAATGAAAGTAAAACCGAAACGGCAGAGGAACAAGAGGGAAGGAGAGCGCGCGCGGTGCGACGGACGACGACAACGACGACAAAAGCAACGGCAGCAACGGCAGCAACGGCAACGAACAGTGCAGAGTAGAGCAAAGCGTTCGTGAGTGTTTCGACTGAAATGGGAAGCCACGCAGCCTATCTCTCTGTGTACACAGTACAACAGCACCACAGCGCTACAGCAATACAGCAAAGTAAAACCGAGTACAGCACACACACAGTATGGTGTGGCTGTGAGTCTTTTACATTTTGCCTTTTGTCATTTCCCATTCGGCTGTGAGTTGCTTGTTGGGCAATGGGCTTTAGGTATTGAGTGCTGAATATAGAGTATGGCTGTACGACTGACGCGTACGCTGTTTTTCGGTGTTCAGTAGAAAATGTTCAGTGTGTGTGGTTCGCTCTCTACACGCATCTACGGCAAATATATGCGCGATAAACAACTCTCTGCTGGTTGTGTGAGCCGAACAACTGAACAACCGAACAAACGAACCAACGAGCCAACGAATCAACGAATGGGCGAACAGGCGAACAAACGCTCAAAATGATATTGTTTGCAATGATGATGAACTGAATATTGTGTGTGTGTGTGTGTGTGTGTGTGTGTATATGCAGCCAAGGCAATGGCAACGGCAAAGCGAGGCAACGGCAATGACGAAAGCAAAGAGCTTCGTTCGAATTGAGTGTGCCTCGATGTAAATGGATTGAAATGTGAATATGAAAACGAAAATGAAAAGGTACCAACCATTATCTGAATACATGGGTAAATGTGAAGCGACGCGCTCGTATAAAAATGCTTCGAGTGCTGGCTCATATTGCTGAATGCTCTCACCAACGAAAATTACGAACGAACGAATGTACGAAGACTGTTTCGAGAGTACAAGCTGTTCGAGACGATCCATTGAATATTATATGGGCAACTCAATACCAACATACACCAGAGTTCTCTATACACGCCAAATATATACTCGTGTGTATGCGTACACTTCGTTTTTATACGTTTGGTATGTGATGCGTCTCTCTTAGCAAGTCTCCATACCGAACGAACAAACCGAGTGCTTTTCTCTCTTGTATGGACTGACTGACTTGTATTGAATGTTTGGGAAAAAAATTCTATATGGCGACATAGCTCTTTGCCACTTCGTTCAAACGAAATTTGTTTGAAGAATTTTTTGGCGCGAAAATGAGTAAGATTATTAAAATTATTCGACGCGTCGAAAAGTAATTATGCAGTTTTGTAGGGAAAATTAAAAGAAAATTTTTACAAAAAACGGCTTCGCGCTGCGACCAAGCGTTGCCAAGATATTTGATTTTTAATTTTTTCGTCGAACATTTTGTTCAAGTGATGCT
The DNA here is from genome assembly GCF_009176505.1 of Sitodiplosis mosellana. Classification (NCBI taxonomy): domain Eukaryota; kingdom Metazoa; phylum Arthropoda; class Insecta; order Diptera; family Cecidomyiidae; genus Sitodiplosis; species Sitodiplosis mosellana. The sequence continues at coordinate 19,786,988 of NW_022601467.1, read as the reverse complement.
TCATACAAGCCATTTTCTTTGTCGATTTTATGACGACATCAAATGCGAAATACCCGAAAAATTTCAGAAAAATCGATAAAATCAAGCGAATGCTATCGGGACTTTCGTCAATTGATTTGAATTACGCCAATTTTTTGAAAATCAATACGAATTTTCCAAGAGACACGCTCTTGTCATCGAATATTTATTTTGGTTGTACGGGCAAAGTTTCATAGAATGTTAATATGGCGCATACAAAATATAAGCGAACAGAACCCACGCCAATAGTGGTTTGGAAAAATCGAAATATTTTACGTAAATCCGATCTAATTTTTTGGTTTGTTTCGAAAAAAAGGTCCTCAAATGATGTAAAAATAATTTGTAGAAATGGAAAAATTACTTACCAGAAGAAATACACAGTGAATTTTCACAAAGAAAAAACCAATTAAAATTGCTTGATTACAACAGAAAACGGTAAGCACGACTATTCGTTCAAGAACTACAAGATCGAACTGAACACGTAGAAACGTACACTGTGCTTGTAATACGAAGCAACGACGAACGAACGGAACGCATTTGCCAATAACAACGCTTAGTATTGCAGCATCAAAACAATAAAATTTTTAAAGCCGGTCTCAGTGTGCGAATGAAACGCAACGATATCCGGCATGGGGCGAAACGAGACCACCGTATGTTTCACACCACACAGTATTGACGCTGTTCAGCCATACGACTGCAAAACTGTTGAGAGAATTCAAAATGTACGTGCGTTGAAGGTTTTACTTGGAAATTTTTACTGATGCGTCTCCTGCACTATTTGTTCAGAAAAAATTCATTTCGATCATGGATTTGTTTGGCGGAATTGTAGATTAATTTTAAAATGAGAATCGCTCATCAAATATTTTCGAAAAATGCGTTTCATTTTAGAGGAAATGGTCGTGAAAGCCAAGCGGTTTTCTGCCATGACAAATGTACTACACTGTGGACGAAGTATTCGCTTGGTAGAGAGTTTGTCGCACTGTGAACCGTCTCCACTTTTGTGTTTGTACGCTTCTTTTCGCTATGATAATATGAACCAAATGTATGCCATGAAATTTCTTATGAAAATATTCAAAGCAATTCTCTTTAGGTCGATTTGGTTTTTTGATGAAAAATTAATTTTATCAAAATCGCATCGAAAATCCAATGGAGCAACTTTACACAATGGGCCAAATTCGCCTCATTCTGTTGACACATTCGCTTTGACATGTTTGATATTGGCTTTGATTTTTGATTTTTTTTTCTCTTCATCATTGACAAACAGAGCAAATGCTTCATGATTTTGTTCACATTTTTGGGTCGATTCATGTGACCGTTGCTCGTTGTGCTTTTCTTCGTCTTGCAAATTGTTGCGCTTGAAACAATCGCATTCGTTTTCGATGTCATTTACAAAACATAAAAATGCTCATGAAATTATTGATTTAGACAACATTTCTTCCAACAACAGCAGTCGAAAAACAGCATAGGCTTTGCATTGAGACAATGAGCGTCTTTTTGTCGAAAAAAAAAGTGTGCAATGAAGGCAATAAATCCTTCGTAAACCTATCGGCTTGTTTTGTTCAAAGAATTGCTTATTAGACGCTTCCTAGTAACTAACCGACAAAACCGAAGCATTTTCAAAAAGACGCTACGGATTGCATTTTGTTTGAAATGTTTAAAAAAACACCAGATATACTTTTTCGGGAACAATTAGTTGTGATTCATCGGATGCATGCTGATATTATATGGATCTGTGTATGCGTGTGTTTCGTTGCGTTCATGATGCGAAAAACAACCAATGTGTAAGGCAGAGAGAGAGATTGAGAGAGAGAGAAAAAGGTTTATAGAGAATATGGGAATGAGCGTGTTGTATGAGAAACGGTCGAAAAAAGAGAAGCCATCGACAAATTAAAAAGAAGGAGATGTGATGACGAGAGAACGAAAGGTAACATTTTGGAATCGGCATTTTCCCAGTAAAATTCAACAATGTTTGATGGAGTTGGCTTTTTTTTTCTCTCTTCTCGATCTGAAGAGGTGTACAAACGTAAGCAATGAGAGACGCACACAGAGAGAGAGATCGAAAATGGGAAAGCTGAAAAAAAGAGCGGCAACGGCAAAAATAGTAATAATAAGCATACATAAACAACCCTAAACGAAATGAATAGAATATGTTTGATCTTAGGAGTCGAACAACGAGACCATATTGTACGGAAATTCATGCACATTGAATGCACCGCCGTGTAGTGGAAAGAGGCATTGGGATTTTGTGTGTTTGCAGTGTTCGACATATATGCATGTACGTTGTGCGATTAATGGCAGCGTTCACACACAAAATCGGCAAAAGGCAAATAATACGAATGAGAAGGCCCAGGAATTAAAAAAACACGCATAGTACGTAGCATTATATAAGTATATACGTAGAGCAGAGAGAATTGAAGGTAGCAGAGAAAAAAAAATACTCATAACATATACACACGGAGAGAGAGAGAGAGAGTGAGTGAGAGACCTACCAAACAAACGAATGTCGCATCTGTTCTTACAGCACACTGAACGCACAAGAATTTCTCTCTCTTTCGCTGCATGCATATGTGTGCTGTTGATTCCGTTAAATAAAAGAGGGAAGCCAAAGAATAACAAAAGGAGCACGAATATGCTCTTTGAATATTTTTTGTCCGTTGAACGAATGAAACACTTTTTCTCCTTCCTCTTCTTCTTCTCATCGGCATCAATGTTTTCGAAAAACAAAATAAAAATTGTATGTTTTGCACGAAGGAAAAAAAAATGTCGTTTTGTTTTAAGCCATTTTTCTTTATTGAGTTGAAAAATTGAACATTCACAAAAATTACAATTTTAGTTAGTAGTTTAAATTTTAAATATTTCAATAGCTGGAGAAAAAAAATATGTGTGTGTCTGTTTTTTTTTGTTGTATCGGTGTTTGCACACCACAATTTTTAACATAAAAATATGAATTCAATAGTTTGTCTCTGTTTCATATGTACTAACTATCTTATCGCTAGCAGGATTTGTCACGCTGTTTATTGTTGAAAGAAAATCCTTGGAATTTTTGCACCAAATCCATTGTTTTTGTTGTTTTTCTTCTTCTCCTTCGTATTCGTCGATTTGAAGCCTACTACACATGAAAACCATCACTTAATGAGCCTATGCGTGACAAGCGCGCCAAAAAGCGGCTTTGCACCAAACAAACTGCTCATCAAACGATGCAATGCATCGACAAAGTCAATTCGGCATCATCCTCAATGAAACCAATAACAAATAAATTATTTACGATTTTACATCAACAATATACCCTGAATTCTCGTTTTTTTTTTCGGCTGAAAATAAATTATTCTCTCCATTCCTCGCTTTCTCTCTCAATATGTTCAAATAATTTAAAATAAAAAAAGAAATTATTCCTAAAATGTAGCATATTTTACTATATATTATATTCTGTTGACTTGCGTTCGGATAAAATAAATAATTGAAAGAAAAAAAAGCGTTAGGGGGAAGAAAAAAAGAATTATGAATTGTAACAATAACGCGCGTCTAAGTGATAACGACGTAAACAACCATATTTTTTTCGTTTCTCTGCCAAACAAACTGTGACCGGTTCGTAGCGATTTTTCGTGTTGAGAAAAACCGATCTAAACGACCGCAAATTTTGATTACAGGTACTTGTGAAGTTTTGCAATGTTTCAAGTACTTACACTTTTTTCTCTCCTTCAAACATTTTCGTTCTATGCGTAAACCGTTTGTTTTTTTTTGCTTCTCTCTTGGGTTCTGTTCTGCTTTTTTTTCTCTATGTTTTTCTCATTCTTTACAAGAAAAAAAATATACACATTCGACAAGCGACTTACAAAAATCACATCATGACTCTTTTGCATGCGATATTCGATAAAAACAAACAAATCCATTGTAAAACACTCACATGCAAGTGAATGATGGAACTGAATTTATCGTTTTATCAGCATCAGAAAATGCGGCTAGTTTTGTGCTATTTTTTTTTCATACTCGCTCACAACGTTTTGTTTGATGAGAAGAAATTAAAAAAAAAACATAGCAAAACACTTTAGACGTGATTCGTTAACTACTAATATTGTATCATTAATACACCTAATGCCTAAGCTAGAATAAAAGAAGAAAAACAAATGATTGTGTGTGTATTGCTTTGAGTTTTTTGGAATTATAGCTGCAACTGGCTATGCTATATGTTCTCTATCGATTAAATTAAATTAATGCATCTACAAATTACGTTGGGAAATTTTGCTTCGTTTTTTTTATCTGCTTTCGGTTGACGAACGGAACGGAATCTATGTATTGTTAGGCCATCATTTCTCATACGCATTAAAATGATATATTTTCTAATATTCTATCTAATTGCTAATTTTTTCTCTATTTATTGTCGAAATCCACCTCTTACGACGATTGGACCAACAGTCTAAGGCTAAAGCCATGAATTATTGCACTTCCGGCCAGTTCTTATCACAAATCCTAACTACAAATCTATTCACCTATTGACTTATATCGAATATTTCATTTATTTTAATCCATATTTCTTGTTGTTGTTGTTATTGCACGATTAATATACAAAAGTTGTACGCGTTTGCACGTCCATTTTAACGATTAACCTATTGCTTAGTTTATTTTTAGCCAGTTTTTAATTGGCAAATTGCACCATTTTCGACCATTTTATAGAGTTTTTTTTTACAGCATATAATTTATTTGTAATTTCAGCCGGCAACGGCATAGAACGCATAGAAAACAAAACAATAAACAATTCATATAGCTCGTGCCGAATTTTCAGCAAATGTACAGCATTTCTAATCTAGAGGCTCATTTCCTTCAGTTCAAATAATGTACATTGCATTTAAAGAGCGTCATTCGTCGTACACACAAAAAAGAATGGAAGGAAGAAAACGGTTTTAGAGAGCGTCGTTTGTGCACGCATCTGGCGATCCATTGATTCGAGAGTGAAAGATGTTCTCGTTGTTGCAAAACTAATCTTGTGCTGCGTTGCATTTCTTAGATGCAGGAAAAACTTTTCGACACTTCGTTTTGTGCTCATCGTGTCAGGAAAACGAAAGATTAAATGTTCTTCTTCTTTGAAGCCGAAGCCAAAAAAAAACTTAAAATAGTAATTATTTACCTAACGATATGATTAAATGGAATTCATAGTCTAGTTTCTATTTAGAATAATACAATGGCAGTGTGTTTGATTTATATATACGATTCGTTTACCCTCATCTCCACTTACGTCGCACATTTAATTGTTGTCGTTTAACTTGCGAATATTTTTGAATAGGACTGAATGAGTTTCGATACTTTCGGCGCCCGATTCGGCATTATATTCACCATCACTTTCAGATGACATGCCGCTGCTGTATCGATCGTCATCGGACGATGAATAAATGCGCACCTTTACCGAATCATCTTTGTTTGCTGGTATGGTTTTCGGAATGAAATCGATGAGTTGTGCGGTTGGCACGGTCGCACTTATCGGAGCCGAAATCATTGGTTTGGTGATGGTTCGCGAGCCAATCTTAGCCGATGACACCGAATTCCGGTCACTCTCCGAGTTTTCTTTGATATCTTGCATGCGATGCAAATAGCGTTGCCGCCAATCTCGATCGTTGCCACTTAATGCCGCCTTGCTCGTTGACGGTTCCGGTGGTGCCGTTTTATCCATTTTGAAATTGAAACGCGCATACAGATTTTTCTTTTGCACACGTGATTCATTCGAATCGGCACTGATGTAACCGTAGTCCATTTCGGAACGGCTCGGTTTTTGCACCATGTCTGAGGAACTGGATGAAGGTGAACGTGATAAAACTTCAATCGATTGCTTTTCGCTCGACGCCGTTGTAATGCTATCATCACATGTGCTCATCGATGCAATGCCATCATCACGATCCGTTGGGTCGGAGAATGTGGCCGTTTTTTCCACCAAATCATATTCACCGCGCACTTCTGGCTTTCCCGGTGCTGATGCGTTGCCATTGTGGAATTTCGATGTGGCCATATTCACAAACTTTTTCCAAGCATGCTTCAAATCTTTTGACTTCTTCACACGATCACGAATGCCCAATGCAATTTGCATGCCGTTCGTTGGTGGCGAAATGTCTACGTGAAACACTTTTGTTGGTGCCATTTGATTCAATTGCGGATTGAATGTGCTCGTATCGTTGGCCAATTCAGAAATCAAATGTTTTGTGTTGTCGATGATCTCGGTGGACAAATCCAAATCTTTGAGCCGCAATGATTTCGATGAAATAATTTCAATTTTATCCAAATCCTCGGCAGCACCAAAATGATTATTTAAATTGGCCTCTTGATTCAAATTCGATTTGTAGTAGAATTTCGTGCTGCCCGTTTTCAATGTGCTAGTGTCACTGTTACAATCGGATTGCTGTTCGGCACGCAACGAATGCACATCGCTCAAATTCATGTAGTTCGGATTATTATTTTGCAATTCGCTGGCGCGTCTCGCTTCTAAATTGTATACACCCGAGCATTTTGACGTTTTTCGCACTTGTGAGTAGGCTTGTTTCAGTGAATTTTGCCCCGAATGCGGTTGGGTATCTGAAACGCCGGTGATATCAGTGCTCTCACTGGTGCTACTACTGCTCAACGACTCGCTTATCAAATTCATTTCATCTTCAATGCTCGCAACATTTTGCTTTTTCTTATCTTTCGCGCCATCGCCAATATCGTTGTTGCTCTTTTTATTTTTGTTATTATTGACCAAATCATCTTTGGGCGGTGCGAACAATTTCTGTGCAATTTTCTCGTTATTTTTATTGTTGACTGGCATCTCGTAAATATTGTTCGAATCGAGTGGTATGATGTCGGGCGGTAGAATCTTTTTCATGTTTTTATCAAGCGTCGTTTGACGCTGTCGTTTCGAATGGCGCGCTTCGAGTGTCAACAGACGTCCATCGTATTCATTCTCATTCAAACCGGGCCGTTGTTTAAGATTCTTTTGATTTTTCGCTTCATAAATTTCTCTCAAGCTACTGAAACTTTTCTCCAAATCATTATTATTCATCAATGCTCCGATTTCCGATAGGTAATTTCCTAAACTGTTGCTCTTGAACGATCCCGATGACCGTAACACCACTTGGCTCTCATTGTTATTGTTAAAGTAGCTCATATCTGGCAACGATGATAGATTCGAATCGATAAGTTCCTTGGTTGAAATCGATTTACCGCGATGATTGGCATTCTCATTGGCTTTGCACTGTCGATTCGGCCAATCGTTTATGTTTCGTTGATTGTTGGGAATGTTTTGAAATCGATCGGATGGCAGCTTGGGTGTGTTATTGAATTTTTTCGGTTTGCGATCCAATGTGTCCGGTTCGAATTGATCGCTATCGGTGGAAACTTCTTCGTCAGTTGGCTCGTGTTCAACTTCGATGGTCATGCTCCCATGAAATGGCGTGTTGTATTTGATGCGTGGCTCACGTGATGCTTCTGATGATCGGCTCGATTGCAAATAGGCTTTTGATACGCTGCCAATGTCCTCGTAAATTGATGGTGGCTTCGGCTTCTTCGGAAAGTTCCGAATAACTTTCATTGGATCGCCGTCTTTGCGATAGCCTTCGACCCGATCATAAACGGTATTACCAATTTCAACCTCTTCCTCAAGTGGCAATGCCGAACTCAACGATGGACTCGGTTGACTGCTCATATCCGAGCTATTGTTGGAATGTGGCGTAAATGAATTACGAATCATTTTGTTTGTATTTGTGCGTTCCAAACTATCAGTTTCATAGTCAACAATCAGATAATGTGGTGATTTTCGATGATAAATCGGTGAATCGGGTTGATATTGTTTGCGACCCAATGTGCCACTGTTGTAGTCCGGTGGCGGAATTAATGTTTCATCATTTTCATACGAATTGAAGCGTTTGCGTGAATATGTGCTGCTTGGATCATCATAATCGGGTGTGGGTACATTCAAATGGCCATAAATTGGATTTGGTGTTGGATTTGCTTGGCGCTGTGGATAGTCTTTTGCAATTGCCTCATAAATCATATCCGGTACATTTTGTAAGTTCTTTGCCATATTTTCTTGAATCAATTGCGCCGGATTGGCGTACTGATCCAGGACATCGATTCGTTTCTTGGACGATGATTGCCGTGATTGGCTTGAATTACGACCCGATTTGCTTCGGTGTGACAACGATGGCGAATTGAGTATGAATTGTGGATTATTATAAATTTCGCTGCCCAACAACGACATGCCATTGTAAATGTCTGTATTTTCCAACATATTGGCAGCCTTTATTGGAATTGAACTAGAGTTTGCATTTGTATTCTTTGTAACATTTTTATTGTTATTGGTTTCAACGTTAACATCTGACTTGTATACTGGTGCCGGTCGATCTGGCTGTGGTCTCGTTGGCTGATTGTCTTTCTTCAAATGCGAAATAATTTTTGGTGCTGTCGATGGAATTGGCGGTGCCTTACGTTTCTTTGAACTCTTACTGCCCAAACTATTCGCTTTGACCGTATCACTCTCCGAACTAGAGCCACTATCGTTCAGTTTGGCACCCGATGACGGGCAACTATTGACTTCTATCGTACTAATGACTGTTGCTTCAACCTTTTCAATCGTTTGTACAGTTTCATCTTCTTCCTCCAAAATGCTGTTCTCATGCTTCGATACACCTTCCAACCATTTGCGAATGCTATTTCGCTTTTCGCCGCAATTCTTGCAATTCGTGCCGGCTTTCTCATTCGCACAACCCGAACAACCAACGCATGCTTTTTTATCCCCTTTATTCACATTCTGTTGCACCAATGATTTCGAGCAATTGGCTGCGTTTGCATACATATTCAGATGCTCTTCGGGTATCATTGTTAACGACGGTTGAAAACGTTTTGTTGCCATTTTATATTTCGCCAATGTGATAACCTCACGGATTTTTGACAAAAATTCCACGGCTGCCGGCGGAGGAGACTACAAAAATACAGAGAAAGAGAAGAAAAAATTCCGGTTCAAAACTATTCATTTCAAATACATTTTTTTTTGTTCACATTGATCATACCATTAGGAGATGCGGTTCAAAGTATGCTGGATTGAAGTATAGCTTTTTTCGCATTGTGCCACTAACAATAGCCTTCATATTTTCTAATTTATCCTCAGTTGTCATGTCTTCAATAATCGATACGTTCTCCTCAGGTAGGCATTCGGTTTCTTGCGTCGGACTCGGTGCTGTGTTCTCGTTGCCATCGCGTGCCTGTGTGTTCAACGAATTGTGTGAATGTGCCGCATTCTGCATCTAAAATGGGGAAAACTATCGGATTAGATTGCTGCTTATATTTGTTATTCTCAATTCTGTATTGCCCTTCTTTTTCTCTTCTTTTTGGTTTAAAATCTACGTTTTCGTTTCGATTTTGTCTTTTGGTTTTTTGTCTTTTGGGTTTTTTACTTCTTTTTTTTCGGTTATATTCGATTTATGTTGTTCCAAATACAAAATTGTCAATACTTTTAGGCAAAGAAAAAAAAAACTTACATTTATTAACAATTCATGCGTTAGATGTTCTTCACCACACTCCGAGTTCGAGTTCGACATGTCGCTAATAAATCCCGAATTATCGCTTAAATTCGGATAGTGTTTCAATAGTGGATTGCTTTTGATAACACCTTGTTCCTCATTTCCAAGCCCATTCAATGACATATTCCGATTCAAGTTTTTGTGTCGATCGGGCAAAACGCTGCCCGTAATCGAACCGGATGATCGATCATAGCTGCTGCGATTGAAACCATTGCCAAATGTTACTTCATCGTTTTGTTGATATTCTGATTTACGTTGTGGACCATCGTTGTCATTGTCATTGCCGGACGCACGGGTTTTATACCGTTTCACATGAATGTACAGGAACACCGACGCCACATAGATCAAACCAAGAATCAAGCTGCACACCGCAATCAGAATATACTCCTTCGCCGATAGGCCATTTATCGACGCGAGTGTGCTCGAAGTGGATTCTGATTGGAAAGACACTTCCGTCACATCTACAAAATGAAAGAGAGCCATAAATTAGAAAACGATTTTCATTTCCAAAATGAAAGGTATTTTCTTTTGTTTCCAAGTTTGGTTTTTTTCTTTCACCAAATCAGAAGTAAATGTTTATAATCAAATTAAGACAAAAAAATCCCTTTTAAAATTGTTTGCATATACAATGCGACTGATAACAATCATCGTTCATTGGAAAAAATGAAATAAATAGCATTGGCGAACGTTGAACCGCCTTATAACGCCTTGCCAACGTATTGCATTATGATTTGTGCGATTTGATCGAGCGAAAGTCAATGGTTTTTCACGTTTTGCATCCGAATATTCAGTTGAAGTTTTTCGTTTTGTTTGTTTACATTTTTCTGCTTCGTTAAGATTATCATCGTTTTGCTTTCGCGCGCGCATCTAAATGGACATACCGCTTGCCATATTATTTGAAATTTGACATCACGTTTTACACGTCTTGATCTTGGTCGTTTCGTATCGTGTTGCATCTCAATCGAAAATGCGACACTTTTTCCTCGATTAATTGGTATGGATCCGGTTTTTGAGAGAGGTGAACACTTGAAATATTAGTGATAAAATAACATTTGATTAACAACAACAACAACATTCATGTGCAATGTTCGAAATTATCTTTTATCAATTTCATCGATCAAAATTTCGCGTTGCTTTGGCGCACGACTGACACTTGCTTATATAAAACAAAATTTTCTGCCAAATGATAATAATCGACAATTGATTATTATTCAAGTAGCTGACTGCCGTCGAGTGGAAGGAAAAATACTGCTCACCTTCCAAATTGAAATAATAAGAAATTGTGCAAACGTAACAATTTCGGTTCGGTTTGTAAACTGTTCGGCAAATTGATCCTCATTTCTTGGTCGGAAATTCTTGGAAGAATGTCAAATTTTCGAAAAATGCTAAAACTCTTGGAGCACACACACAAACACGATATGTTGAAATGCGGCTGAAGCGCTTTTGTCGAAATGCCGCCTCAATTGAAATCGCACCAAAAGTACGTCGCACACATATGCTTTGCCACTGTGTGTAGGTGTGTGAGTGTATTTTGTTTTGTTTTTATTTCGCTCATTAACAATCGTCAATTTAGGAATGTGAAAAACCTGCGGCAGTGTGAATAGATCATTGTGTGGCGTGTGCATTTGAATTTTTGATGCGCGGTATGTGAAAAGAGTCAGCCGCGATGACACATCTCCGTGCGCGCTTTTTTTTTCATCATTGCATTGCGTTTTAAGGTTTCAATTTATGGTTTTCGCCACCATGTCGATTGATGCTGTTGCATGAAATTTACACAAAATTCACACGTTGATAATGAACTGTCTATTGCAGCTAAGTGTGCGCATCGTATCGAGAAAGAAAAAAAGCCACGAGATGAAAAACAGAAAAAGAAAAACAAATGCCAGCGCCAACTGCAAGTACTTAAACGTAAAAAAAAACAATGCCAGCCAAAGATTTCTACACAAATCAATGTCGGTAAATATGGTAGCAATGACACATCGCACACAGTGGCTGAGGTGAGGTGCACATGAGCAACAACAAAAGTGAAATCCAATATGTGTTTTCTTCTCCGTGCGCGAAAATCGAATTGAACCATTTGTTTGGGAATCTGATGAATAAAGAACGTGTTGGCTGCCATGGCTGCTCGCTTCGTATTGTTTTTGTGCAATTCGTTAGTTGGCAGTTGTTTTGTTTCAATTTTCCATTCGTGTATTTGTAACAATTGTTGTTGAGTTTTTAATTGATTAAAAATGTTGTTAAGTCTTTTTATTTTCTCCCTCTCCGTCTCTCTCTCTCTCTCTCTCTCTCTCTCCCTATCTATGTTTCAGGTGCATCTCAACTGGATATGAATTCTTTTCTTTGCTTCTCATTTGCAATTTGAAGTTTAAAATTCCGATTTTGAGACGCAATCGATTATTCTCTCTCTCACACACTCTCAGTTAATACCGTCCAAATAGATGCGTGCACTTTGGATAAATGATGGTGATTTACGAATCATTTGCATGCACTTCGAGGCGTATTCGACGGTGATTCTGCGATGTAGATCAGACTTGCAGGCGAAATAGTAAAAATCATTATTTATTTTGTGTGTTCGTTTGCATTCCATTTTATTTATCTCTGGAAATTGCCATTCGCATCGTCGTCGCTGCACTGACCGCTCCAAAATAAATGGTAAACGAGAAGCGAACCTTATTATTCTCTCTATCTCTCTCTCTCTGCTGCTCTCGAATTAAGGCGATCGATGAGCTGAAACAAGTCCATGTATGTGGCATTGAATGACCAGCTCATCCCGTTATAATTGTGAATAGTAGATGCAGTTACTCTGTTTCTCTTCGTGTGTTGTTGTTTTTTTTTTTGCTTTAAATTCGTGTTGCAGATATTTCGATTTAAATGCAGTTCGCGCTCGTTGTTGAGCACATTGAATGTCCGTTACATGTTCGTGTGGACATATTTAGCCCAGCACCGAGACAGATAAAGAGCGAGTCGCGCTTGGATCATCATCTGGTTTTGTGCAGTCTCGGCCGAGCGCTCGATAAATCGATCTTTATACACAATTTGAGTAATAATGTCGTTGTCGTCGTCATCGACGTCGGTCATACTTACTGTTAATATGTTTAATCGGCATTCCAGCAACGCGAAACGCAACGCACGGTGTGAAGATGTTTTGTGCAGGTTTCACCGATTTGATAGCGGCCCGATCTGGAACAATAAATTTTCATGTTAATTGGAATAGCTGAAAGTAGCCAAACGGCGAGCAATAGACATCAAAGCAAAGAGAAAAACATCAACAACAAATGGCGACGCAACCACATTAACACTCAGACAGTGCAATACACAGTTGAAAGCAGAGGCTTTGTTTCACATATATGCATCTAAGAGTGGGTGGACATATGAAAAGCGAACCATTTCCAGTTTATCTACCATTTTGCTGGGCGCATTCAAAACAACACACAAATATTATGTATTTATTTAAATTGTGATGATTTCAGTTTATGATCATTATTCTGGTTGGTTTTTTTTTCTTTCACATCATTTGAAATTTGCATATTTTCCGTTTATTGCACTATCATCATCTAACCGGTGCTATGTAATCCTCTCAATTATTTATTACACAAGCTGAGACAGAAGGAGTCGTAAATTTGATGCTTCTCTCTCTCTCTCTCTCTAGCCCCGGTTGCAATTTATGTAGCAGGAAATGTGAAAACGTTGCGCGATCGCATGCGAGCTCTCAAAAACAACAAATTCACATTGCCCAAAAATGGTTCGACGTCGAAAAATTTAATGTGTTGGAATTGTTCAGATTGGATTTACAATTTACCTGTTATATCATTATCGATGCCGATAATTGTTTCGACTGATTGTGGCGTCGTTGCCGCCGCCATATCACGACACATTAGATGCACCAGAACCAAACGGCCCTGCATCTTAAACCGCAAATCCGATTCGCCCAGCCACTGCAAATAACAAATTGTGCAAAAGCAAAAAAATGTAAATTAACCATTCAAACGTATTCCGATCGGTGGTTTGTTATCTTGGCAAATGTTCGTTGCCAGCCCTTTTTCTTCTTCAAATATATTTTACGAAATAGCTTGAGCTTCATTGAAACGAGCTATTTGCCATTCGACAGTAGTCGAATCAATCGGCTTGGCAAATAGAAAATATTCATCGTGTTTTTTTTCTTCTGCTTCTTACCTGCAAAAATGTTCTGCCTTCATCGCGAAATAAACGAAACGGAACATCTAAATCGATCGCATTACGTAATTCCGTCCATCCACTTGTTGTTAGATACTGCGCTCCAGATACCGCACATATTGGCGCTTTAATACCTACAATATTCCACAACGAAAACATACAAACGAATTAGAGATGCAATTGTAAACCAAATCGAGGAACATTCGATCTGCAAACATTTTTTTTTGGTTCCGATCGCAACCACAACGGCAATTGCAGCCACTGCAGCAGCAGCATCAGCATCGGCGGTAGTTGCAGTATGTTTTCGTTGTTAGTGCTGCTGCTGCCAAATCGAAGATTTATTTCTTTACACACATTTAAAGAGATAATGGGCACAACCCAGTCGAACTGATTGTATCGACGAATTAATTTGCAAGCAAACAAATAGCATGAAACAAGTAATTGAAGTGAATCGTTGTGCTTTCGCTTGAACGCTCGATCGCTAAAGAGCCAACGAATTGACAGTATCGAATTGATGATTGGCGAAATGTGATTTTTATTGAAATTTCAAGGAGCACATCAAATGAAATGGATGATATGATCCATTGAGAAGAGTTTTCGAAAGAAAATATATTCTGAAATGGACTGAAACACTGGCAAGAAATATGAAAAATGAGTTGTCTTACTGGAAACTATTGAGAGAACTAAAAAAAAGCACTCATGTTACAACGATGTTCTACTTCAAGTATCAATTCCAGAAATTATGAAACTGCAAAGCAGTTGTCCGGTATGAAAAACAGGAAAACATACATCAAGAACATTATGTGCACGATGTCAAAATGTGATGGAATTACTTGACTACCGTAGCAAATTTATTATTCCATACGAAACCATGTTCGAAATGTAGAAGATTTCATATTTTCGTTTTTTTTAAATGATTTTTCTCTTTCACGCATTTCGGTTGGTCAGTGAAACTTCAAAGAAGAATCGATTTATAAATCTCGTGTGAAGATGGCTTTTTTTTATTGCCATTTATTAAAACATGATATTCGCTTTCGCAGGAAATATTACTTATTTAAGAATCGGTAAACATATTAAAATATGAGGAAAACAAAGTTATGGAAAATTATGACCAAAAAAGCGCCAGCGATAAAAGATGACAACAAAAAAACTCATCTAAAAACACAAAATCATAGCGGAATAATGAAATGGTCGAAAGAAAGAAGCGACAAAAAGCCAAGGTGGAAAATCATTCGCTATTAATGTTTCAGAGAAATGGCACGCGATTGAAGCAAACACACTGAGAAGAAAGACAACAACCGACGATAAGCTGTAAATATTAAGGTAAATATTAGAAAATGCAACAATAAAATGAAAACAAACATCGATTTGATTGCTAACGGACTGAGAATGGTCGAGCACGACGACAAGTAGCCGTGAATAAATTAATGCAGAGACTCGCAAAGAATTAAGCGCTTATTTTCAAATTAATTAGCATTTTTTTTTCTTTGTGTTGGACAGTTTTATTGGTTCCGGGCGTTGGTTCACCGCGTGTTTTGTTTAACCTACTGAATAAGACACTTCAGACCAATTAAACCGTATTTTTTCTTCTTTTTCGTGAAGAAGACATTTTTTTCCATCGATATCAAAATAATTTCACCGCAATTGATCGGCATTAAAAGCGAACAGACAGATATACTAGAATCGCACCCATTTGAAAATCGTACGCGCTATATGTGTATCCAAAATATCTATAGGCTTAATAAATCAAACGATTCACAATAAGAAATAAAGAAATAAAAAAAAGAAGAAACTCTTCGCACCAAACCATTGAAAATCAATCGAATTGTTCGCTAGATAATCGCAATGTGGGTCAATCGGCTTGGTTAACTGTTCTGGAGACAAAAGTTCTTTCAAAACGGCGTTTTTGTATGGAAAAAAGATTTGTGCGATTAAATAACGCAAAACAAACACCGATGATCAACCGCATGAGCCGTATGTCTACGTAACAGTCGCACTCTGCTCTATCTGTTCTAATTCTGTCTGTTTGATATTCATTTGAGCTGCTATCAAAAAAACAGCTGTAGTCATAAATATTGGATCATAGATGAAGAAAAAGGGAGAGAGAGCAGAAGAAACTATCGCTAAAAAAATAGTTGGTGCGGTTTGTTTTTATGCAAATATCATTATTGAATTTATAGTTCGCAGATTTCAATTCAAATGTTAATGCCACTCTGATGCCCGTTACCGTTGAAAGCGTCCATCTCAGCCTTCGAATCCTTATCGACGAAAATTCATCTTAATTGTGTGGCCAAATTTTGTGACTGAGAGAGAGAGAGAGAGAGAGAGAGAGAGAGAGAGAGAGAGAGAGAG
>NW_022601467.1:19750284-19770899 GCF_009176505.1 Sitodiplosis mosellana | reverse complement strand
GAGAGAGAGAGAGAGAGAGAGAGAGAGAGAGAGAGAGAGAGAGAGAGAGAGAGAGAGAGAGAGAGAGAGAGAGAGAGAGAGAGAAACAGCCATTTGACACAATGTAATCGATCGGCTTTTTCATTCTGTTTATCTTTGCCTCTTTGTCTTCACACACGGTTCACGTCGATGTTTCGTAATTAAAATGATTGCGAACAAAAGACGAGAAAAAAATCAACCAAACCAAAAAAGCAGAATGAAATGAAAAGAGATACTTATGATTACTTGAAATCCGTTAGTAAAATGTTGAGTACGACATTTGATCGAATTCGTTGGTCAAATTATGCATTTTGAAGTTCGCAATCACGACAGAGAAGAGCGGGAATGAACGAGAGATCGTTGCACCTCATCTGAATATTGTTAAGCGTCCGGTAAGATAAGGATTATCCATGGAAATTTATTATATTTGACTTTATCTGCTTCATCTAATGGATATTAACGTTATATCTCTTCAGATTAGAAATATACACAAAAATAAACAAACAAAAAATGTTTCGCTGTATACATTTTGTTACGTTTTGTAGGAGTCGGATTGGAGAAAAGGTCATCGTACATTAGAAAAAATTCATGTGGTTTAATAAAACTTACTAAAAAAAAACTCCCATCATGTGTTCATCGGCAAATACACTTAATATCCGACATTTGGTTCAATTGGTCAAACAACTTGGATGTATGTAAACCAAATTGTCGATTTACAATCGATTTGGTTCCGTTGCTTCGATGTTTGACCGAAATATTGGCGTGTGATTTGAAGTACGATCCAAACGAATCGGGTATAATGCTTTATTTTAATAATGTATACGTATACACCTGCCATACTGTGATTTACCGATATATTCATTTCGATAAACTCTCGCATTGCTGCGGCCAAAAATCCGATTACACGCTAAACGTCTATTTTTAAAATTGTAATGCGCCATACAACGCACTCTCAGTGAACATATCCATCGAATGGAAATGTTGCCCGAAAACGAAGTCAAACGAAATGTGTATTCGATCAATACCAAAATCAAGTCAAGTGTGAAGAAGATGTTGAACTTTATGGTGAGACAAATCTCTTGTTCGCTCATTGTTTGATGAAATAAATGAACGAACCGAAAATCGAAAACCCACAACGCGCAATTGTTTACTGTTTGCTCGATTTAGTTATAGATTTGATGTTTGGTAAATATTGATTTTGTCTTGTGGAAGCGAGCTATGGAAAAACCCGAACCAATTGCTTGGCAAATCAAACACATAAATGGGAAATAAAATGGAGAAATGAGAAAGCATTCTCGAACAATTGAACGTGTCCAGAAAATGGTGATTTTTGGTCATTTGCCATCATTTGTTGTACAATGTTGTAATGTTCAAACGATTGTTACTACGCACAGCTTCTATGTTTAACCAAGAAAAACGAATGAAATTAAAAAAAAAAAAACATTCAATAGTCCCGGATGCAATTTTTGCTTAGATTTACAATCAGCTGATTGAAATCGATGGCTTGCGTTGGGTTTAACGTATTGGTTAATTTTATTCATTTGAATAATGGTTGAGAAAGCGACAATTATCGCGGTGGCGCATAAATTCACGCGTTTATGATGATTTTCGTATGCGAAAGCAAATTGGCCGAAAAAAGCCCACTTTGTGGTGGGTAACGATCTCTCTCTCTCTCTCTCCCTGTCTTTCTCTCTCACTCTTTCTCCCCTTTTCATCGATTGCATAAAATTCGCGTCGTTCCATTGAACACTTTATTTGGTTGGTGCTGAAATTTTATTCACTTGCAAATACATCATCGATACAAATGAGTTGGCTAATTATTTAAAGTCTACTCAATGCAAAAAAAGACGGTGGAGAAGCAACGACAAGAATAAACTTGACTTTGATGCGTTGATGAGATTGTTCATTTATATTTTATACGAAAATATATTCAATGTGTTTAACTACAAATTGACGTACCTTGGAAGCTAATCTCTTTGCTGGGATGGATGATCTGACCACGCAACGGTAGGAATACGAATGGTATTTTCTCCGACGATGATCCGCTCACGAATGGTGCCAACGTACATTCTGTCCATCAAAAAGCGAAAAATATTAAAAAAAAAAAACATACAAATGAGACAAACGGGCAATTGGTTCTTTTACGCGGCCATTTGAATGCACGTTAATTCATTTTCGAGCGAATTTAAGCGAACATTTGCATTTGTTGAGTGTATATATGTGATAATTTCATTTATTGCCATATACTTAAAAATAAAACCGAGAAAAAAAATTGAGCAAAATGACAAAAAAAAAAATCCGTGTTGAAAACTTCTCGAATGTGCGCACAGTTCCATTTTGTATGAAATTTTTTATTGTTTTCGTTTTTCGAGTTAGCGACAATAAAAAAAAGCAACAAGAGGAAGAACAAAATAGCGGTCCTCTTGCACCTGACCAGTGCACGCACACAGAACACGTTCGTTTGGAGGACGGGCGAAATAAATAAGGCAATATCATTTTAAGTCGATTGTCGTGGTCAAATGCTAAAGTGAATCGTGAGCTACTAATTTAATAGGTTGCCGGAGATTTTCTTTTGGCGACTGTTCATTTACCGAGATGTCATGAGAACGCCATAAAAACATTGTTCTAACGGCCACATAAAAGTCAAAATAATTTCACAGGAGACGCTCGATTCTTTTTTCTCGCGCGTTCTTTTTTTTTCCACGCTTTTTCGTGAGTGCGTATAACGCATTGCCCAAAATTTAATTGGCTTAAAATAAATTCGTACTGATTTCGGTCGGCAGAGCAAGTGGTTTATATCGAAATAAGTACCATTAATGCAATTAAATATCAATAAAATTTGGAAACAATTTTAACATTTTATTTTTCGTTCGTCTCTTGCGTATTGGCCGATTTATGCATATGGGTTACGCGACCGGTCATGGATTTAGTAATTAATGGTGCACACGCAGCACAGCACAGTGCATTTGCATTTCAAACCTGTTACCTTTTAAATAACAAATAGTCCATTACTAAATGTTATTCCATTGGAATTCCTCAATAAATGCTGTATTTTTGGCTTCTCTCGACAGCGCACTCAATTCTCTTATCAGTTTCAATTTGATGATGGAAATTTTAGGCTGAATGTTGCTACCAGGTAGTAAACATCATTGATGAATATTCAATCAATGACACTCTGCTGCGTAGTCACTCGTTAGCAGAGAACATTTGGCCGATTCGCAGTGTGAAGCGATCAAAACCAATTTTCATTTTATGAAAACTACCGTGTGTCTAGTTTTCAACATCGGCATACAAATTGGCTACTGTTCCGAACGAATATCGGTTTCATGGAAAAACAGCCGTTTGTGCGATTAAGAAAATGCTGGACAAACGGTATTGTGGCGGTTTTTCGCCCGATAAATAAAGACCCATGAAATAAACGTGTTGATTTAATCATAGGAATTCGGTTTGTTGAACGATTCACTTTGATTGCATCAAAACAGTTCAGATTGTGCACCGTTTTCAAGTGCATTCACTGCCCATTCCGGTGTGTCTGGTCCAGACAACGTTTTTTTTCTAAATTACATTCATTAGATTCTACATAACAATCGTTATTACTTGTGATTAATTTCATTGTTGTTGTTGTTACTGTTGTGATGCTGTGCACCGCTTATAGATTATTGCTTTTTATACGAAGAAAATCATTTTTAATATGATTTTATGCACGTCTTTTGGATGTTTCACTTGCCGTCATTTTTGTAATTCCTTCTCATGCCGCATGATATCATCGAATGAAACCATTTGCAACAGCTTTTATATTGTTCAGATTGTTTCGTACGCTTTTTTCTGCTTTTCGTTTTTGTTCTCTCTGCTATTGAACAATCCAACAGTTAGATTTTGATGAAATGCAGATGCTTCCATAGTGATTTGGTGGGCTATCTTTGTTGACTGTGCAGTGTGCATCCGATTTCATTCTGAGAAAGGTTTTTCTTTCCATAGATTTATAAATACACTGGAAACAACACGAATGAAGGAGAAGACAAAAAAAATAGTATCTGGGTAATTGGAAATGAAAAACAAAGCCGTAATCGATTGCGTAAATAATTTATGCAGTTTTTATCATGTTTTTGTTACATCCATCTCGTTCATTTCCCGCACGAAAGCTCAACTGAAGAGCCGGTGTATTTTTTTCTTCTTCTTCTTCTTCTTTCTTCTCCATCATTTTGAATGGAGATTATTAATTTTTCGCCGTGAAATGAACGTGAGCGAATATATGCAAAGTGAAGCGTATGTGTGTTTGTATATATATGGGCTCAAGTTCTATACTCTCATGGTGTCAAAAGTCGTCAGGTGTGTACAATTTCATTCTTCAGCGCGCCTAGTGAAAAACGAAACCGACTCACAATCGAATGATTTCAATCGAAATTGAAGAGAAATAAAATGAAGAAGAAATTATTACCTAACGTATCGAATCATGTGAATTCGATGAGATTTTGAATGAAAGTTTTTTTTTCCTGTTAGTTTCTCATTAGAATTGGATCCGTATCATAACGCTCGCAACTTTGGATTTTACTTTTTGCACGTTCCCGCCTCGAACATCAGATTACTCTTTGTTTCGTCTGATTTCTGTTTTTTTTTTCTTCTAATTTTCAATCAAAAGTGCGTCGACTCACAGTTATCTAGTGGAAACGTTAGCAAATTCTTGCATTAATTCATGGTGGAATTTTTCTCTTTTCGTGCTTTCCAAAGCACTTGCAAAAATCACCACATCCATTTGGCTGATCGGTATTGTTTATCTCATCAGAAATGATGATGTTTTATGCAAACGAAATACATTGAGTCATTAGAATAGACCGAAAGGCACGCAAAACACGTGTTGAAGTGTGTTCACATTAAATGAATTGAAAATAAATTGTTGGGTTTCAATTGGGATTCTCCCTATGTGTTTTTTCATCCGATTTGCGTTGCTTTCGCAGCCAATCCAATCCGCTAGGGATTACATGTAACACGCCAGATTAAAATTGTTTAATACTTGTTTGATTTGATCCGTTTGTTTTGACCAACTTGCATTTCACCACAATTTACACGGCCAATGTACCTCGTGTTTTTTTTATTTGCTTGCTTTTTTTCGTTGATTCTTTTTTATTTCATTGATTACATTATACACAAAAACTAGCGTTTGACTAGCGCATGTACGCGCTTCCATTTTTGTCTTAACGGATTCAAGTGATTCGTTTCTCTTCTTCTTTTTCTCGCTCGCTATCTCTGTTGTTGCAATACGTGCACAAAACATTCGCACAAACCGAATCTATCCAACGTCTTTATTTTATTGTTGATCTGATTGAAGAACCACAGAAAAAAAGTGATATCATTTCTTTGATTTGCATGAGCAATGAATAAGAAATGAGATTATTAAGCTTCGTGTGCACGGTGCGTTTTGTTCCCCTCATTCACTGAAAATGGAAATGGTGTTTTTGTGCAATTAATTTTTTTTTTACCGGCAAAGCCGCCGCCGTTCAAATCTAAATATTCTTTGTGATGTTGTGCGTTGTTGCACTTCATTTGCATATCACAGTGATCAGTCTAAATAGCAAGCAGCTCAATGCGTACACGAACATTGTTTTGCAAAACGTTCTATTTCCCCATATTTGTGTGCGTCTTTTTTCTGCACTATATTCCAATATATTCAACAAAAGCTGCTTCATTGAATCGAATCATGGCACAGTCAGTCCAATTTCCATTCGTTGTATTTTGGAAATGCTTTGAAAATTTCAATTTGATTACAATAATTAAAGTATAAGTGGATGGTTGGCTATTTGCAAGAGACCAACATCATCCCGATTGATACAAATGAACTGATTTAATGAAATTCGTCGATCCATTTAGTGAAAGTGAGGCCATCCATTTAGGGAAAGATCAGCCTGATTTGTACAGGAGTGGCCCATTCTGAATGGACCTTGGTAACTAATTTACGTGTTGAACTTCGCTTTTTCAAGCAAAAGAACCAAATCAACCATAATTTAATGATCAACCAATTGCAACATTGAATGAAAATCTCAGGTGAATAAAATTTTACTGCCCCACCTAAAATATCCATTAGTCCATTCAATAATATTGTAACGGATTAATTGTAAAGCTTTGATACATATCCCGAAATAGTGCAAAATGTGTTTTAAAAAATCGCGCAATTAATTTGAACGAAATAATGTTCGTCGGGCGCATAGTCAATTAACACGAAGACAAGCAGCCATGTAAAGTGTGGTCGTGAATTCGACAATCTGGTTAAAGAACCATGAAATGAACAATTGCATTTTACGCACGCATTCCCTCCGTATCGCCAGCCAAGTCAAATTGGTTTCCAGCCAATGTGTGTTTCTTTGTTTTTTTCTCATTCCTCATTCGTTTCTCTCTATTTCGTTAGCTGCTCAATCAAATCGTCTTGGTTTAGTTGCCGTATGTGCAACGTGTGCACAAGAAAGCAAAACCTTTTTTTTGTCGTAATTTATATCTAAATGCATCATTATCTCTGGTTAAGGTAAGTTTTATAGCCGCAAAAAAGCGACAACAACCACAACAAAATACCAGATTTTCAGTTAGTGACTAATAAGAAAATTTATTTTTGATTTTGTTGTACGTATGCGCTCACGCATAGATCCCTGGGCACCAATGTTTCTTATCTTTCTCTGTCGATGGTTTGGCTAAACCAGTGTTCACCGTCGTTGTAGTGTTCATTTTGGCTTTGTTTGCCTACTTTTGACAACGCCTGTTGATATTGCGTGCAATTCGCATTACTTGTTGATATTTATAAGGCAATAGATTTATTTAGTGGCTTTTTGCGCCGGTTGTCATTTATTTTCTGTTCACGTTGTTGTTCGTCTGATTGACTATGCCGTACGATTTCGTGTGTGCATTTTTCCACCATGTGCATGCAAGTTCGCTGCATCCGCGAAAACTTGTATGCAATGGAGAAATGGAGAGAGAGAAAAAGAGAGAGAGAGAGACATAGAGCCCGTGTCGCACCAGAAGCATATATACGAAAACTTCTTGATTTATTTGACAGTAAGTAAATTGTTTCGCGATTTATATCTTTACCATAAACATTTTATTGATGATACCATTTCGAATCCAGGCCTGAGCCTGGGCCCATGGGCACTGGTGCCAACAATCTCTTTCGCTCTATCTCCGCTATAAATGTATGTAAATTCCGACCGATTCGCTTTTATTTTGTTTATTCTTTTTTTCACTCTAATTGGCTTCATTTAATATTTGTATTTGCATTTGTTACAGTTGTTTTCACTTCTAAATCCACTATCTGCATCGAATAAATACATATGCGATCTATCTGTCCGGTGCATTTGCCGTTTTTGGAGCATCGTCGTCGTCATTGTCGACATTCCAAAATAACATCTAATCACAAGAACGTTTAGTCTTAGTCATTTGGCATTGGTGATTTGGTTGAATTTGCAACCAGTTTTTAGCCTGCACGTAACTTAATTTTCCCATCTTATTCTAGTTGCCACATTCATCGAAAAATCACTCAACACATTTTATGCAAATCGATCGACACACACATATAGACATAGACAAGCACACGCAGCGCGAAATAGAGAATTTGCTCTCTTTGTTGTGTTTCTGTTGCTTCTAGCCTATGGAAATGAGACGCAAGTTTATTACTTCTCAACCATCACATAAATTGATTGCAATAAAAGTAATATTTCAGTAATCTTGCTCAGAGTGGCTGTGTCTCATGGTAATAGACGCAGCTTATGTTCCTTTTTTTCTCCGTTTTTATATTGTTGCTTGATTGAATTTTCGTGTAAATTGTCCGGTTTGAAGAACGGAACGAAATGGATGGAAATGTGCGCATCAGTGAAAAATTGGAAATGTGACCCAATCAAAGTGACATTCAACTACGACTAATCTATAATGACAACCAGCAAAAATAGATACAATTTACCCATGAAAAATTGCGAAATATTTAAACAATTTGCTTTGTGCAGCGATAAAAGTGTTCGTTTCGAGTTGTAGAGAATACAAAAAACATGTGCAACAACAAGCAAATACGCGCACACTACACAGAGATCATGTAGTTGATGATCGTATAAACTGAAGAACGACAAATGCTCTTTCTCCGTATGACTAATAGCAAATGCGATATCTTAATTTCCCAAAGATTTTCTCTGTGCGACTCACCGATTCACTGCAATGGTTGTCACAAAGGGATATTGCAACTTTTTTGACTAGAAAAAATGCCATCTTACGTCGTGCCCGTAAATTATTTTACTGTACATTTAGATGGTAGAGCTTGAACAAAAGTTCGATACTATGCATAAACTTGGAAAGAGCTTGATAAACTTGATGAAATGGATATATTTTATGGCCGTTGTAATACCCCTATGGGTTGTCATTGTCAGATTGGAAAAGTAATTACTGTTCTGAAGCCGAAAGGCCTATCAATGAATGGCATTGCCAAAGCCTTTGGCCTGAAGGTAAGCACTAGCACATTCTCAACTCGATCATTTGCACAAACAACATTTCCACCTTGATCGAAATTGACGGTCATCTCGTGCGCAATTTTTTCTATCTATTCCGTCTAATGACCGACACTCCAGTCATGCCGTGCAATTCAAAATTGAATGGCTTAAATAAAGCAAAAAAAAAATGGAAATTAATTATCGAACGAACGTTGAAATAACTGGCATGACATTTGATTAGTTTTTCATCATGTTTATGGAAATTGGCTCTTGTCAATGGCATTGACATTGATCCAATTTCTTTTCAGGAAATTGAACTACCAAATCATGTCAACGGCTAGCAATTTCAGCGGATTCTATTAATGACAAATCTCATTTCTTCACCGATCGTGATACCGTTTATGCATGCTGCGAATGAAAGAGAGAGAGAGAGAGAGAGAGAGCGGCAAACCAGCAAATTGTCGATCACAGCGCGAGCATGGCGATGAACGAAAACGATACGCGACCAAGTGTTGTGGTCGGATGTAAATGTACGCTTCAATTAAATAATAACAATAAATACATCGCAGGTGGTATTTCTGGTGAATTCAGGTATTGGCTTTCGTTCACATTTTGGATGCAACTTTTTTTCACTCGGCTCATTTTTGCTTCATTCGTACGTTACCATGCAATGAAAAACGTTGATTCATGATTACAAGCATTTCAACAACAAAACCGTATGATTTGTGTACTGGTTTGGCAATGCAGAGCGCGGGCAATGTGCATCATTATCTGACGATGGCATTACATATATGGCGACTTTGGTGCGCTGTGTTTGTCTTTAACGCCGATCAAAAACAATTGCAATGTTGTCGTCGTCGTCGTCGTTGCAGAAAAAGAAACGAGATTTGACGTTTGCTGCATGTGTTTGCAAATCCAAAAGCATCGTTAGTTCGCTCTTGACATCCACGCCATGCACATTCTTTTTCACAAATCGCTCCCCGTATATCATAACAAATGTTCGAAACACGAATCCAAACGGCACCTTGGTTTTTGTGCAAGTTTGTTGTTCAGTCTCTTTTGTTTATTAGATTAGGATTAGGCGATAATCTGATAAGAATCTCGCTGGAAATTACACGCGCTACAATGTATGCGCAAACGAATTAGTTTTTCTGTTTGCTGCCTAATCCCGGTGCACCCATATGCTATGCAATGGTTTGATAGTCATGAGGTGAAGAGCATACAGAATTACGCTGGAAGATTTAATCGAATATTAATATGAAAATCAATGTGTTATGTATGCTTTATGTGTAAATCTTCTGTGTGCGCTGGGTCGGTCAACTTTTTTTTTCTTGGCAATTGTTTAACGTCGTTTTCTTAGCGCCCACAAAACAGCGGTCTGATTGCCGTTCAAATGATTACTCTGCGGCTGGATAGCTGGTATGCGCGTGTAAGTGATTTTCGCTTGGCTATCCCGTAAAATATTATTTACATTATGTAAATGCAAAGCATAAATTACTGGCTAAATTTTCTGAGGCAGCTACTATGCACAGACCGACGAGACTAGACAAAGAAATGATCACGATACGAGCCATGTGCTTATGCCGTTGTCAATGTATCACTTTGCCATTCATTTCGAATACAATTTTTATACTTTGATTTAAGTACGTACATTTTTAACTCCGTAGCAAGAGCTCAGTTGTATTAACCCGTTTGATTAAATGGCATGTTACTGGCTCTTTCTCTCTCTGTCTCTATCTGTTTCTCCCCCCGGTGTTAGTATTGCGTGCTGTGGTTGACGCTAGAGAAAAGACCACTCGCTCATTCGCAATATTTACCAAGCCAAGGTAATTCGAACGTATCACTCACTATCAAATGTAATTTCTGCGCAACTGACATTTCTGCATCGCAATTGGAGCGCGCACAACGGTTTCCGTCCGAAGACAGAGGGAGGAATCGGACAACGGTTCTTTCATTATGTTTTAATAAAATATAATCAAAAACTGAAATGATGGAATGCCACACTATTATTTTGTGACTAGAATTGGCTTTCAACAATTACTTGCCAATTTAGCCCAAAAAAAAGTATAATTAAGCTCAATTTTATGTGCGTTCTATTTCTGGGATACGCATTTTTCTATTCATTCAAGTCAGAGGTTGAGAATGTCATCCTATTCCATAGAAAAGTGGACACACGACTCTGTGACACAGTTTCATTCTGTTCTTCATTTTGTTGCGTGTGTGTGTGTGTGTGCAAATTATGCATTGTCTCACATAAAGCATTTAGTATAATTTGTCGTCCGCATTGTTCTCTCCATCAGTGTTCAGTTCATTTCACTGCGAAATTTTTTGTCGCTTTCATGCATTGAAATCGTGAGAAAACATGTGTTCAAATCGACCTGTGAATTCTTTACCATAATTTGTAACATATCGTCAGCCGAAAGGCCATACCAAGAATACCGTCGAAGAAATGGAAAAATTTCACAAGTCAAATGGGCGAAAATATTTTTTTCCTACACGAATTTGTGCGCACGCGCGGAGAGCTATTATCGTAAAGGATTTTCTCTGAATGAAAATCGGCCTATTGTTTGCACAATGCGCAGTGCACTTTTCAAATGCTGTAGAAATTGACGAAACAAACGCGAAAAATGCAACCGACAAGAGAAAAGAGGCATAATAATCGCATTTGGTATATGGCAACCACAAAAGAGATAGCACAGATCAAATGTGGTTGATTGTATGTGTGTGTGTGTGTGTGTTCATCATCTTGAGCTCGCATGATTTGTGCGTAAATAAATGCTAATTTATTAATGATGTTAGTGGTGTCTTGGGAATTGGTCCAATTCTAAATCCATTGTGCAGCTGGATGAATGCGCGCTGGAGAAAGACAAACATGACATAATAATAATAAAAGCACAACGTGCATAAAACAGCAGCAGTAACAACAACAACAAAATCTCGGCATCCCGTCACAAATTCAAATCCAAGCACTGTACTGATATGTACACCAGTATGCATATGTAGAAATCCAACCTATAATTGAGTCGTTGCGTATATTTTCATTTGATTTGTGTGTATGTCTTTTTTATATGTTTTTTTTTCTTCTTCTCTTCATCTTTCAGTTATAATTTACGGTGGCGTTGCTTCCCTGCGATTGAATACAATGGGATTTGCGAGCGCAGTGCGTAATTATTCCGTTTTGAAAATGGAAACTATAAAACTTTCAATCAGACCAATTGTTAGATGTGATTGTATTTGTGTATATATATCAAAGTTCAAATTCTCGCGCGCGCTCGCAATAAAATAAAAATTGTGTGCGTTTTACTTAATCAACGCACAACTAACACGATATCAAAATTTATATAAACACCCATTACACTTTCAAACCTTTTTCGCCTACATTCGATTTTTATTTGATCGTTTTTTCTTTTATTTCGTGTGTTATTTATCTTTCGCGGTAGGAGAAAAAATATACAATGGTTTCATTTTCACTTTATGAATTCATTTTATTTTTGCCGTTTGTTTCAAATAACAACTGATAGACTCACTCAACACAGATTATGGATATGCGCGTTGTTGGTTTCATTTCAGTTCGGTTTTTGTATAAAACATAAAAATTCTTTGGCAATATTCAACAGCGACGTATTTGAATGTAATAGGATACGATACAACGCTTTGTTCGCAAAAATTCTTCGAATGAATGCATTTCTCATATACTTACCATGAATATCATCCACGCAAATGTTCAAATCTTCACGAAATGCATCCAGATGTGGTAGACACTGGCACTTGCAATCGTCACTGCTTGGTCGATACTTTCCACCAATCATATCTAAACGCATTCCCACAGAACAAGAGATAAATTAATTTCAGTTTCGGTGATGATGATTCTCTTTCTTTTTTTTCAAGTGTAAAATTGCACATCTTATTATAATACCGCTACTTGTGCGATGGCAACCCACAATTAAGAGTGTACGCATAAACGATTGCAACAAAGGTACACTAGGCAAAGTGCATCACAAGTGACACACAGACCTCGAGTATTAGCAAATATGTTTGCGATAAAAAACAACAACAACAACGAGCAGAGAAATACTCGTTGATAAATTACCTGATGCGTCTTTCATGTCATTCCCGTTGGTGCCAGCAGTTCCGCTCGATAGGCCAACACATGTGTCCACGTCGCATTTCGATGCATCTAAAACGATTGAACAAATGAGAAAAATCGATCATTAACTTTTTTACACCGACTTATTTTCTCTCTCTCTCTCTCTCTCTCTCTCTCTCTCTCTTCAATTCTTTTTTTTCTCTTGCTGTCGTTGCTGGTAACAAGAAAGTAATGCAATTTTGCTCGTGTGTGTGTGTTTTTTTTTTCATCGATTTAAATCAATTCCAAATAGATGAGACTTGCTGAACGAAGAACACCGAGACTTTGTTGCACACTTTCAAGAATTATTTTAATTACGGTTATTCATTGAGCGTTTGCCATGGAACATTTATCATTCCTACGACTCGTAGCCATAAATCGGTTCATGTCGTATTCTTCCTATTTGCTTGAAGTGTGTATGTAAGCGTTGCACAATTTGATATCGAACAACGCCACAATCCAATTAGTTTTTTTTTCACTTCTTCTTTTTTTATTTTTCTTCATTTTCCGTTGCGAAAAGAAGAGAACTTGTTAAATGCCCCCTTGCAATGGACATTCCATCAACAGCAAGACGCAACGTACACACTAGACACACATTCTTTCCGCCTGCCTGGTACAGTTTCATTTAATTGAGAGAGTGCGAGAGAATGAAAAAAAAAAGAGAAAAAGAATGGCTTGACCAATAAATACCGTTTGATCAGGAAGACACACGACCAAAACTTGTTTCGATTAATTTTCTACGTGTGTGCAACACACAATCATCCAGAAGCAATAATAATAACATTATCAAAACCGATTCAATCCAAAACACAGCACAGAAAAAAAGGAAATAATAAACTTCGCATAGTTTTATGCATTCGCCCTTAAGAGCTCATTGAATTAATCGGTTTATGATGCGAACGCAAGGCAAGACACTCGAGCAAAATCCATTAAAATTGTTACAATTTCAGTTAAAATCGTATTAAAAAATAGCGCCGCACATAATGAAAATGATTACAGTTTAGAGTTAAAGAGATGATGTGAAGTAAAAAAAAAAACAAATGAATGGCTTACCGAACGCTGTGAAAATATCACCACCATGTTGTCTGGTTAAATTAACCACCCGAATCGTGGTCGTATCAATGGCCGATGCAGATGTTGGAGGCAGCACCAAAGATGTTGGCATCGGTCCACCGTTGCACACGGGAACTATTGATACTCCACCGAAATGGTCATTGTAAATATTTACCGTCAATAGGAAAACAATCAAATAAATTCGAGTGTCTAACGTTTTTGTCGTTGCCCGAAGCAAATTCCGAATTATTTGAACAGGTGATGAGGCTGCTGCTGCTGCTGCGGTGGCTGATATCGATGCCTGTGTCAACGTAGCCATTTTCTCGTATCGATATTTCAAACAACCAATTTTCTCTCTCTCAATTTTAATTTGAATACACAAATCTGGTTAACCTAAATCTCATTGACTCTTGAAGCACTGTTGACAACCATCCATCCACTTATGTTGAGGCCACACGGCATTTTCTGCACGGATAACGAAACGTTTGCTTTGCTTTTTTTTTTGCTTTCAAAATGATTTCGCATTCAAACACGCATCACTTCGTTAAATGTAAACGAAATTGATTGTTTACTCACATTTAATTTGGGCCGAAGCACATTCGATTCGGTCGATGCGGTGGTTGACGCCAATTAAACGTTCCAAAATGAATCGTGACCAATGAACTATGCTAAATGGCATACACGTGCAATTTGTGTTGTCTGCTTCGTTTATTTTCGTTTTCTGAATTAGCTCTGCAAGAAAAAATAAAGAAAAATTAAATTAAAATTTGTATAACAAGACAATCGTTTTCATTTGGGCAAGAAAATAACCAAGCTCTTTGTTGAATAAATTTGATCGGAAAAATGTATTGTGTCAGTTTTAAAATTGAATTTCGTCATTTCGAATGAATCACAATCGTTGCGGTGTAAACACTAAAACCGAATAAATTATTATGAATGAAACGGCTTGTAGAAGGAATCATCCAATCAATCAGACTGTTTATCATGTTTTTCCTACCGTTTTCACTGGAAAACCGAACAAAAAGACTGAACGTCTTCTAGTTCAACTTTCATGCGAAGTAATAATTCATTTGTGATGACATGAAAATCGTGCCGAGAACACCGAGAGAGAGAGAGAGAGAGAGAGAGAGAGAGAGAGAGAGAGCTCGGTGTACCAAACTAAAGAATAGACGAGAGATAGAGAAAAGCGTCATTGCAATTACTGGGAAGGCAGAAGGGATAGAGAACAAGAAGTGCATAAATTGCACATGTTGTTCACGTTTGTTATACTAGCATAGATAGAAAAAAAAAACAACAACAACAGCATAGATGGTATTGCAACATTAGCTGGTGGGTTAAGCGATGCAAAATTATTGGTATTTCAGCTTTTGTTTTCTTTCGTTTGATGACACCTTTGCTAATGGACCTTGCAATTTTCCAAACACTTTGGACAGCGTGGCTTAACGCGCTGTAAACAA
Organism: Sitodiplosis mosellana; assembly: GCF_009176505.1. NCBI lineage: Eukaryota > Metazoa > Arthropoda > Insecta > Diptera > Cecidomyiidae > Sitodiplosis > Sitodiplosis mosellana. The sequence goes on along the minus strand of NW_022601467.1, from coordinate 19,755,792 downwards.
CACGGATATTGCTTTCAATGGTCATTTAACAACAGTAACAAGGACAACAGCAACAGCAACAAAAAGAATAAAAACCCAAGTGTTGTCTAATGTACAACAAATTATCTGCATACGGCAAACAACAAATTATGTGTGTGTGTGTGTGTTGTGTGCGCTTCAAATTAGCCAGAGCAATCGACATTGTTGGGCCGCGAATCAAAGGCAATTTGTGAAAAGCAAAGCGTACACATATGGTATGTTTAAACCAAATCGATCTTGCTTCAAAATAACTTTATCGACATCTCATGGCTGCGAGCATACGGTCATTTTCCTTCAGACATTATAGTGCGCAGTGATAACACATTCTATTCGTATGACGTTTTAACTGCTCGTCCGTTACTGTTATATTAACACGAATTATAACAGCACTCGGTCATTTCGATTAATCAATACGTTGTGTATACATATTATACCAATCAAATTACGCATCGTACGCAAGCAATCAAAATATTAAAATATTCTTTGAAACTCTTGACCGATTATTATTATTATTATTATTCTCTATGCTCACTAGTTTAACTCTTATCACATCTTGATTTGCTATGCACTTCGCTCGATGTTGTTGACTTTTTTTTCTGGTTGTTGTTGTCGTCGTCTTTCTTCTCTCCATGAAATAACTGTATCAAGTCGGAGTGTGTGGTTGTTGCTCGGTGGCTTTTGAAGCATGATTGCAAGAGAGTGGTAGAGTAACGTCATTACCGATTTGCAATGATAACATAGTTTATATGCGGTAAAGAGAAGAATATTTTCCGGGCTGCAACATGCTGCGCCACTGACAGTGTATAATTTAAACGCATTATTCGTTGTAACAGTGGGTATATATATATATATTTGTGGAAATGGGCTAAATAAATGGCATGCGAATCACATCCCGAATTACATCATGTTGTTCTTGTTGCTGCTCGCCGACTATTGCCGGTAACAAACGAGAAAATGTCACACATAATGATGGTGTCGACGACTTTGGCTACACAACCAATTGCAATAATTCACTTTGTACGATGCAAACTCGCCTCTTGCAGTCAGAATCGGTATCTATCCATGTGTGTGTGTGTGCGTGTGCAACCGAGTTGTATTAATTAATTCGGTTAGTGCGATCTAACAATCATTGCATGCAAAATTGTCATTGGTCATTCACTGTTTACGTTTGACTCTGTGCGCATTAATTATGTAAATAATGTGTACAAGGTTGTTAATAATAGAGCAAAAGGTCCATGGAAAAAGAATGTTGATTGAATTTAAGAGAAAAACTTTTGCAATTTACTACACACACACACACATTGAACTACCGTTGTGATTTCGGAGTCTCAGCTGATCTGAATATGTGAGTGTCTGTCTCATTGAAGAAAAAAAAACCACGCCGTAAATAAACACTCAACTGGACAAACATGCATTTTATGCCGATTTTGCATTTGAATCGATTTGCAAACAAAAGAAAATTGAAAATCTTCATTTATATCGTTCGAAGGTAATCTCTGTCAGTTTGTTTTGTAACAGCACACCACATTCAACTCGGTTTGTTTTCGCTGAAAATCTCTTTGGAAAAAGGGTTCCCTTGGTGTTTATTCGACTGTTATTATGATTTCGTCTTGGTTTTTTCTTATGACCATAGTATCATAAAAAGCACATAAATGCAAAACACAGCCAAATAAACCTGAGCCGAATTGAGTTGCTTGCATATTTTTTTATTATTCATGTCCCATCCGCCTGATGCATCGTACACAATATTTGGCCATTTCAAATTGTCGTTATCATCGATTCTCTTTGGTAGAGTTCAATGTGAATCATTTACATTTATGATGAGCAGTGCAAACTTTGGCAATATGTGTACGTTGATATTTCGGGTATTTCACGCATTTATCAATCGATTGTTGAAGTGATGATGATGTTGCGGACGTTTTTCATTCTTCTTTTTTCTGTGTTGTATTTCGTCTTTCGTCTTTTCTTTTGTGCTGAGCTCATGACAAATCATTCCCATTTTGCACAGCATTGGAATGAAAATGAGCAAGAAAACACACAAACACCTTATTTTTCTTATCAAAATGGGTTTGGTCGGAAATTGCGCTGAGTGCTGTGCGATTTTATCAATGTCATTTTATGGTTTGAAAATAATATTTAGTGTCGAAAACTAAAACCAACTCATAATGTTGCCCATGAAAATGAAATCTCTTCATTTCTCTCTCTCTCTCTCTCTCTCTCTCTCTCTCTCTCTCTCTCTCTCTCTCTCTCTCTCTCTCAATCCACTCATCTAAACGGCCGCCAATCCAATCGTATCATTCTTTAGGGCGTTTTTTTCTGCTTTTGTTGTTACTGTTTTATGTTCTTAGTGTAAAAAGTAGCGGCACTTGATGATATTGCTCCCATAATAATGGTAATTTATGGCTGGATTTGATGTGGTTGGTGGATACTTTTTTTATTCGTTACTTTTCTTCCTTCACACTCTGTCGACCGGCACAAATTTTAGTCAATCAATTCGATGTGATTACTTCAAGTGGTTCGACCGGCTGATATTTTACACCGATTTCAAACCATAAAATTGCTCAATTTGAAAGTTTTTTTTTCTGATGCGCCATATGGAAACACGGTGATATGCATTTTTGAATGTATGTTTGTTTTGTCGCCGCAGGAACACCAATTTTAATTACATGCAGTCAGAAAATAAAATGGGAAAGAAGACGACATTTCTGCTCGGCTGAACATTCTCAAGCAATAAAATGCACCGTGATATTTGCATCAAATCGAATGGACTACTGTAAATTTACGACGGTTAAATGCTCAAAATCAGTTGGATTCTATTTTATGCAAAAATCTCTGTTCATCCTTCATGCGACCGGGATATGATGTTCGATTGTTGATTTTTACCCATAAAATAGGCTAAAACACCAATAAATTCCAGTTGACCAGACGTCAAACGACGACGGCTGAATGACCGATGATTGAACTCTCTGTCCACCTTGATGGCATGCATGTCAAGTGTACGATGGATTTTGAATCGCATTTCTTTTGGACCAACGGATAGAACAAAAAAATGTGCGCGCACTCTTCAGCTTCCTGTGTCTTTCGTTCCATTCAATAGCAATAGGCTTTTTTTCTTCTTTGAATTCGTTTCGCTCTACTTCAATTGATGATTCGCAATTCACATGAGCATGTGAATGAGCCTGTAAATCGATATTAACTCGTAAATAAAAATGGTTCAAACATCTTTTAAAAACAAGATGAACATGGTTTTTGGCATGCGCTCACGTAATCATCGTATCGTAGCAGATAGCAGTAACTGAAAACGATTGAGAGAGGGGAAAAAAATACACGGAGACCACATGAATCATTGAAGGTAAATGCGTTGTAATAGCGCGATCTTTGCGATTCGAATCAATATCAAAAAATGGTAGAGATGGTATAAATTTCAGTGTTTTCATTCATCTAATTTGTTGCCTTTTGACTTTCAACATCCTGTCTTCGTGATCTGTTTATCGCTGTGGACCGTAATATTTATGGCTTGGCTTGGCTTGGCTTAGCTTTGCGATGAACGTGTTGCTTGCATATGAGTGTTGCCCAATGATTAGCAGAACAAGTAGAAAATCGACATAGCATTAGGAGCATACGTGATAGACCGTGAGGGAGAGAGAGCGAATTGCTGTTTAATTAGGCTGCAATGTTCATATTATCAAGGGCGTGTAAAAAGTCGACAATGAAACGGACCCGTTCGTTATATTCGAGATGTCAGAAACAATTTGCCTACACGTTACCGTCGAATAATGTGTGCGGTCAAAGGAATTCCGCCCGATTTACACCTCGATACACCATTGAAAAAATATATCTTTTTCACGTAATAAGTAAAGCACTTGGTTCTACTTAGGCTTATCGCAAAACACTTATACTTCATCTAGGTACTGCACTGGTTGGATTACTTAAATCACAATTATAAACAAAGAGAAAAAAAAAATTCCAAATGAACCGGGAAAATGACCAATAAATAAAAAATGATGTTGCACGACATATATGGAGCATTGAAACGTTTCGTATCCCTCTATTTCTCTTTTCCGTTCCTGTCTATCCCTCACTTGTCTGCCTCAGTGCCAATGCTACATTGTTGAAACGATCGGTATCGAACTGTAACAAAATATTTTATGCGTGAGTCGAGACCATAGCTTCAATTTTATCTATATCTACCTTTCAGCGTTTAACTGATTCGATCACGTCAATTCTTTATGTACATACATAACGAAATAAAACGACGCAATTGCAGCAAATAGAAAAAAGTGCCAAGTGCAACGTCAAAAGCCGTTGGATCCGTTGATTCAACTTATTTGTATAAAAAAAAGTAGCCAAACGAAAAATAGTAAATGCACAAAGCGATTACTGCATCGAAAAGCTAAACGGAATCGAATGGATGTGTGTGTGTATTTGCGCACCGTAGAAGATGCTTCCTAGAACGAATACAAACAAAACAAAGGCAAAGAACTATGGCAACAACGAAACTGGATTGAACGTGGATACGTTTTATCTATGGTTTAAATCAGCTTTATATAATGCATCGATACACGCATACGCCTGACGACGTATGACAAGAAAGCACACGAAAAAAAAAGAAACAAGTTCCTTCATTTTTCTTCTGCTCTGCGCGCTATTCGTCGTCCGTAAAATAGAGTGCGGTTGCCTTCTTTAGTCTCTCTATCGTTTGAATGGAGCGAAAGCGAACCTTCGGTTTAAAAACGTATGTTCCAATGCAGTTGGGCAATTGATGCACTGATTCAAAGCAGTGCACTGCACATCGCGGCTCGCTACTGGTTTCAAAGTTTTTCGTCTGATAATTGTGCCATTTTTGCGTGCCCGTTCGACCATTGCCGATCAAGAGATGCAGATATAGGGTCTTCAGCAGGTGTTTTTCTAGCTAAATGTAATTTCACAGTTTTGCTGTTATATAACTGATTGGGTGCCCTGGTATGCCATTAGCTTGGCCATTGGATTCACTTTGCGGTCTCGGTCTCGGTCTCGTTCTCCTTCTCTTCATTAAAAGGCGCATGAGCTGTGCGCAAAATATAAGATTTTTCTTGTGCACATTTGTCGGCCGATTAAGCGTTCAACGATGCACGCACACGCAAAAAATACTACAATAGCAATAAAGCGTCGAACTTCAGCGTCGAATCCGATGATGTTTCGAGCGACAATCCAAAGCGGCGGATAAATAAATCTATTATTTTGCGTTCGTTTTTTCATTGCTACTTGGTCCCTGTGTGTGTGTGAATTGCAATAGGCATTAAAAAAATTCCTAACACCAACCAAGAGCCAACGGTCATTCAAAGTGCGGCCGCGGCGGCCAGAGCCAAATGAAGGGAGCGAAAGAAAGAGAGGTGTAGAACTTGTTTTGCTTGATTCGAGACGAAACACATCAACATCCAATAAGGAAATGGATAACACACAGACACACACACACACACACACACACACACACACACACACACACACACA
>NW_022601467.1:19528589-19750274 GCF_009176505.1 Sitodiplosis mosellana | reverse complement strand
CACACACACACACACACACACACACACACACACACACACACACACACGAACTGGATGCATTAAACAAAAACGGTGGTTAGGCTAATTCAATAAAAAGAATTGACGATGATGAAAATGGTATTCGATATTATTGTTTCAAGATCTGTTGCACATGACCGACGCAACTATGATTCACATTGCATGGAGCCTTCTATTTGTTATCTCTCACTCCACTGCTGTTGTTGCTGCTGCTGCGGCTGCATCGTTTAAAGCGTCTGTCACACATTGACTTTGTACATTTTATTATTTGATTCGTTAGGCACCACACTTAACTCGGTGAACGAAAAACCTGAAGATCTTGATTGTGATGCGAACGAATCGCATAAATCCGAGATGCAGTTAGAATCTTGGAATTTTATGACCTGTTGAATGGGATTCACACCGTGAGCGATGTACACGCACACCGTGCACGAGTAAGAGGAAGCATCAAGGATGGTAGAGGCCTTTTCTTGATGAAATTACGGCATTTTGATAACATCAATTCGGTGATGATAATGAAACAAGATTGTTACCAGTACATCTTTCGGTTGAGATTTGTTTTTTGCTCACCACACAGCCATCGTCCATCTCAATTACGGTTCTTTTATCCAGAAAATACAGATGTTTTCTAATTAAAACACCCAGTAAATGTACATTTGAATTTTGTTGTGATTAGCTCCGACATGTACATACGTTTTTTTTTCGCACATGGTGCAACAAAATAGAAATAATGTTGGAAATAGTGCGCGAGATCGTGTCTGTCTCGAAAACATTTCACAGCATACGTGAATATGTTTACGGACAACTTGAGAGACGTGAGAGAGAGAGAGAGAGAGAAAGATCGAAACAGTCCGTCACTGTAAATAAATTCCAATAAGTCAATAAAAAATAAAATAGAAAAGAATTCATGTTTGCGGCTGAAGTTATCCAAACGTCGCCCATATCTTAATCAAACACTTGCATCCGTATCGCAATCACACTTTTCATGTCAAAGTGTTGTATTTCATCTGTTTGTTGCAAATTTTCGTTTCGTTGTTTCCTTTCGCCATCGAATTCCGGTGTATTTTCCTATATGGCCATTGGCAAGAGATTGTTATACGTTGATGCTTTCAATCGTTTGCTACATAAATCAATTAATATTTGAATTCATTACATGGTCACAAATTCTCATGGGTTCTCTTGGATTCGATGGGCTGAAATTTCATTAACAAGTTTTTTTTTTGTTTCGTTTCTTCCCATGTCTATGTCCATATGTAGTCATCGATGTGAGAAATGTGCGAATAAAACGCGGAACGCGCAAAGCAGTTTGACCATTTCTTTTTTAGTATCAATTTTATTATGTTTAGTTTTTTGTTTGGTTCCTCTTCCTCAATGGTTACAACTTTGCAAATGTTGTTGGGAAAACACGTTTCGGCCAATCGATGCGTGTCGGACATCATTAGTTCCAAAAGTGAAGGAAACACATGACGACGACGACGACAACGAACCAGAGAAATGGTCTGTTTTACAGTTGTTCGGTCAGTTGGAAATGGCATCGAAGTGCCTAGTGCCTGCCGCAATCGGGGAATGTCTCCACCGGTCCTAGTCAGTGCGCGTCATTCCGCTGAATATAAATATTAATGGACGCTCTGCAGCATATCATCTGAGAGAGAAGCACACATTTTCCCCGATTCGTAAAACGCCGTTCGATCAAATTCATATATAAAAATGTGATAACAATGGTAAATATACAAATAGATAGGCCATATTCACATCGCATGTTACCAACAGTGCCTCAATCACTCTCTCTCTCTCTCTGTCTCGTTTTCGTACAAATTGCCATGTAAAAAATGGTTCTTGTACCTCTCAGCTACGTCCAGATATTTGACTTTTACTCTGTTGTATTTGCGTTTTTTTTCTCTCTCCTCAGTTTGCTGTTGATTCGATTTTATTCGATGCAAATCGATGTGGAATGTAAAATGGCCAAGTGAGCGAGTGCATTTCTGCTGAGTGAGCCCGAAAAAAGCAACCGATTTTTCTGCAACACATATTCAATGAATTATTCGCAAAAAAAAGCTGCCGTGTGTTGTTTATTCTGACGCTCACCACATCAACAATAACAATAACAGCAAAATCCTCTAATATTTTCATAAATTCAATTGAAGAGCGCATGCATGTGATTAAAAATGCTTGGCTGGTGGTCATTTTTCATGCGAGCGCACATTCAACACAATAGTCAAATTGGTTCGGGCCCATAAATATGCCGATTGCATGGCACTTAGTGTGTTCTATCCAAATAAATTAATCATAATGAAGTTTTTGCGAAATTGCATTTGTGCAAGCGCACCCAGTGCGATCTCCGATTTGCGATTATTATCCGAATACCGATTGATTTTTTGTTGTTTTTAGGGCATTTCATGCCATTTCGACCGTTGTTTATCTCTTTGCTCATTGTGTGCGAACGAAATGCACTGTCATTTATATGCTCTGGTTGCTGCTGCTGCTAGCCACGTGAATATACCGTGCTGCTGTTAGAGTGAACGATGTAAGCAACAAAATTTACTTTGTAACCGCATCCAAATGACTGTGCACAAAATTGTGATGCTATTTGGTCCTGCGTTTTGAATATTCAGGAGTGTATGTTTCGGCGGCTGAAGCTCATTTTTCCCGTTGCTCTCTGTGTATCGTTTTAATGATATTCATTGAAAACACTCGTAGCAGACGAATAAAAAAAACTGGTGCACTCGAAATCTGATGGGGCCGTGTAAGATAGTCGAATAATTTATTATCGGTTACTGTTAGCTGCTTTTTTCTGTTGTTGCTCTAAATGCGTAGGCAAACCGAAACAATTCGAAAATTCCCAATGGTATTCGAATTGTATGTTGGTCTCTCTCTCTCTCTCTCTGCTCCTATCGATTCACCATTTTTCGCGTTGTAACATCTCAAAATGTGTGTATTTGAGGCGGAAAAACAATAACATCGTTATCGTTAAAAATGATTATGTGCATTAATCGAAACCGAATGCACACTTCATTCTCTGAAGAGTTGGAAGATGGAAAATGGCAACACACACACACAACGATTATTTTCTTAATGATCCTTGAGTGCACCATTTCGCATCACCCAGCCCATATAAAAAGGCCAAACGATCTGTGGAATCGGCATAATTATCGTAATGATAGGTCGGTCGCGTGTTGCCATCCACACTCCAAATGATCCACCGGATTCTAATATGCAACAACACACAGAAAAGAATCTTCGGAAATTTTGGGTGTTCGCCGTAAAATTTGACATTTATATATAAATTTCCATATACATTTTACCGGCAACACTTCAATTTTCCGGGCGATGACATATTTTCGAACATTTTATCAAATACTATATATATTTTACCGCTTGAAATGACAGATGGCGCTAATTTCTGTTGGAATATTTGAAATTATGTCATCGCCCGGAAAATTGAAGTGTTGCCGGTAAAATGTACATAGAAATTTATGTATAAATGTCAAATTTTACGGCGAACACCCAAAATTTCCGGGGATTCTTTTCTGTGTGAAGATCATTTCATGTCACTCGAAAAAGCGTTTGGTTTTTCTTTCCGTTCTTTTCTTGCATTGAAGTTTTCACAAAATCATCAATATACCGAGCAATTATTTTCCATCTCCTTTATTTTATTGCCAATGTTTTTGCCGACAGTAAAATGTGCATCACACATTGAACAGACTTCATTATAAAATATGAAGCTTAACGCTGACTTTGTATTTGATAGGTGTCTCTCTCTCTCTTTCCGTGTGTGTTTGTCATGCGATTGGCATCACAAAGAAAATGTGTTCGGTTGTGACGGTAGTCAAAATGTTAATCGATCAAAATGTTGTAGCTCTCACTAAATCATGCATCAATATATGTGTGTGTGTGATTGCACCGCGGCATCGCGTTGTATGTTAATTATAAAGAAGCCCGTTTTGTCGATTAGGAATGTATGTAAATCGCATCGACAAATGGTAAAAATGTTTACGGTATTGATAAATGGTCGATTTGAATCGTTAGCATTATATTTTACATTTGATCGTCCCCAACTCGATTCTGACGGTGGAGCGCATGAATCGGATGACAGTATACCATTTGTTTACAAGTGTAAGCGATTGCATTCCACCATAAATCAATGCATTGACATGCTAAAAATTATATTAAATGATAAATGCACTTGAACGACAGTTTGATGGAGTACTTGCATTCGCAAATGGCATCCTTTTTTCTGCGTTTGTCTATATTTCCGTTCAACATTTATGCCAAAACTATCAAAATATGTGAAAAAATTCGTTGGATTCAGCCGTAGGATGAAGCAATGGAAAACAAACAGTCAATGGCCCTTTCCCAGTGTGCACATGGTTAAATGTGAATATTTATCGATGTGCTCGCGCTTTCGTGTGCTCAGTAGATAAATAGTAGGTAAGTGTTAGCATATTATTTATTAATGTTGCGAATAAGCCATTTGGCAACGTGCAAATACACAAAACCATTTGCCGGGTGTTTGTTGGTGTTTGAATACATTGCTTACCCCCTCTGGTGATTTGCCATATTTTTTTTCTTCTTCCTTCTTCTTCATCTCTTCCTCATAAATTTACTATTTATTATAAACATATTAAATGTTAGCGAATGTATGTAGACGAGTCCATTTCCACTGTGGAAATGTTTCTTTTCGTTGTTGAGTATGCGCGCATCGTTCACCAAACAAGAAAAGCGGATGCGTGACCGATGTGAGTGTGAAAACGCAACTATGCAAGAATGAAAAAAAAACAACGACAGTTTTCATTGAAAAATGACCAAAGTTCAATTTTGCTACAATCGAACCGGCAAATTTTACAAATGATGTGCGTTTTCTTCGTGTCTTCTAAATTAAATCTGGCTAATGGCCAAACGTGCGCTTGACCGTGCGCACAAACGCACTTATTCTCTCTTTCCCTCGGCCAGTGAAACAATATGAAGTGCACAAATTAAAGTGCGCATAGAACAAGAAATTGGCAGGGCTCAGAGTGAGCGATAGAGAAAGAGAAGGAACCCAACCAGTTGGCGCAAATATAGAAGAATGCATTGAAACGGACACTAAAATTACAGCAATGTTTTTGAACGACTCAATGGGACGCATAATCTATATTCCTGTTTTACTTGATTTTCAACTGTGCATTTGCTGGTGGATTCCTTCCCCACAGCCGCTTATCTATACAACGGCATAGGAAAATACCTGGCAAATTGAAACGAGAAGAATTGAAAAAAAAACGAACACCAACAACAACGACGAATTAGACGGGTGGAGAGAGAAAAAAAAGAGCGATCTCTAAAAGCATTTTGCCCATTAAAAACGCTAATATTACACAACGGACGCCGTTTCACCTAAAGATAACATGATTTTTCCTTTGCAAATCCAAATGACCAACATTCATGGGATAAACAGAATGAAAATAAAACGGTTGTGTGCGGATCGGACATCAAAGCAAACCACAAATTGGCCGTGAATTATCAGGAAAGTGCAAATGAAAGACAGAAAACTGTCCAATGATGTAACATATATGCCGGCACAAGTCCAACAGGATTATGTGCATTTGTTGCTGCTAGAGATATGCTTCTTCTACTTCATACACATCATGTGTTTGTTTTTTTCACCGCTTATTTTCTTCCCGGTACTTTCGAACGAGCAAGAGAGCGACCGGAGAGTGTCAATAACGGAAAATTATACAAGAAAATGTGGAGTGAAGATTGAGTTTGAAAAAACTATCGACAAAGCGACAAAAAAAACTGTGACTTGAAACAAAGAACACGTTTCAAGCGTATGCCTTGAAGATAAACGATACGTGCTGCCGATGACAGCACCAGCATGGAAAAATGGAGCAAACGGGCAAAGAATTAGAAAAATTGTATCGATCACCGGTAATCACAGCTATATTTACTCATTGTCAATTGCGCAATGCGCAAACACATCGCAAGGAAACAAACATTGAGTCGCCCAGTTATCGCTTCGCTTTTTTGCTCCGTAAGTCTCTTTGTTGGTCTCTTGAAAATTGCTGCATTACATGCACAATTATGCTCTCTCTCTCTCTCTCTCTCTCTCTCTCTCTCTCTCTCTCTCTTCCTTTCTCGCCCGGTTTGGAGCGTACCGATGAACTAAACATGTGTAGCATACCGAATTCATACAAATAAACGAGCAAAAAAATGGGAGCTTGTGCTGAGGATTCTATTCGCACACTCGACAATTTATGGCATGTATCCAGAAAAATACCAATCGCATATGGATGATCACTTAGCTTGGTGATTCAGTGCCGTTTCAATAATGTGCCATGGTCTCTCGGCGCGCGCACACTCATCCCATCCAATCGACAATTGATTCGAATGGGCTGCTCTATAGCTGCTCTTCATCTTCAGCCACTTTGTCTTGAGTTCATTTTGCGCATTTCGAAAGAAAATAAAAATATGTCCATACGTATTGTAATTATTTATTGGCACTAAGTTACGGTATCTACATATGCACGGTGTGTGTGTGTATGTGTGTGTGTGGATGCGCGCACACTGGAGATGGTGCGTATTGTGTAACTATGTTGTCGTCCAGCGATATCGCTCGTGGACTGGCTTTCAAAGCAACGGGTAACAAGTATTATTATTGAACAGACATTGCCCATAAAATTCAATAATCAAGTATGCTTTGTTTGCAGCCTTTTTTCTCTAGCCGCATCTCCGATGCAACGCAATGCAATGTTGCATGGATTTGGGAGGCTCACTTGTGTCTGCCAATTGTGCACAATATATTTTACCATAATATAAGGCCTAACGCGCCGATTGGAATGTGGACACAATATTTATATGAAAATCGAAGCGGCTTTTGCAAAACGTATAGAATTTCATTTGAGAAGCGGGTTTTATTGAATTTTCATTAATTGCTTGCAATAAAAATGAAACGCCCCGTAAAAAAATCTAGTTTTTCGTCAATTAAGTTACTGTTGTTGGGCTTTTCTCTGAATCCCCCATTCACATATGATGTGAATATCAACCTCCCAGCGCAGCGCGAAAAAAAAAACATGTGAATAATACGACAATCACGAAAATTACGACATTGCCATCTCGAAAACACTCACATGCAGACACACACGCGCCCAAACAAATCTGATCCACCATTGATTTTCAACCGAACATCGCTTCGTTTGCATGTGTGTCGACGCGATTATCGATAATAAGGTAATGGTAAATATATTTTTTAATGGCATTTCTATTGATCGAAATACTTTTATAGCCAGCGCATGGTGATAAAGCTGATAAAAGGTAAAGGACTAGTTTGGAGTTTGCATATTTGTCATCCAGTTATGTTTGTTATTCAAATCTCTGCTTGTTTATACTATCATCCAATAACTATAAATTAGCTCGTTTAATGGCTATACCAATGAACTACGGCCCGTTTCATTCAATTGGTTTTGTATTTCAATCGACGTAGTTTTTTTTTCGTCAATATGAAGCCTCTCGTTCACGATGCAATCCATAGACAATTTTCATTGGGATAAAAATTGATTTATTCACGAATTCACTATTAAAAAAAAAAGCAAGAGAAAATGAATTTGATTTATTTTCGATTTGCATTTGTTTTTATCACTAAAACAGAAACAAACAAAAAACACCGACTCTGATTTGAATTATATTCGCACGGTGTAACGGTCAACATTTGAATGGATTAAGCTGACTGTCACGCAAACACGATTATTACATGAGAGGACAAGTAAATTTATGAATCATTTGTGATTGAAAATAATAATAGTATGCGATATTCTGGTCATGGAGCGTCTCTGAGTTGCGATCAATCTATATGGTGGATTGGTCTTTCTCTTCCGCACCTCTTTGGATTGCACCACTTGGTTGTGTCCATTTATTTGGGTGGCCACAGAAAAAAAAAGCAAGAAACCATTTCAAACGCTTCGAGATTGTGATCGCAAATAGACAGTTGATATTCAACTCTCTATCTGTACACACATGCTTTCAGTTCAATGATGTTGCGTTCCACAGGTTTACAGCCATCAAAATCAGATAGAAATCAATGGTATTCGGAATGCAATAAAATATATTAAAAGCGATGCTGAAAAGCCAAGCCAACCAGCCAGCCAGCCAGCCAACCATTTACTGTTGGTGGACTCTGAGCCAAGTGCATGGTCACCAACAGCGATATGGAATATCAAACTAAATGAGAAGAAAAATATGAGCAAAATAACTCAAAACAAATAAAAACATTTCGATAGTTTAATACATTTCGTGGAGCAGCAATTTCTTTTTGTTTCATCTTCTGCTCCGCTCACCCATCTCTCTTTGATAAGCAGAAGATAGTAAAAAGCGTATTTACGGTAAATGTTTGCGCATTTAAAACGCTGCCGTGGCCAATAGAATGCAGAGCATGCTGATTGAATAGCTATTAGCGGTTTATTACCTTTGATTGAAGTTCCGCAGAAAAATCAATCGAAGCACACAATTAGATCAGAACGGATTTTTCATTTGAATCATCTTGTTACAACGCGACTGCAGATGCACCAGCATCGAAACGAATTCAACAGCAAAATGAAGAGAGCAAAGAACATAATTCCGAAGAGACGGAGAGAAACAAACATGGAAAATGTGCAAAGAGAATCAATTGCTGGATTGCACCTTGAAGTGAACAAGTCTTAGGCGACCGTGCAAACACAAGTACACATCAAGAGTTAAATAGATAATTTATCGATGCGATTCTTTCTATTAAATAAATCAAACGTTAATATGATAAGGTAAAATACAATGATGCGAACAGAGTGGCAATACTTTGCTAAGGTGCAAGTTGACTTTTTGGACAATCGCTTCAATGTATTCGTACATTGAAACTGCTCATCGAGTAATTGATTGATTTTCGCAACAAAAACCGTTTATTCGTTTATTGATTCGATAATTGTGATTCGGTTCCCTTTGACGTTTAATTAAATTTTCCCATACTATGTGTGGTGTGCGGTACGACGCGGCGTACCAATCATTCGACATTTCAATGACATCCGCAGCCCAATAAAACCGTTGACGAGCTACAATTCTATCAATTTGAAGCGCATAGAATTTATGAGACAAATAAAATACGCTCATGGCATTCTGCCGCATCCCATGCAGACGATGAACGATTTGTGGCACTTAATTTTTATGGCACTCCACCTGATTCAAACGCTAAAGCAATCCATAACAACGACAAAAGAAACCGAATCAATCGATTGTTTCCGTTATCATATATATTGTCGGCACCGAACAAAAGGGGCGAGACCGTCTTATGAGCGAGATTTATTCTGTGTTTCGGTAGTTATGATGTTAGATTTGTCGTTGTATCGAATGTGCCCAGAGCGCATTTACTTAATGCTTCTGTGCTTAGGAATATGTGCCTGCAGTTGCTGTTGCTGTTGCTGTTATACAGTGCCAATCACGTGCATTATTAATTTATTATCTATCACTTAAGACTACATTTTGCTGTTCACGCTCATTTGCTCATTTAACCGTTTCTGATTCCGTTTATTTGATCTTGCAATACACTTTTCTTTCTTTCTTTCTTTCGTTTTTTTTCATCGTTTCATTAGGTAATGACGTCTGCG
The DNA here is from genome assembly GCF_009176505.1 of Sitodiplosis mosellana. Classification (NCBI taxonomy): domain Eukaryota; kingdom Metazoa; phylum Arthropoda; class Insecta; order Diptera; family Cecidomyiidae; genus Sitodiplosis; species Sitodiplosis mosellana. The sequence goes on along the minus strand of NW_022601467.1, from coordinate 19,740,654 downwards.
TTAATGTTTTTTTTTGTCTTTTTCTCTTTCTTTTGTACATTTTGTTGTGCTCTTGTAAATGCGATGACGTTCGTTTTTCACATCATTTCCTTTATCTATCGCAAAAATGAATTACAACCTCAGAATCATGCACCAGACACCAATATCGTGCACATCGCGACCAAGTTCCGTACTTGCCGCTCCGCAGCAGCAGCAGCAGAAGAAGAAGACAACACAAAATAAAGTGCAGAAAAATCATAAAAGCAAAATTTATTTGTAGCGTCAAAGCGAAGCGAATAATCGGTAAATGTACACTTTGAAGAAAGCAATATCGCTAATGGAACTTTGAGTTTCTCGAATTCTTGCGCATCATTTCGTTGCAATTTGGTGTAGTGTAAACACGATTGATGACGAAACAATATTAAGTGATGATTGGAATGCGCACACATGGAGCACGACACGAGCAGGTAGCTATGGTATGGCATTGAGGACGTTATGACGAAAATTGTCACTGCCACAGAAATTATCCGGTAAAAGTTGAATTAATGAAATCTCGCGGTACGGTTACTCAAAAACCCAAATGAGTACATACGAATTAACGCTTATGGATAAGCAACCACGAATGTTCGATGGAAAACTCATTGAAACGAACGTCAACAGATTTGTTTGGCCGAAGAGTTATGTTCTATCGATTACACCGCAATTTATGAGTTCATGCATTTCCTGGCTCTCTCTCACATGCCGTGAATTATTCTTTTTTTTACTGCAGAAAGCGCCAGATAAAACCAGGCGCACATCTTTCTACACACATCAATGCAATTTACAAATGCCGAATTCATTTGTTGCTCGCATTATTTTGTGGCTGGTTTTTCTATTGGCCATTGGTGAAATCTGCACAAATGCAGTGATATAGAGATTAGTTATTATTTTGTAGTCGATTTGCTGGCGCAAACGCAGCTCATATTTAGCTTACGAGGCATATAAAAGGTTTGAGCGCATCATTAATCATACTTGAAAAGCTTATTCGGCCAATTTCGATGGCTGGCAGCAAAATGTGAATGCTATTATCGCACCGTACAGCCATACGTGAGCTCTGCACTCGTTCTGTCTTTGAAATTATTGTCTATAAAATCGTATGATACGGAAAATTCACAATGAATGGCCAATGGCATCCATAGATCATGTGCCATATGCTATTGACCGTAGAATATTCTCAGGGAGAAAAACTGGCTTTCCCAGGAGAAATGGTCTCAATAACGGCATTTCTAATTGACCGAAACATGGATATCCTTTTCACCGACTAATTAATTACTTTCTTGTAAATAAAATCCAACGCCAAAGTGCAGACTTCGTTTGCTAATTTACCGTTACCACCATAACCATCCGAAAATAGAATAACACGAAACTGAAATTGATGGAACCAAGTCAACGATATACTGATTCGAGGAAAAAAATATTTTCATCAAATCTGATTGAGATAATCACATTAATAACAATAAAAACATCACAACATTCATCTTCAAATAAAATGCCAAATGCCCGAAAAAGTGATTCGAGACAGTCTTAATGAAACGGTATTTTCTTGTTTTTCTTGGGGCCTATGTTTGACATATTAGATCGTGCTACACATATCGGAACTAATTACAAATTAAAACCGCAACGTAATGTGATCAGAACCAGAATCCAGTAATTTCATAATAATATGTGTTCATCAAAGAATTTCAGATAGATCACATCGCCAAATTTCGTATATGCATGGCTCAACTAGCCATAAAGAAGAAAAACCAACGGCGATGGCCATGTTCGAAAAATTGTTGATGAATCTCTTCTTCTCTATTCGATTGCTGCGGTTCCGCTTCTTCATCAATATTTTGAAATGGTTCACGAATTCGATTGATTTTTTCTTTATGTTTTGTCTTTGTTAATGCCCTTTGAAAATCCCATTGATTCTCGTAACACAATTTTCGAGCCAATTTTATAACATTATATTCAATTTGAGAGCAAGCTATATTTGTTTTTCCATTTCAGTATTCATTTTCGTACATTCGTTTTGGCGTTTTAAGCGCTGATGCGTTCTTCATCTTCAACTGACCATCGTATGTGTTCCAAGTGGGGGGCAAATCACAACTCAATGGCGATTTTTCGATATTTTTTTTTTTTTGCTCTTCTGATTTGAGTTGTTGTTTTTTCGCTACCAAAAACCTATATTTAACACAGCTCATGATTTCTAATTGGTGTCGAATCGTTCAAAGAACTAATTTCACATCGACAGAAAAGCCTTTCATTTCAAAGAGAGAAAACAAACAGACAGTTCAGTTTCTACTAAATCAAAATCCAAAGATATTTTTCGTTTTCAATTTTGCGTTGAAAAAACAAGTTGTTTTTTCGCAGAAAAAAAAAAATCAAAATTGAAGCATGTTTCGAGAACAAGGTGTCATGTTAACATTCGATACATTTCGATTGGTTTACATGCAAATCTATCATTAATCACTTTGCACATCGCATGCCATGCGATCAATCAATTTTCAGAAGAATTCAGATTTTCAATAATGACATCGAATTTGTCTGTATGCGTTTTTCTTTATGCTTAATTTCCATGTTGCCCGACTGCCTAAGGCCTCGAATGCGTTCGTTCGCTTCTTTCGTTCAGGTTTCGGGATAATAAACCTGTCTATGGTTCTTTGTAAGCAATATTTACGATTAACATGTTATCAGGTCGATCATAGGCACTTATTGTGTGCATATTTGTTTTCAATTGCAAACGCTGCACTAAGAATGCCGCCTATTGAAATCGCATAAAGATAGCTGAACAATTTTTGTTTCTACCGTCGAATGCAAAACGAGCAAAGCGTTTGATAATGGCTATAGAAGACAGTAAATGGTGGAACAAGAATTGCATGCATACGGCATCTCAATGGACGATAGGCAGCCAATTTATATGCAATTATTGGTGACAATGTTTTCGTGTTATGCATCCATACTACCTCCTCTCGTCTTCTGTCTATCCCGAAGAATTTGCAAAATCAGAAGAAACAAGAGACAGCATCAACAGAATTCTGTGCTTTTCGATTGGCCAAACGAAAATTTTGTTGCAAAAAAGAGAGAGATAGAGAAAACGGCAAGTAAAAAAGCGAATATGTTTTTCGCAAACTGTACATATGCGATGATATCTCATTTTTCGAATCGTTTTGTCTTCTGCTGAAACGTAGACGAAAAAAAGTGCAGTTAAAGAATTTTCAGGTATTAGATGAAAAATGCAAACGATCACGTACGAAAGGTAATTTTCTGCTGTAGATCGGTAATAATACCACCGTTCAACTGTCTAAATGACTCTTCGGCCAGATGATTTGTGCTTTTTGGTTCAACCGTTCGACAAAACGGCAACTAAATGCAATACACACATTTTGTCAAAGAGTGCGAGTGCACTCACAGTAAGGTGATGGCGCGCAATGAACATCACCGCTTGGGTGTTTCTGTGCCAGGTTTTAACGACAACACACACTCATGAAGAGAAGGCGGTAGCGAGAGAGAGAGAGAGAGAGAGAGAGAGAGAGAGAGCACAACAAAAATAAACGGAGCACATAAAATGCGAGCTACGGAGAATGAAGTGTTTAAAGATAGACTAGTAAAAAAGTGTGTTCGTTGCAATTGATACAATTGATAGCCATTTAAAGTGGCTGGTAATTCTATAGAATATTGTTGTTGGTTTGTGTTGAAACGTCAAACACGACTTAGCCGCCACATTACGCCAATGTGTTCAATCGACCGATTATCATTTGCCGAGTTTGCTCTGTCTTTTTTTCCTATTTGGATTTGCAAAGCAACAAAAACAACAACAATTGCGCGCGCTCGCGGTTGCAAATTCATTCAGTCGAGAAATGTGCATCGGACTTTATTTTCACTGTGCACACATAAGTGAAATATTCAAACAGGTGTACGTTATACCTGTCATCACATCACCAATCAGCACTGACATTGGACCGCACCACAAATTCGATATACAATTCTGTTGTCTGACTTCTTTGTCTCTGGGATCGCATTGCTCGCGACGTGTCACTCCATCGAAATTTTTGTCATTTTGATTCATTTGACCTCCGCATTAGAATGTGAACCGAAATTTAAACCTTTTATGTCGCTCTACCTATTTGACTGACTGACGCACCGATAATTATCGCTCGTATTTTTTTTCCTCCATTCGTTCGTTTTGTCATCGTCGTGGCTGTCGTTTGATTCCCACCGATCTTCCTTTTTCTCTCTACTATTTTCGTTGTTTTGCTTCGTATGCGTCAAAACTTTTAATTAACCGTTCAACAGAGTTAAAAAGGTAGCTTAACAGAAACAAAAAAAAAGACCGTGAAGAGAAAAAAGAAAACGGCGGACGTTGTCACCGCTTAACAATTCAATAATTTTATCCAGTTAATTATGTGATTGATTTGTATGGCAATCATTCTGTCTCGAGAGCATCGAATGCAAATTCATGACATGAATTGAATATTGACCTTGTGGCCAGCCGCACAATGCAACATCCACGATCGGTATTGTAACGATCCATTGAAAGTATTCATAAAATTTTATTTTTACGATTATTTGCTTTTGGCCGTGTTTTTTCTCTGTATTTTGCTCCATACCTCCCTATGGCCACAAGTAGTAAAATGCCATTCATAACATATCAATACGATAATTTTGTGAATGATTTTTTTCTCCCTTTTTTATGCTACTTTATGGCGGTGATTATGGTTGTGGAAATTATTGGTGATTGGTTCGACTTGATTGGCATGAACATATTTTTTTTTGTTGCTGCCTCATCGCTGAACGCTGCCTCATCGATCCTTTTGGAAATGAGTGTGTTATTGGTTGGACAATAATCTGGATTGAGTTGCACAGTGACATCATTAAAATCGACTATTTATGCATACGAATTTCATTTAGCGATCAACATGACGTCATAATCTTCTACTCATTCCAAATTTCATTACCTTAACAACTTGATTCTCTTCGCTTTTTGGTGCGGATACTACGACTTCAGATTTTATTAATTTATTATTTCATAGCGTTTTGTGTTGTTTTCAATCAACAATTTCACTCGGTTAAAAAAAAAGAAGATCTGAGTGAAAGAGAATCAAGATATGAAAAAAAAGTAAACAATCTGCAGCCGAATAAATAACTCTCGTCAATGGACAATTATATAGAGTTTGCAACGCATCTCGATGCTTCGATAACCACGTGAAGAGCAGCAAGACAAAAAAAAACTGAAAGCGCATAATGCAACATTTAATTGCACAATGTTATCTTGCTCGGACAAATTTAATTACAACGCTTATCCGAGTTACAGTTAAAATTGTTTTTGTGCAAGTACCGAATGAGAAAAGAATATACCTTGGCCACGCACAGAAAATAAACAGAAAAATTATTGTTATGTGGTGGCAAATATGCAAATCAGAGCTTATTGTGGAATGAATGTTGCAGCTTTTTTTTCGGCAGTTGTTGCTTCTTCATTGGCTCTTGTTCTTTTCTTCGGTTAACATCGTTTACAAATCGAATAAACTGAAATTCCGAACGATCGTTACTTCTTTTCATTCCAAGAATGGAACTAAAAGCATGCCAAAATACATGGAAGCACGTGAAAATTGTCTTTAATTCAAAATCAAATCTGAATCATTTTATCTTCTTTTCAACACCTTCTACCAATCGCTGATGATTTGCATAATTCAATGGGCTCAACACGATATAAACTAATGCTCCAAATTCCTTTTCATAATATATTTGAATTTGTTTTCAAAATACAGCCTAGGATTATGCTTCGGAATAGGGCAGTGTTGTTGTGACCAGAGAAAAAAAAAACGCTAGAAAAGTTGCGAAAAGAATTGATATTATCATCATTGATTCCATACAATATTTTAAAGAATTTAAACGAATCTACAGAAGCATTCCACATTCTTTGACGTCATTCGAGATAAGACGGTGTGTGTTTCGTTCTATTCGCTTTATTTTCGTTTCCGAATTCTCGATAGAATTAATTTCATTAAAGCTTGCAATATCAGTATCGTTCACCATATATTTTCGAAACAAAAACGGTTAATTTCGATGATGCAACGATTGAATTAATGAAGTTGTAGCGTGTGTTCAGTGCACATCCCTCGCTTTCGTTTAATCGATCACACAAACGATTATCATCTGGCTAATAGGACTCGGTGCAAAAGTGCTGGCAAAATTGAAAAGCCATAAAACGACAACAGAAGTACGGTAATCAAAAAGATAAACACTTGATAAGTACATAAACGGTCGAGATCCACGCAATCGAAGTCTTCGTATTTCGATATTGGCCGATCAATTGCCGTGTAAATTATGATATTATTGAGTGTGTTGATGACGCGTTTCGTTCTTTTCATGCGCGAAAAAAAGAACGAAAAAATAATAAGAAAGAAAAAAAGAAAACAAACCGTGTTCATTTGCTCAAAGTAAAACCGACACTTATCCTTCGCACTTCTGGAGTGTGGCATGAAATATCAACTTATCGAGATGATCATCACGAATCTTTCTCCTTAGCTCGAGTGTTTCGTTTGTGTATCTGATGTGTGCAGTTTTTTTTTTTCCATTTCGGTGGCGCTATTGCACTGCGGATACATATAGCTGGCATTGCACTGCTTAATTACAGTATAAAAGCAATGAATAATCGTTGAATCGTTTTTACACGCGAAATGAAAGGCAATCGCAGTGCAATGCCGGGTAATGAAGGTATCAGACACATCATTTAATCATAGCTATACCTTTTTTTCGTGTGTGTTGCAGAAATGTGCGCGAGCAGAGGGTAATCTTTATTCGACTCAAGATCTTTTCCTTTTTTCTCCTATTATCCAAGTATCATTATCGATCATTTCAAAAATGATATTGACTATTCGTAGTGGCACTTTAGAATTATGATGGATTTTAATGATCGATGCAAAAATCTGCAGAAAAACAAACAGATCGTTCACGATGCATATTTGAGCGAGAGAGAGGGAGTAAAAAAAAAAAACTGATGAATCGTCAGTCGGACAGGCGATCGATAAGCGCGGCCAATGCGCGTTCCACTGATAGAAACGAATGCTGCAGGTTTAGAAGTACGTTTATGTAAAACAGTGGCAGATAGCATGCACAATGGCGAAAAATAGTCGAGATAGAGCAGCCAAACATGAACACCGAAGAGAGAAAAAAAAGCAACGAAACCCAAACATACTTGCCCATTGTGCGTTAGTGTGCTGTGTTTTTTTTTCGTTTTGCTCTCGTGTTGTTGTCGATGCATTGCTCGGCAGTACACAATGTACGTACACACATAATATGATTTGAAGTGCACCTCATTAAATTTTATATGATAATTTCTTCACACTTTGATGACCATCAACAACGGTTAGGTGTGTTGGTTACACATGGTCTGCTGTGCAACCGTTTCGAATATTCGATGAGGTTTTTTTTCCCTTTTCTGTTCGTTTCGTTTCTTTTAGTCTGTCTATTTTTTTCATAGCTCTCCGCCTTTGTGTGTGTGTGTGTGTGTTTATTATTGTTCTCATTGCCTTTCTTCTTTTTGCAGCCGCAAGATACTTATTACATAGTTTTATGAATCTAGAGCATTTTCCGCTGCAGTCAAGCATCCAAAAACATTGAAGCGCGCTTTGAATTATTACTTCAACTTGGTCAATTTGTTGCCCATCACGAATAATAACAATAGGCTAGTCTATTATTGCGTCGGTCAGAATAGCGCATCGAACTCGTTGTAGTTTTCGGTCTATCTGCTCAAATGTCCACATATCGGTGTTGTCGATAATGAGCGATGATATAAACATGATTTATGACTCTCTTACTCTCTATCTCTCTCCATATCCACCTAAGCTATTGGTTTAATAAACTCATTCGACTGATTTATTACCGCGATGACTATAAATAAACATAACTTTTGGGGCCAAGATAGTGATGAGCAGCCGGTTTATGTAATTAATTTAAAAGTGTTAAAATTTAACACATATTTTCTTCAAGCACATATAAAAAATATTATCCTAGGTTCAGTAATTTTGGATGGATCTTTAATATATATTTTTTATTATGGAATACAACCGTTTTTTTTTGTTATGTGTTTCATTTACAGTTCTTTATGTTGTGTTGGTAAAATTTGTTGGTGTATTTTAAATAAGTCGCGCTATGTTTAACATCAAATCATAATCTATTCGCAACGGGAGTTAATCTATATCGGTCCACATGTTAGCTGTTAATTTCTGATTTACTGCTGAAAAATAGCCGTTATCCATCACAATCGGCTCGGTGTTTCAGGCGAATTAATTGTCAAGAATTTCGGCTATTTCCACTTCCGTGGTCCCGAACCATGTGGCTCACGTATGCGAACGTTTAAATATTAATGATCACTGTTTCGAATATCGGATGGATTATAAATAAAAGAAGAAGTAGTAACAGAAGAGAATAAAATGTTCAATCTATCTCAATCAAATGCAAATGTGTTTTTGTTATCTCTTGAGTCTGGGTGTGTGTGTGTGCTTATGTAAATATTGTGGAATGTTAGGATTCGATTCGAAGAGTAAATCGCAATAGTAAAGCAACGCGCCGCGTAAAACCAATATTCAAATTAATCTGAAAACCGTGCGTGATGGCAATAAAAACAACGAGGCAATGAAAACCACGAATGCCACGCGATGATCGATTCAAGTGCAATTGGATCATTGGTGGTGGCATTGTCCGATTTTTATTTGCAATCAAAATCGCAGACTCCTGACTACTACTTCTTTTTCTTATTCTTCCACATCTCTATCGTTCAATTCATCAAATTGGATAGTATTTTCATTTGTTCATTCCGTTGTTTGTTTTCTTTTTCTTTCTATTTTCTCTCTGTCTCGATCTCTTGTTAATGGTCTTTGTTGTTTTCGTTACAAATTTGATTCCACGTTTAATTGCAAATACGTATGAGTTGTTTACACACCACATTCAGTCACATTGTTTGTGGTTAATTTTCATGATATTTTCATGAAAATAAAAAAAAACACACAAAACCCATCGAGATCATTCAGATACAGATCACATGAACAAATCACAAAACAAATCAGCGAATCCATCAATAGACACAAAATGAAAAAAAAAAAAAATAACACACGAACGAGAAAGAAATACATGAGTCGTTAGAAATTAAGCCACAAATAATGATCTATCAGCACATAAAATGGTACACTCACTGTGTATGCTGTGCATAATGTTTGTTACTGTGCGCGAGCAGCAAATTGTTTGGAAATTTTGATACACATTTGCTTTTCCTTCGTTTCAGCTGTTTTGTGTGATTTTTTTCGTTGTTTTATTTCGCTAGTTTATTTGTTTGTTAAAAATCTCTGGCTAAAATACAGAAAAAAGTAGGTAACTAGTGTTAATGTTACCACGGTTGCACTAATTTCGATAAATTCGTTTTGTTCATTTCATGTTTTCTGGTGTGCACTTGTTTACAAATGACCAGTATGAAGTGCGCGATTCTCTTTTTTTTCGTTACCATTCGCATTTTTTTCTCCTTTCGCCGTTCTGCCGTATATTCGAAAAATAAAATCATTTCTCAATGGGCACCGGAGTAAAAGAAAGAAAACGAGAAACAAAACAGTGGAAAAAAAAACGAGTCTTGATCGACCCGTTTCAACTAGTATTTAAAGAGCACAAAGTGAAGATGTTTTTTTTCTTGCGTATTTATGTCAGATGTGTGGCTTATGATAATAGCCCGATTTAAGAACATACACACTACTCTACGGTTTACTAGAACCAACTGCTCGATACTATCTTCTTTTTCACTACTTCCTTTAGACAATAGTACACACAACGTGTTTCTTGTGCGTACCCAATCGCACAAGCATGACATTTTCGACAACTTAGCAACCCATCGACGAAATGGACAACGTACATCGCTCCAAATAATGCAGCAGTGGCAGCAATAGCCGAAAAAAATGGAAAAGAAAATGAAAATGTGTCACCTGTTGATAGCGCGTAGAATGTAACATGATGCGTGAACAAAAGATTGCTTGTATTTTCATGTTAATCATATCGTTCATGCATATGACACGGGTTCATGTAGGCAATAAAACCGTTTTAAAAAGAGTGAACGAGGAAAAAATTGAACGTACCAACTCGGTGCTTTGACTGAGTGACAACGAGCAGGCGAACGAGCGTGCGAAAATTTGACCATGGACTTTGTGTGTACGCGCAAGAGCGCGCGTGAAATATTTTGTTCGCGTGGCCTGGAAAAAGTCAGCACTCGTGGGCTCTCTCTCTCTCTCTGAAATTCTGTACAAATTGCTCGCATGCTACACATTAAACATGTTTCAACATTGTCGTGAAAATGGGGAAAAAAACAACAACAACAACATAAAGTGAAGAGAATTGTGAACACGGTTAGTTTTGGAAACATGATTCAAAACAACATGGTTTGGTGAAAAGCTTTGTAACCGAAAAAACAAAAGAGAAAACTACTACATCGATTTCAGCATCAATTTTTGTTTGTATTCAATTCTCCGCGATGCAACAACTACTTGCTGATAACAACAAATATTAAATACTTTTTAATTGGAACGTTTGATTGGACGCGGCTACACTTAATTGCATATAAATTGGTTAATAAAACCTTCTTTTTTTTCATTCATTTTCTTTGCAATTGGTTGATTACAAATACGTGCAGATAGCATCGCTGACAGGAAGAAGAATTGCAATATTTATGCACAACATTTGGCCGTTGGCTTTTTTTCTGCACGGAGAGTAGTAAATCTCTGTAGATTATTTATTCGCTAGTCGAAGTTGAGTCAACTCCACTCGACTGGTCGATTGATAGCGGAAAATGCGCGCGCACCAAAATTAAACGCTGGTGTGTGTGCGTGTGTGTGTATGTTGGCAAGTGCTATCATTCGGTTGTGCTTCGACGACTATCCAAAGTATTATGATTATCTAACGAATACAATGAAATCAAGTAGCAAGTGCATTTTGTTTTGTTTTTGTGTTTTTTTTTCGCCTTCTGTTATAACAATTTTCGTTGCAATTACTTTGGCTTGTATCGCGATGATGGCGAAATAAAACGTGTTCGCGAACACAAGTTCATCGTCACTTTGGTTGGTTACAGTAGTAACAACAGCAGCAGCAGCAGTACCAGCAGCAACAGAAAATTGTCATCAATTTCCATGAGCTTTGCCATACGCACACAGTTATTGTTCGATGCGACAACGGAACACTACATCGAAAACTATTCGAATGGTCATTCTTTGAGTTGGATGCTGGCTGCATTTTCAATGTATTGCTGCTTGCCCGTTTTGTTGTTGTGGTCGTTGGAACATGTTTAACACGATGTCACACAAAGCATAATTTACAGCTGCATTTAATCGCGATAATTGTTTGGCATGATTGGTTGTTGTAGAGTGTGAGCTAGCCTATCTGCTCACACAATCGAATCATGTTTGAATCGGCTCATTAGAAGTGTGCACACACTAGGTATGATTACGCACATGTATTTTTTTTCGTGCGATCGGAAGAAGAACATTGACAACAGCATCAGCGGTCAGCAAAAGCCGAAACCGAGACAGAGACAGAGAGAGAGGGAGAGAGAGAGAAAGCATTAGATATAAATATTTCTGGCGACGAGGAAAGATTTAGAAAATTGTACAATTATAAAAATAGTGATGGCACTGGTACAAATAAATCCCCAGTCGGTCGATCGACCGATTGATCGTTTGTCGAACGTGGCAAGCATTTTTGTGCGAACTGCTTTTTGTTCCCCATTTCTCTCCGGCGAGCCGTCTTCAGAGTTGGGGAGAAAAGAGCATTTCGTTTGTTTTGTGTCTTTGTTCCGCCTTTTTTTCATTCTGATGTGTGTTCGCGAGATATTGCATTAAATTGCTGTTGTACAGGCATCGTAAACTTAATGGCCAACTCTCAGCGATCGCACATCGGCAGCGGCAGCACAAATGTGGAGCGGGGAAAATGAGGTAAATAACATATGATTATTGATAATCGATTATCTTGTTAATTTCTATTGAGCAGCTCAATAAACCTAATAATAACAGATGAAGTTTGCTCGTTTTACTTCTCTATTTGGGTTTTCCTTTCCTCATTTTTCAATTGGTTTGCGTTGAGTGCGTAAGGTTGAATTGTAGCAAACACATGCACGCACACATTTGGATTTTTCGGAATCTTTTAATGCAAAACCCCAAAAATGCATATACCCATGACTTTGCTACGGTCGCAAAGGCAATACAAATAATATAGATTATCAAAGTTTGCGGAAAATTAAAAGAAAAACGTTTGTTGTTTTCGGCCACATGTGCAAATATCTGTAAATCATTCGCTCGAAATTCCAACCATTGGAATTTCTGCGTGAGATAAAATCACGTACAAAAATTGAACAACAATTAGATGGAGTCACAAATCGAAACATAAGCATAAGCAGAAGAGGAAGAAGAAGAAGATGTAAAAAAAGTAAAAGCCTTTAATCCGACACACATTAAACTCAATTATATTACAAATAAATATATCCAGTGAATGTTTAGCCGTTGTACAATATACACACGCGGTACGTGAACAAATAGCTTTCGATGAAATGAGTACAGCAAAATAAAAAACTCATTGCAAAGGAGCCAGTGAATCTATTGTCGAATGTTAAACGATGAATAAATGTGGCATGGAAGAGAAAAGTACGGAATGGGAATGACCAGCGAAAAAATGGCATAAAGTGTCATAAAGTGTGAAAATTTTATTTACTTCATCGCCCAAAGGAATAGTCACACGGGTGCGCGAGCGCACGACTACTCTATTTGCGATTGCAGCAAGTCTATTTGGGCCAATGGTTAGTTTTTTTTTGGCATCACAATGGCATAATTCAAAAGAGCCAACACAGAAAAAAAAAGAACCAGCGCATCAATAAACGTTATTACTTAATACAATCCAATAACGAAAATTCCACGAGAAGAAGAAAGAAAGAAAAAAAAAAAAAGGTCAATCGCAATCGTTACTAATGCAATTTACTCATTCTTCTTCTTCTGACACTGCCGCTCGTTTGCGGGCATACACATTCGACAGCGTGTGCGAATGGCCCCTTTGTTTATTGATTCTCACCAAACCATCGCAACTATAGCTACACACACACACACACACACACACTTCATATGCGTTTAACGGCGGCAATTGTGTATGCATCGCAAACGGAATGCGAATTCGTAACAAATCATAAAATGAATACACCTATTCAATTCAATAGAGCGTGCGATTTAAATCCATTGTACACGCTATCAGCAACTAAAGTATAAAATATTACCATTAATATTTATAAATCTCATTGTATCGGTGCTGCAGCCATAATTTATTCATTCTTCGCTCGCGCGCGCTTCTCTCTCTCACTCACTCATCGCGTACCTCAGATGCCTTTATATGCCTGTTTGTGCGCCTCTTCTTGCCCACGTTTCAGTCTCAGTCGCTCTTGCATTCTCCGAGTCACAAGTAGAATTAGAATTTTGCATCAAAGTAGCCGATTTATCTAATTTTTGCAGGTATGAAGCGCGTAAAAAGCGAGAATCCACCAAAAAGAAATGTGCAATAGATGTTTGGTGAATCGAACGCAAACCTAACTAGTATCTCTCATCGATATCGCGAATAGAAAAAATATATATATATTTATAGATGTTTTATGTGAGTGTGTGTGTTTGTGCTCATGTGCTACACACAATTTTCATGTCGATACATTGTTTACCAAAACCGGAACCCTAATCACACCCAACGATGTGCATTCGAATGACGTCCGTCGCAGCAACAGCAAAATGCAACCGAGGCCCGGGCAACTGCCTCTGCTCTCGCTGGGTAGTTAGAAATTTCCATATTTATTATATTTCCTAATTAATCAGGCAGAATGTGTCCATAATTCTGACACTTACATGCTCAATGCATGCTTACTTTGCTCGCTCGCTTGTACGATTCTTTCGATCCAATTAACTAGCAAAATGGTGCGTGTCGCCGTGGAAAGCATAGATTGAAAATGCATTTGCATGGAAATTGTATCAATGAGGCGAGATTTGCAATGCCCGGTGCATTGATGATGAAAAAAAACCGTCTCTGGGTAATGGTGTGAACGTGATTTTCATAGATTATAGAACAACGATCCCGTTGCTGATATGTGCATTGTCGTTGTCGTCGTTTTCTTTATCTTTCCAGATATTTTAGCTAGCTCATGTTCGATCCACGAACAAGCATCAAGACAAGACATTTCGATTAAACACCAACCATTTGCGTTTGAAATTATTGACTCTTCGGAATCGGTACACAATAAGAGCACGAGCATCAAAGATCAAACCAAAATGTTATATCGTCGAAAAATCAACCTGAAAAGGATTATTATTCAATCGCATTGTATGCAACATATAGCATACGATAATTTTTGTTGCTGTTAGCGCAACATATCGAATCGGATCGGTAACACGTTAGGTGTACAATGTACAAATAATGGACAAAATAAACTGTACATGGCACTGGTGATGTTTGCACGAGGCACGCTTTTGTTCGATCAGTTCGGAAGAAAAACAGGCCTGAACCAGCTGACAAAGTAGCTGTTTTATTGCCTTTATTTCACCGAATCTACGGAAAAATCCGAAAATTAGCTCAATTCTGCTCGAAAAGAGAAAAAAAAAACGCAAAACTATTACTAGAAATGTGTCAAATTATGCAAAATTCAACATGGAATACTGTTAGTCACTCTACACCAATCGAATTGAGTTGAGTGACGCATTGTTTGGCCACACAAAGAATGTGGATTAGATAAAAGAAGCTCTTGTTGTGGTTGCTGCTGCTGCTGCTGTCGCCGGTTGTTAAGTGACTTCTTTTTTTATTTATTTCTTTCAAATTTATTTTGTTATACACAAAACCAGATCCATACCGATGTTAAAAAACGGTACAAGTATTAATCCATTCTTCAGTGTGAACCATTCGATCGATCAGCGTGTGCTTTATTGGCCATTGGTTAAATTCCGATCTATTAGTATATTGGCCAGTATTTCGTTTGTCGTCGCTGCTTGCCATTGTCATTTAAATGCGATTTATATTTATCTGTCTTCAATTGAATCTGATGGATTCGATGTCGATATTTCCGACATTTTTCTTTTCTCCCTTGTTGTTGTAGTCTCTGCGTCCGTTGGTAATTTGTGTCTCATTTCTGTTACGTATCTTTTTCCATTCTTCAATGGATGGCAATAACAAAAGATTCGCTCAACTATACGTGTTAATATTCATCACTTTTCAAAGATTTATTTTCTAACAAACACAAATGGACAAATTTTCTGTCTGATAAACAAATAATTGAACGAACGAGTAACAAAGGAATAACAACCGTTAGCCTGTTTGATTTGTTAATTTTTCTCCATATTTTTGTTTTGTTTTCGATTGGATAAAAAATATGAATTAGATTGATGTTTGATCGCATTTCAAACTAACAACGGACACACACACTCACACACCGGCAATGCACCATTTTTCGATGGAAGTTAATTTTGTATGGAATTTTATCATAAATTATTGGTGATAATTGGGCGGTATTATCGCCGTCAACATCGTTTTAATTTTCTGCCCAGTCGAATCCAATGTTAGCGCTAATTCGATGGAAATATTGTATGGTTCGTTTTCTCTCTTCATTTCCTTTTTCCAATGAATTGGCAAAATATTCCACCGAAATGTGTGTGAGTGTGTATTCAGACAAGAACGACAACAACGAGTGGCCGTTGTCACGTCGATACTTCGCCTTGAATCAATTTAATTCCGTAATTAATTTTTAAAATATGTCAATTGTGTGAATACGCTGAATTGAGACCCGATCAGATCCTCTTAAAATCATCGATATTATTGGTAAATTTTATCGCATTTCAAATGAATGACAGTATCTCGCTCGACCGTTGTCGATGCTCGTGGACAAGAACGAGGCAACGACGACAACGACGACAAAAACTCATCAGCCTATGCAAAAGACATTATCACCTATAGTTTATTGTCATTGAATGCATACGCATCTTTTCATGTTGTTTTCTCCGCCGTTCAGGCGCACACATTGTTTCTGCTCTGGATTTCTTTTGCCAATCATCTTTAACGTTGTGCGTTTTTTCTTCTTTCCCCTTTAAATCTCTCCCATTTGATGTGTGCGTATACAATATTATAATTTCTCATCTCTCCATTTGCATTTGGTTCCAATAAAAGAGACCTAATTGTTTTTATTGTACGCTTTTACCGTTGGATGCTTTTCTTTATGGCTCCATCACCCAAGCCTTCATCGAACATATACGCACCAATTTATGATCACGACCGAAGGAAGAGTGCGAGAGTGAGACACTGATATGGTGATCATCATCATTAAAGTGATAACCACAGTCGAATGGCAAATGTCGATTGGTTTTTGACAAATCAACTTTTGATTTCCAGACGAACCAATTCATTAAATTAACTGGAATATGGGCCGAGATGATAAAAATCCAAATGTCACTTTACGAGTATTTACATAATTACACAAATTAAAAATGCGCGCGGCTTTTCTGCCACGTTTCTTGATCGATTTTTTTTGCGTATTTGGTTTAGCAAATCATTTCGAGAGGCTCGGGGAATATGGAAGAAATTGAACATAGCTTATTCTTTTCCCGATTGATTCAATTAATTATTATTCTGCATTTGGTAAAAAAAAATCAAAACGAAGAAACGAAATAAAAATCGTCAGGATAACGATTGCTGTTGGTTTTCATAAATAATTCATTGGACTTGACCGTTGTAAACACCTGTACTATGAATGCATTGCATGAAAATAGCCGCATGCAATACAACACTTGCGCTGAACAACACACCAAAAGCGAATTGATAAACTACACCGAAACATAGTTGAGCTTACTCTCTCAGCTGCGCTATTCATGCAACTATTCAATGGGCCAATAAATCATTGAAGAATTGAAGCATCCTTAGCAAGAGAACACTCCACAACGAGTAGATAAGCACGGTCCAATGGATAAACTAGCCATGAAACATGATAACAATTACACACAACTGTTGAATATCGTCTTTTTCTCTTCGCTTTACGTTAATTTATACAGATTTTTCTCGTTAATCGGTCAATTAATTCCCGGTGTATCTCTTGTGCATCCATCGAATGAGTCTCCTGATTTCGACCGCTTCGAAACTAAAAATTACGAATTGCAACAAGGAATTTTTGCTCGCGATTTTCGGCACCACATGAAATGTTAATTTTTTTTTCAGCAAAAGATGAATAACGCATAAAGCCGGAAAGAATGTATTTCAAGTAATGATTTTGAGTTATGTTTTTCTGTTCCATTGCTGTTGTTGTTTCTAGTTTCAAGGATCGAATAAAAACATCTGGCAAATGGACACGTATTTGCTGACTCGTGTTTGAAAATTGAGAAAATGCATAACATCATACATTTCTCCAGAGCAATAACATTCCAAATGCCATCAACTAATAATCGATTAGGCAGCATTGGCATCGGCATTGGAATCAAATCTCTTTGCGTAAATGAAGCAGATACCGTACGCTGGGCGAACAGTCGGAGAGATTGCAACTACAACACCACCACCAATTGCTGCCACCGCCGCCACTGCCGCCGCCGTCATCGCCACGAAAAGAAGAAAAAAAGTGCCCAGAATTGGTTGAATTTTTCCGATTATTGGCGAAACGAAGCATTAAAATAACTTCACAGTTTACTATTGATTCAATGGAATTGTGAAAGTAAAAATCTTACCTTTTGCGTTTTGGTTCTTGGTAAAATGGAAAATCTTTCTTCTCTGCTGATTTCCACTGAACCCTTGATTCGGTTTATTTAGTTCCACTTATCTTTTTTCTCTTCTCGTTCCGTTTCTCTCCCTCTCTCTCTCTTTGCTCAAATCGGAATTTATTTCTGTTCCGACCAATGGTTCAGTTTGTATTTATATGATTCTGTTGTAAAAAAAAAATGGTATTCAACAGGAGAGAAAAGATCGACCACGAGTCAAATTTACTCATTGGATTTTAAATTAATTAGTGTTTTTTTCGTTCGTTCGTTCTTTTGTTTTTTCATTAATAAATTGTTCTATACCCTCATATATACATATCGTTATGAGTGATTTCCGTGAAGCACAAAAATTATGCAATGTTTAGCCAGTCGTAAAGCATGCCTTCGTGTTATGTTCTATGCATTTTTAAATATTTTCGTCTTGTTGGCTTTATTTTCTTCTGCTTCTGCGGTACGAACTTGTGTTCGGTTGATTCTGTAGTTTTTTTTCCATCGCTTGTACCAAACAAATCGGTATTTATTGTCTTGAATTCACTACGATGCACACATTGATTCGTTTGCAATTTTTTGCCATTGCCTCAACCGTCGTCGGTTGGTCGGAGTTTTTCTTTAAAAAATGTTAATTTATTCGCGTCGACGAATTATGCAAAACACTTGCAATTCACCACTACAAACACGGCAGTACGTGCCGTTGCCCTACTGATTTTTCCAAGCGAAATTGTCTTATCAAATTGTGCCACAACAGTTTTCACTCACATCGACACGACCTTTTGTTCGTTCGTTCATTCGTTTTCTATTCTAGTTTTTTTCCCTTCTGTTTCGTGTCTTGGATTTTGTCACAGTTTTCTCATTGCACTCTATTGATATTCACTTTGGTTTGGATGTTACCATTTTGCTACTGTTGCTACTGCTACTACTGCTGATGTTGTTGTTGTTGTTGATTTTTTTTAATTCGTCTCATTATTTGTTATACTTTTTTTTGCATCATGCACGTCATATAATTGCTGGATCGGAATTTTATTTCGTTTCGGTGTTTGTTACTGTCTTTTTTTCTTTACGTTCTCACCTGTGCTATTGTGGATATATACGAAAATAAAATGAAGAAGTGCCAAGTAGAAAGCATCTAGTGTGAAACACGTAACAATATGCAAATTTCCTTGCTTTTCGATTGTCTGATGAGCTTGTTAGTTACAAAGTGTTGCATATTTCTTTCGCCTTCGAGCCCTTTTTCTGCACTCGACTCTTTTTCTTCTTTTCTCTCGCTAGTCACAATTACGTTGCTTTTATTTTCTTTTCTGCTAAAACACAAAACAAATATAGACATACATACACGGTGATCGTAATCGTCAAGTGATCAAGAGTCAGTTGTGTTTCATTCAGATTGCATTGTATCTTGTGATATTTGGGGTATTAAATGACACGATGTCGCAAAACATGATCTTCCGAATTTAATATTTTCGCATTTATCTCTCTGACGATCGGATGCCGCATGCAAATTCCACGTCGGGACAGAGATTTTCGCTTTTGCACTTTTCCACAAAATATACACAACAATAACAACGATGGTAGGGGGAAAAAAACTAAAACAAAAAAAAAACTTTTACACACAAGCACCAAAAGTGTTCAAATTGTTTGAAGATGCGACGACACTCATTACGATATTATAAATTGTGTGTCTTTTCTTTTTTTTTCGCTTTAATTATTCCGACATGCTTGCAAACGTCAAAAAAACATCAGTACACATTTTTTTCCGTTCTCACGAACATCTCGTGCCTTATTTTTGTTTTGCTGCAATTGCGTTTCGAACACACAAATTGTGTGTATTGTTTTCACTACCACGCGAGATTCGATCGAAGTGTCTAAATGAATTGACGATTTCTTTTCGTTTTCGGTTAGATTTTTCTCCGACAACTGCCGATTTTCATCGCAACGCGCGTGAAAAACAACTTTTTCGTCGAACAAGTTTTGTATTATCACTACTTATCGCCTCGTATCACATTGAACAAAAAAGAAACATTGCAAATAGAACAAATAAAAAAAAATCAACAAAATTTAAAACAAAACTTCACGCGAAATTTATGCCGTTCTCAATTAGGGAGAAAAAAACATGAAGCTTAATCACTGCTCGAAACGAATATAAATCGTTAAAATTCAATTTTTCAAAAACGTGCTGCTGCTGCTGACACCGCCGCTCGGAACATCTGTATTCTTATCATCAAATTGTATTTGCTTGCACCGAGCCGAATGCCGACTGTCGAGTGTGCTAGCTAGTAGAGTATTTCCACGCTAAGATTCAAAGCACCGAAAATTGAATTGAATCGAAATAGAGAGAGCGTGTGTGTGTGTTTGTGTGTGCGCGAGAGCTTGTGCGGGAAAAATATGTGTAACACTGCGGAAAAAAGAGAGCAACAACAAGGCCGCTTGCTGGTCAAACAGCGAATGCAATCATAGAGAAATAAAATCCAACATAAATGTGGAAGATACACAGTATAGTCGGATTTGCGTTTCGCGTATTCGTATTCGAAGCACACTGGCTGTGTGCAGAGTGCTCTTCTCTCAGCTCAACACGCATAGTTCTTCTTCATGTCGCGCGTTTGATGTGTGTTGTGTGTACTGTGTATTTTCGCACTGAAGCCATTTGATTTTCGCTTTCTTCGTTATTGTTGTTGCTCGCCTTTTTTTCACCAGTAACTTTTTCACAGCGTGCACTCGCTCGCTCGTACACACAGTGCTTTCAAGTCTCTCTCTCAACGCTGATTTGGCAGGTTGTATTCGGTTTGTGTGAGAGATTTCTGTGTACACGGTTTGCGGCTGCCTCCGAGAAATGAATGGAAATGAAAGAGAGACTAAACAAAATGGGAAGAAAATAAAATACAAAGCAACCAGTACGATAAACCATGCGCAAACGCTCGCTCGCTAACTCAAAATGCCGAACTATCTGAACTCTATCTTGCGACTAGATCGTCATTGCTACCAGATCACTCTCGTCGATCTACACGGCAACTCATCATGAAGAAAGATGCTACTGCTACTGCTGTTCAGACCTTTTTTTCTGTTTTGAGAGTGAGAGAGATGAAAACATATTTTTCTTTTCATAACGAAAATCATCTCTCTTTTTTCTCTCACTCTCGTTATGCTGCGGTTGTTGCTACCTGATGTTTTTCCGCCGTGCATTTCACGCTGCATCGAAAGTGCGATGCGGCGATGCGCTCTAATGACGATCGAAAATTAATCAAACGAATAAATTCTAACACCTTACGTGATCATAATAATGATCTACATTTCATTAGAATTTGACAGCAAAATGATTTTAATACGCGTTGAAATGAAGAAATCAATCGACAAACCCATCACCGTGACTCTATTTGAACAACAGTGTTGCATGATTGGCCATTCCAAATGAATAGGACTCTTACTTCATTACCGTGGGCTTAGGTAAATGTTGCTAAACTGCAATGCCGTTTGTATTATGACAAAATTGGCTTTTTCGATTGGAGATTCCATTCACTACCGAAAAAAAAAACTGACTTTGTGAATGTCATCTGGAAATCGGAATGGTGAATCTATTTGCTGACCGTTAAAGCGCATACATGAAACGAAAGTCCCGTCAATTTTGTGCACCTATCAAATTGATGATCTACAAACGAGTTTCGGTGATTTATTAAATAATTGTCGAATTGTGATTGCAACACTTTTTTCCTTTGATACGCGATAACAGTTAATTACACAGTTTCAAAGCATGGCACTTTGATCGATGTTCATTAAACTTCTGGATTTCATTGACTTGAACTCTTCTTCGTCGAACGTCAGAATGATATGCACACACAACCAACCGATGTGGTCATTCTAATGTTCTTTGATTCGCACGAATCTAACGGTGACACATAATGTGAATCTCATGCTTGCTTTTATCACAAAATCAATATTCCATCCAACTGTTGTGCGGATTGAGCATAATAAATTATCCATTTCCTCCATCTTCTCTGTGAGTCCATTATTCGTAATATTTATCTATTTTAAAATGTTCAAGACAACGCTTACGGCATTTCCTACATAATATTTGCACATTTGATACGAGCGAAATATTTACTAATTGGATATGCATTTGTTTAAAGTGTTTTTTTTTTAAGAAAAAGGAATGATGAGTTGAAATGAAACACGGAAAATTAATCAATGAACTTTCGTGATGGTGACAGACTTCAAAATAGATAATAAAACGAATCGTATAATAATTTGAAAAAGTCGTAAAAGTATTGGAATTGGAAAGTTGTTAACAATGTGATTATCAGCTTTTTAACCATTTTTTAAGGAGCTTCAACTAATTTTTCACTTATTTCTTTCAGGGAAATTATATAAAGGAAGATTGCATCTCCGCAAAATGCTTATACACAAATTTACTGCATTTTTATCAATACTTTTGATTTAGTTGTCTCTTTTATTAGCGTTAATTTATTTTGCATGAAATTGACTGCAACAATTTTTTTTCGACTAAAATAAATGTTCATTCTCCTAATCAATTATTCAAATCTAATCAAATTATAATGTTCAACGAAGTGAATCAAAAGATCTGGTTTTGACGAATTTACCTCATAATCAATGAGTTAAACGTTCGATGAGCTTTTAGAAGTATTTTCAAAAGTTGTTTCTTTTCGTTGGAACAATTCCGA
The DNA here is from genome assembly GCF_009176505.1 of Sitodiplosis mosellana. NCBI lineage: Eukaryota > Metazoa > Arthropoda > Insecta > Diptera > Cecidomyiidae > Sitodiplosis > Sitodiplosis mosellana. Next base: position 19,718,216 of record NW_022601467.1, on the reverse strand, counting down.
GTAAATTTCAAGCTAACTTAAAGCGCAGCTGAAATTCACCGTAAAAACTTCTACGGTAAACGGAAAATTTTCCACCATTTTTCATCAGATGGCGTTATGATCCGCTTCTTACTCGGTTGATCATGCACATATAAACGGGAACATAATTCATTTAAAATTGTTTATTTACGTTTCCATTTCGGTGGAATGATGAAAGTATTCAATCCAACTGTGTAGCACATTTTCAGCACAAATAGCAGAATATAGAATCATAAGGCAGTTTGTTTCAAGTGTATCACTTCAAGTAGTTGCGTATAGTTGTCATCAATTTAAATTTCCATGGAAAAAGATTCTGTTTCTTCGAAACAAACAAAAAGTAAATAAAAAAGATTGAGACTCAGTTTCATGGCTATTTTTATTGCAAAAATACTTTTCAAACCTTTTTGACAATCAAGGTGGTAGCTTCAAGCTAATACAGTTATCTATTGAATAACGGCTGTGCTAAATATAAATGATTAATGCCCAATCAAAAATATCGCACTTTTTCATTCGAAAGATTGCGTTGTATTTCGATCAAGTTGATGTTGGTGTCTATCGTTGCCCATTTTGTTGCTAAATACTCGTCTTCACCAACGCCGATTAATACTGGTTGTGCTCCCTTCAATTTTTTCCGTTCATTATTCAGTGCGGTTAAGTCGAGTACGTTTTCGTTGAGTTTATCAATAATATTGAATCAGAACATCACACAGCAATGATATCATCCCAAGTTCCAATTCAAATGCCAACCCATACCTTCAACAATCCAATTGCAGTTCAATCTTCATGCACTTGTGCGTTTCGTGTGTTCTGCTCGCTTTGGTGATGATGCACGTAGCCAATTCGATTATTCCGAAACTTTGAGAAAAAGAAACAAATTGTTTTTATCATTAATTGTTTTTGAAGTTAAAATTCGAAGCAAGTGCCACATTTTAGTCAATATGATCATGTAACTATGCCAATTGCAACTCAGCCAATATAACGTCAGAATGCGGTAATGCGTTTTGTCAAGCAAGTTTTTTCTGCTTCATACAAAGAATCCAACGAACTTATTTTGATTTCCCAACACCATTCAACATAAGAAAAGCAAAATCTCGGTTGATTTTTGCAAAGAATATTGGTTTGGACATTTCTTGATGAACGTTTGAATGGAATTTATAGTTTGGAAACGGGAAATATTCAACAATTGAGCAAAATGACATTTACCGCTTCGTTCTTTTGTCAACATTGCGATTTGTGGTTATGCTGTTGATGTACTGAACGACAACAAAGCCAAAGCAATTCAATTCAACGGCTTACCCAAAATGATAACTCGCTTTCAATTTCTTTTCTCAATTTTGCCACTGAATATTGCCCAAAAAATTGCTGTTTTCATGTGGTCACCGTGAATTTCGTGCAAATTCAATCTCGTTGAACGTTTAGAATGTAACAAAAAAAAAATTTCCGTACGAAATCGCCGATGCAAAATGCAAAACAATGCGTCTAGACACTTTTGCTCCGATCTTATTCGATTGAGCGGTTTTGACTATAGTTTTCCTAACATATTTCGATTTTTTTCAGAAAAAGTGTTTTTAACAAAATTCGATTTTGAAATTTTGAGGTTTTGGAATTGAGTTTTGTTCAGTTTTTCATGAAAAATTTTATGGTGGTTTCAGTTTTCATTTATGATGAGTCGTTTTGAAAAATTTGCCAGGTTAATAACGAAAATATGTTATTAATATGTTAATAAGATCGGTATCTTATTAACTAGCATTTTTGGGTTAATTTTTCAAAATGCTCAATCGAAGCTTCAAACTGAAACCACCACAAAATTCTTCTTGAGAAACTAAACAAAATCCGAATTTAAAACCCTAGAATTTCAAAATCGAATTTTGTTGAAAAACACTTTTTCTGAAAAAAATCGAAATATGTTGGGAAAACTATAGTTTTCATAGTTCGTTGTCGAAGTCAAAATCAAACACTTTCCCATTTGGCGATGCACTTGATCTAGTACATTGTTCAACTCGCATTTGAAAACACCTTTCCTATCACAATCGTTTAGTTGACATGTGTTTATTTTGAAATTGAAACCCATTTACATTCCAATACTGAAATATTTTCATGTTGAATTGCCCGCTAAATTCAAGCAAATGCCCATCCATTTTCGCCAGATGGCGCCGTAATCCGTCACTGACTTTGTCTTTGATTGAACACAACACACGTGCTGATTCATCTGTCAATGTCAATTGATGCCGTATTGTTTTAGTGATTTATTCAATATACAATTTTAACGACGAAATTTTATTATTTGTTAAAAAACCACAAATATTTACTCGACAAAATGCCTGTTCTGTGTAATTCAAAGTGCGGGAAGAATGCAATACTCAAGGTAAACCATCGGCTGCACATGGGCAAAAACCAAAAACCGAAAATCGCCAATTTTGCAATTGTTTATTTACGTTTTCCATTCGAATGATGAAATTAATCAAATCATTATCGTAATATATTTTCAGCGCCCGAAGACTGGCGATGCATTGTGCAAAGAGTGTTTTTACACCGCATTCGAAAATGAAATCCATTGTACCATTCAGCAGGCGAATTTATTCAAAAAGGGAGATCGTGTAGCAGTGGCGGCTAGCGGTGGAAAAGATTCAACAGTATTGGCCTACGTTTTGAAACTGCTGAATGAAAAACACAATTACGGACTCAAATTGACATTGCTGTCGATTGACGAAGGAATCACCGGTTAGTTATATCGCAGTATTTACTCAGACAGAAAATGAATCAATTGGAATTTATTCCCTTGCACAGGTTATCGTGACGATAGTTTAGAAACAGTCAAACAAAATCGAGATGATTATGAAATGGAACTAAAAATATTGTCGTACGAAGAGCTGTACGGTTGGACGATGGATCGAATCGTCGGTGAAATTGGAAAAACCAACAATTGCACATTTTGTGGCGTTTTTCGTCGTCAAGCGTTGGATCGCGGTGCCAAAATGTTGAACGTAAACAGTATAGCAACGGGTCACAATGCCGATGACATTGCTGAAACAGTAATCATGAACATTCTGCGTGGTGACACTGCCCGATTGGCTCGATGTACTCATATTAAAACGGTATGAAATGTTAGAATGTGTCATGTGCTGTGCTGTGCTGAGGACAATAAACTAAAGGGATCTGCATCTTTTTTTTCCTCTTCAGATTGACGAAGACGGTGAAGCGATTGCACGTGTCAAACCATTGAAGTACACATACGAAAAAGAGATCGTAATGTATGCCCACTTCAAGAAGTTAGTCTACTTTTCAACGGAATGCATATTTGCGCCGAACGCATATCGTGGCCATGCTCGAGCATTTCTCAAGGACTTGGAAAAAGTGCGACCGTCTGTGATAATGGACATAATTCATTCAGGAGAACAAATCAAATTCAAATCAACTGTCAAGAGACCCGTTCGTGGTATTTGTAATAGATGTGGCTTCGTTTCATCGCAACAACCCTGCAAAGCGTGCGTTCTTCTGGAGGGATTGAATCGTGGTTTGCCAAAACTAGGAATTGGCAAACGATCACGTGCCGACCGAATGATAGCTGAACAGGAACGTGATTTAGCGCAAGCTTTTCGAGAGAAAGCCCATCTTGTTAAAAATGATTTTTAATACTAATTTAATAGTACGAACCGTGGAAATAAATGTACTGAATGGAATTTGTGTGAGTTTTATCACTTAAGGAAGGAACAAATTCGGTAGAAGGAAAAGAATTTCTCGTTCAAGAGTTCAAACCATTTTTAGGAAAATTTAATTGCATCTTTGGAAAGGGCGGTTTTTGTCGAATCTTTAGAAAAACAATGAAACTAAGTACATCATTCAATTTGAGATTATATTTGATGCAAATATTCTAATACTCTAAAAGCAAAGCGAACATTTTTCATAGCCCAAATTTCGTTTTTGATTAGGAATTGAGATGTCAAGACAAATGGCTGTCGTTTATTTTTGGCTTTTTTAAAAAAATTTTTTAGAAAAACTGAAAAAAATACCATTATTCTACTCAAAATACTATACAGTTTTACGTAACATATTTCGACTTTTTCAGAAAAACTGTTCTTTATCTTAATCCGATTTTGAAATTTTTCAAAGAATCTTTCTATAGTTTTGTTGTTGTTTCTACTAAATGAATAATCGATGTTCAAATCTTCTTTGGTCGAAGCAATTCAACCAGCTTCATGGCTAGACCTCTTATTCTTCAATTTCGAAGCTTTTCAAGAGCATACAATAGGAATACGAGCCGCGAAGAATCTATAGAGAAAAAAATGTGTTCAAAGTGAGAGAAATCGTCTGTTGATGTGAAATGACTTCAAGGCAAGTTAATCAGATATTTGTACATACTGCAATGAATGTGTTAAAATTGATTTGAAATAAAGCTCCGGCCTGATATCGAATTGGTTTCTGTGCTCTGCGTATTATATGCATTGTGGCTATCTTAAACTTCATGTCCATTTGATACCATTCACAGCCGTAAACAGCCTGCGCTACATCGGGTGACTGTAAAATGTAGGTGATCAATTCGAATTAAAGTCGATTAATTGGCATGCTCATACCGAATGAACAAACCTCTGCGAACATTTTGTTTCCAACCCAGCACCAATAAAGGAGTTGCGCAAATGCGGCTATCATTTCGGTCAGATACTTAACAAACACGGTCATATCCTTTGTAACTGTTGCTATAAACGCAGTCAGACAAATGATTAACGTGCTCGCCATGATTTGCACAACAAACATTGGCCTATGCAATGCATTCAGCTGGCTGGTCAATCTAAACACACATATAAATAAGCATAAATGACTTTATAAATATTTAAATTGTAAACCGGTAAAATGTACTCGTAAATATCTTGATGTTCTTTGACACAAGCTATTAACTGTCGATATTCTACGGCGGTGCTGTTGGCTTTGTGTGCACCTTTCTTGTCATCGTCGGAATTAAGGCGCAACTGCGAGAATTTATGTGCTACGACTTTCACATGCAACATACTCTCGTTCAGCGTACAAACACCGATATTGTCCACAAAAGTTATGCCTTGTATGAGATACAAAAAGATGATGGATTGAAATATGTAAGCACCAATGAATTTTAATGAGCCAGTATCGCTGGTGTCAAATGGAAACCTTGCACGATGTGGCATCATTGTTTTTGCTGCAAACAATGGCTGAAAGAAGAAGACACAAAAAATCATTAGTTCTTTTAAAACAAACATTCATTTCGTTGAAAATGTTCTCGTTTCATTGATTTAACCATATCTGAATAGCAGATGCTAATTGAAAATTCTTAACCGTTATTTCTCTAACTGTGTCCAGTTCGTTTGAAAAATAATGAATTTACCTGAATAGGAAATGACATAGCCAACATCACACCGTTGAAATAATTCATTAAGAACAAAATCGTCTCTTGAAAATAGCAGAATCGTTGCATTCTGCAGATTCGCTGATCACGACTCTCACCCAATGCCAAAAAGCGATCTTCGAGAATCTTCAACATGCCTCCGATCTTTTGTTGATTGAAGTAGAAATACAATATTTTCGTTGCAACCATGTAAACCTAATGAAAAGTTTGAATTTAGTATTTGGTAATATTTTATAAGGCGTTTAATGGCGATTAAAATTGCCCGTAAAAATTTGGAAACTTCATTGAATATATAAACATGATCCTACTCCAATCAATATACTCAGGTCTTCACAAATGGCCAGAATTCTAGAGTATGTTTCAGGATTTGTCAAATCCATCGTTGTAGTTGCCACAAAACTTGCGATACATCCAACGATTACATAACTGTAGACATAATAATACCATTTGGAGTTCGGTTTCGATCCATCCAGCGGAGCATTCCACAAACCAATCCAGCTGAAGAACAAATACTTTTGATAAATTTCATTTTTTTTTACCTAATTTTCATTTTTCTATATTTTTAATGAATTTTTATTTTGAAATTAATTCCGAGAAAGAACAACGCAACTAAGTAGGCTGATGGAATTTTCAGTGGTGAGTTGAGTCCTTCTTTTAGTTTTATTGCATTGTGTTTTTAATTCCAAATAGAAATGATTTTATTAAATGCAAAAAAATGAATAATAACTTAAAGAAAGCAAATTCACAGTCAATTTACTTCAAAAAACTCGGGCAAACGGAAATCAAGGAGTGTGGCTTATCACTTGTCCCCTTGAACATTTCGAAAAAATTCGTTTTGAAATCAGAAATTTTCTTGTAATTATCCATTTTCACTTGGATAGAAGAACGAAGAAGAAATTGAAGACAAAAACGGAATTATAAAAGAATCTTTCCGATTGCCCTATTTTATAGGAACTTTGGAGGTTGCAAAGAGCATACACACCAACAAGAACCAATTTGAGATATGTCGACCAAACCAATTCGAAAAGAATCAATTCGACACTCTATAATTATGCATTTTCAATGAAATGTGCAAAATTGCCCGTTTGATATATATACGTTCTTCACAGTAAAACGAACGGTGTTCAGAAATAGAGTGCCTAATTGTTAACCGATTTTCGATTGGAACATTACAAGGGGCGAGAACATGTCAAGTCAATTGTGATTGGGTATATCATTTTCAAACTGAACACTGTGTTTAAAACTCGTAATTGGTGTTGTGGATGAAAGAGAAATTTAAAATGACATGTGATTATGGTTTAGTTCATAAGGTTCTGATATGCAACCGATTGGGAATCGAAATGCAACGGCAAAATGACACATTATAATGTATGATGATCGCAGTCAAAAGGATTTAATAGTTGCTTCTAGAACGTTTAGTCGGTTCATTTTGAAAAAAAAAATACAAAACTTCAATTAGCAAATACCTTCAGTAAAAGGAAGAGGTGTTTATTTCAAAAATCACCTGTAGTTCAGTGTTGCTGGGGATATAAAAAAAATCACGGTCATTATATCTGCATTGGGAAATGAAAAAAACAAAAATCAATGATGAACGATCTCATGTATGCGTTATCTAATTTGTAAGCGATGAATACGGAACACCAAATCATTTTTTGCTCATTTCGGAAGTGAGTTGAACGTTTAGGGGTCTCTCGCATGGCCTCATGCAATATAAACGGAATAAGAAATGGAAAAAAAAAATTAGACTCGCGTAGAATTGAACACGAACAAACGAAGCATAAATGAGTCAGAGAAAATTGCCATCAGCAATAGCGCAAAAAAAACGAAATAGCAAAAATTGATGCGATGTGAAATAGTTAAGCACTTTCACTTCAAATCGCAGTTACAAGCCATATTTTATGGTTTGGGATCTGTGTATACATGCGGCGCTTTATTTTCTTCTGTTGCTGTGCTGCACAGTTTTGTGCACATTTCACAGTCATAGCACAATTTAACGTAGGTAGAGGCTTGAGTGGTGCGGCTGACATCGTCATAATATTGCATACGATCCACACAATGCACCGTTCCACACGTTCATTGGCAGCTGAATGGGCGAACAGTGGTAACAACGACAACGGAACAACAGAAACGACGAGCTGTGAACAGAAAAAAAAGCACACAAAGAAAAAGGAAAGTAAATGGAAATGCGCCATCATTATCATGAAGACAAAATTATGCACTTTGGTGCAGGTCGTTGCGATCGACATTATAAGTTCAATAACTTCTTGTACGCTGACAGAAGTTACGTATTAGATCGTTGTCGTTTTGTCTTCTTCTTCATTCAATGCTCGGTTTGTTGGGCCGTGTGTGCGCGTGTGTGTATGTGTGTTCTTCGGTGCAATGTCAAATGGAAAGCATTGCACTTCGATGAACTTAGCGCAAATTTTCTTTTCAATTTAAACGAATCCCATGGGCGATTGCATGAGTTTCGAATAATGTATATAGACAGCCTCTCATAGGCTCGTGTCATTTGACAATTATGAATAAAAAAAACGAAAATAGAAATTCGGATCAACGAAGCAAAAATGAACGCATCGAAGACCGAATTGAGGAAGTAAATGGATTTTGAATGGCATTTTCAATCATCCGAACATGGCACATATTGTATGGTGCGTGTGTTCGGCCATAATTTGACATCGTTACCACTCGTTGCTTTATCGTAATTGAATGTTCACATAATAAAAGTGTGAGCACAATTGATTTGATTGCCTGACATATATACGTCTATACGAAAGCGTCTCTTTCTAATTCATTTTTTTCCGTTTGCTGTTTTCCGTTTGCCGATTACATAATTCGTCTTTGCTTCAACTTAATCGTATTTGAAATACCCTCTACATATCAATCATTGAAAAAAAAAACTGATTTTTAACTGATTGCGATTACCGCGATTGTTTGCCAACGGCTGGTTCCGAGCCATGCAAAAAAAAAGAAAGAAAGAAAAAAAATTCGCACACTAGAAATAGCAAAGTAAAATAACTGATGCATAAACTAAATTTCGGCATCGCGAAATAGATTTTTTCTTTCATTCATTCATTGTGTTCGCTCCTCGTCATTTTTGAAACGGTTTCTTTTTTCATTCACGATCAAAAATTAAAATAAAAGTCACTGAAAATTGTTTTTTTTTCTTTTAAATTATATAATAACCGAACAATAGAGGAATCGATCACGTATTTTATAATGCAGACGAAAAAATTATGAATTAATTTCGATTTGTTATAAAATTAGAGAAAATTGCGAGCACACCGCAAGTGAGCTAAACGGAACGAAGCGAGCGACCAACCGACCGGCCGACAGAGAGACACGCATAGCAATAGAGTGGGACAAAAGAGGAAAAACCTGCATATCATTTGGATATGGAATTATGTTAAATGGCGCGTACGTAGAAACATGCATGCTTAGCAGCGGCGAAAAAGCAGAAAAAATAGCACGCGAAACCAAAAAGAAACGAGCAGCATGTGAAATAACACAAAAGTATCTGGTTTGTGGCGATGCCGCACACAGACAGCAACTGAATGACCTTGTTGACAAAATGGTTTGCATCGAAACATGCTAAACTGCACACGCATTTGATGAACAGAGGGAGAGAGAGATGGACAGAGCAGAAAAACATCGAACCAAACACACAAAATTCGATGTTTATGTAAATTTAAGCAAAACCTTCTCCACAAAATAAAATAAAAGAAAAGATAGATTAACGAAAGAAAGAGCAACACACATATGATTATTGTACATGTAAGTTTAATGTGGCAAATTTTGGATCGAAAAAACCAATTATTGCACACGAACCATGTGAGTTGCATTCTTAGTTGCCGATATCCATGCACACGCAGTACGGGTTTTTTTTTATTCTACTTGGGAAATGTTCATGTTGTTAAGGTTGTTGTGTGTTAGACCACTTTTATATAAAACGGAGTTAAGTTGATGGTCAATGCGTTTACCATTGTTTCGCCGAAAATCACTTGCATCAACAATAAACTGGTTGAACGACAACGAACAGAAGAAAAAAAAACCGGTGAAAAGTGAACGAAAAACATTATCCAAATGTGTTCGGTAGCATTGAAACATGAAAAAAAAGCCCAGCCAACGGTATAATCTAGACCATTCGCTCATGTGCATTGTCTTATTGTAAGTGATCGGTGGTCAATGAGTTCAGACATCATTTTTGTGTTTCGACAAAAGAAAGAGCAGAGTAAATACAATTAATCTTGAAATTTTGTGAAGTTTTATGTGTGTTATTTCTTTTGTTGCTGTTCGTCTTTAAAAATGTTTTCTGAAGAATCCGGTGAGTCAATACATTGCTTGATCATGTGCTGAATTTGAATAATTTGGACGTAATTCATTGCAAACTTTGTCTGTGAGCGTAAAGAAATGAAACCAAAACAAAACGGGAGAGATAACATGCGAAAAATCAGTGTACTATTGTTACATTCGTCGTTTGGTTGCATTTAATTTAAGTACTTTCGATTTTTTTTTTGCCAAAATTGCTGGAACAAAACGGGGTTTTGCACGACTTGTCAACAATACATTTGTGTCTCTTAACGACGACGACAAAAATGATAAAGAGAAGAAAAAAACGCAGACAATTTTAAATTCCGAATTCAAGAGAATACTCAAAAACATTACTGACAAAAAATAAAATAGGAAACCAAACAGCAAGAAGAGACGAAATTTCTCACGAAATTGACCGTGTTCACGAAATGGAAAAATAAAAAGTTTGCGATATTTATTACAATTATTGTCATTATCCTAAAGTCAACGACAGAAAGAAACAGAAGAAATAAATAAAAAAGATTGGACACGTAATTTATAGCGCTAAAGCCCTTCACACTGAACACAACATAAAAAATATATAAAACAACAAAAGATGAAACACGATAGCAAACATGATAAATTGTGAAAGGCCAAATCACCGTTAAATGTTCATTATTATTTCTTTTAGTAAATTCAAAAATCGTCAAATTTTAATTGTAGTGTGAACGGACCAATTTTTTTTTTTCATTCTGCCACATCAAAACAATTGCGTGTATGTATGCGCTACGAAACATTTGTGAGATGGCTGACTGACAATTATAGCGTTGTAGCAAAATTTTGATAGCCATATCACACACTCGATTGCATTTTGATACAATAAAAAAATGGAATGAATGAAAAAAAAAGAAGAAAAAGAATCGAACTTTTGCGCCCAATTTTAAGCCGTATTCAAACCACAATCAAAAATTATTGGGTTTTTTTGCTGTCGTTGTTGTTGTGGCATTGAAATGAAACAGGATTGAATGTTGAAATGGTGCTCTATACAAAATCAATGGCTGGATATTTCGAACGTCATTCAAGATACTAAAATTTGTATATTGAACTCGACTCCAGCTAAATTTAGCCTTTGTTTTCATCGATTCAATTTTTCTTGGCCTTTGATTGGTTCCGTTTCTGTGGTTTTCCCACATGAGAAAGAAGAGAAGATGAAAGAAAAAGAAATGGGAGGAAAGAAAAGCCGAAAAGACGTAAATATCGAATCCAGCATCTGAGTGTATAGAAATCAAGAGGTACATGGTCAATATTAACCCGAGCTCATTCTGACTGCACATATATGCCGTACACAATGTGTACTACACATTCAACAGTTAAACAGATGAGAAAAAAATAAACTTAAAGGAGGCATTTGGCTATTGCCCACAGCAATATTAAATCGTTTCTATTAAGTCAACAGCAGCAGTAACGGACGATGCAGCCCAAATGATTTTCAAACAAAACTGCACTTACAATTACATTTACAGGAGCGCGCGGCTTTATGCCAAATATCCGGCGCACATGTATTGAGTGCATTTGTAATAGTTTTGCAGTTAACGTAAACAAAGCGAACGATCAATAGAAACGGCGAACGCAAAACAACAGTCAATAACATCTATCTCAGTGTGTGCGGAAAATAAGTAGGGCAAGAGAAAGCAATTGAGTTTTTTTTTATCATTGTTGTGTTGTGTGTGCGCGTGTCGTTGGTTGCTTTTTTTCGTTCATTCGTTTGATGTTGTTGCTTGTCATGGCTCTCTTACGTATTACGTTCTCTGTAAATGACTGAGCGTTTGCCATATGCGTTTTTGTGATGATGTGCTCCATATCGGAGACTCTATGGTTCGGACCGATGTTCAACCACATTTGAACGACGACGACAATGACAACGACAACGGCAATGGCAACACGACACATCAGCTCTTCTAGCACAAATGCACACCGCGATACTTATGACACACACTCAGAATGGCATTCAATTAAAATCTCCCGATATCGCGCTCAATGACTTCTCGCTCTCTCTCTCTCTCTCTCGCTTGCATTCAGCTATAAGTCTCTGTCCAATACAATGAACTGCGCGAATTCACTTTTATTCACAATCGACCACGTACACTTCAAATGCGATTCAAGTACACACAAACACGATATTCTTGTGGATTCATCTATGGCTTTTGTAGTGAAAAAAAAGAGACATTGAATTGCAATTTTCAATGAATTGGACTGTGTGTGAGCGTTTTATTTTGTTGCTATTTTTTTTTTTTTTTTTTTTTGGAGAAATGCTCAGCATTTCTATTGGCGCCGTTAATCGCAATTGTGCGATAGAAACAACGTTTTCAAATGCAGATTGGTGCATACACAGACAACGCAGTGCTGCATTGAGTGAGTCAGTTCCATGAACCCGAGCCGAACGACACAATCTACTCTAATGTATCTGGCCGACGTTGCAGTTTTTGTTTTTATATAACTTTCTCATTATGCATTTGTTCACCGTTTTTGGATTCACAAAAGAACACTCTATGTATTATATAAATGCATATAAAATTATATAAATGCAACAACACTCCAGAGCTCAATAAACTTTTACTTGTTTCTCTCTTTCACTTTCGTTTGGTGTCACCAATGAATTAATCGTAATGATTAGATTTTAGTGATGATTTTTTTTTTCTCTTCAAACTTTGTATTTATGTATATCTGGCCCATTAGCATTTCTTGATTTTTATCCAGTATCTCATAACATTTTTTATCCAGTATCCCATAGTAGATTTGAGTATTTCAAAGTATTTTTATTTACCCATTAGAATATTTGCATTGAAATTGTTGTTCACAATCGATTTGAGTATGTTCAAAAGAGAAATGCTAGCACACTTTTCTAAGCTCAATCAATTAGCATCGATTATGGCTTTCATATTCAATGCTTCGAATCATGAATTGGCAATGTGTTGGGTTCGTGTGAAACACGTGAATTACGGCTTTAATAGAAAAATTCGACTTTTTTTCTATTTCTTAGCAGAGCTTCATCACATCGGCCCATAACTTGTCCCATCTCTCATACTCTCGATATCCATAAATCTTATACTGGCGACCGCGTACACACGCAAAACGATCGAATGTTCACTATAAATGCCGTTTCTTCTTCTTCTTTTGCTGCTGCTGCGTCTCAGCTTATTTTGTACTTTTGTATCATAGTGTACGGCACATGTCCGAAATGTGTGTGCCCATGCGCGCAAGGAAGTTGTATATGATGTGTGGCGATGTGAATTGACAACCACAGAGCGATGGCACAAAAAAAACGAGAGCAAGAGTGAGACAGAGAGTGAGTGAGCGAAAGAGAGGCTTCAATTATTTCGATTTATTTGTATAAACCATACATGCGCCCGTTTTACACATAGCAAACAACGTGAAGCAGCGAGCAACAGAAACAAAAACAGCAACAGCAGCAACAGCAGCAACAACAACAACAACAACACCAACCACCAACATAATGAGCGAATGGCAGTGTACGCTAGACTGTGTGTACGATCCATGTATTGAATTGTGCTTTCTGTATGGTCGAAGCGATCTCCCACTTTCGGTCTCACCGTAGATTTTGGTTTTTCTTTCGAAATTTTTAGCGCGCCGATGTGGTCATATGGTAGCGTAAACTCTTTTCATAATTTAGTTTGGCTGTATCTACCTCTAAATTAACAAGTGTTTTTTTCCTTCATTCCCTATTCAAAACTTTTTTTCACAATTTTTTTTTTCCTTCTGAAATTTAAACGAAAAATTTGTTTGATTTTTTTTTTGTTTGACAATTTTTTTGTTTGGCTTCGATTTTGATTCGATAGACTAACTCAAAGGAATACCACTTTTCAAAAGTAAGTTGTGTTTTGCTAATTGTATCGCGCATGTTTAATTCGTGCAATTATTATCGATAATATTTTATTTTTGGCCGCCACATCGTGATCAAATCGATCGTTCGATAGAGCAAAACTGATGGTTTTCTCGTTCGTTTTCATAGAATATTCCAATGGAAGTGCATCGATGCAATTCCATTTGACATGTTTTAACCGAGATTCAGATGTGTTCATTGAAAAATCACACAATTTCGTGAACTACTCATGCATTGGTGCAGTGTTAAGTGTCACAAAAACATGCACATAGTAAATATTGTTGTGAAGTGGCACGAATTCGGTTTAATTCGTACTATTTTCTTTTTGTTCACTCCAACATTCTGAGCAACGGAGATGCAAAAAATGCAACAACTACAACGAAAGAAGAAGTAAAAAAAACAACACAGAAAATGTTCTATTCAAAACCAAATGCACAATGAAGCATATATATTTGGTACGCAGTTCTAACGATAATATAAATATTCGCACATTGCGTGTGTTCGTATATATGGCATCGGAATTATGCACTGGATTTCTCTAGTCGGCAATGACAATGTAGTTGTGTGGGCTGAGTGTGCGAGAGAGTCAATGGTTTGTTACAAATGACCGCAAAAGCGCAAAAATTACGATATTTGTTTGCTGTTGCCGTGTTTAGTGCGATCCGCCTGGCTGAAATGTGGTGCTATTTTCGGTGCTGCTCAAAATCATGCTCTTCGGATATCCCAATCGATTCATCAATATTTACATATTCATTATGTAGTTTTGAGGGGAAAAAATCCCCGGTCAGTCGATTCAATCGGATCAAATCAAGTTTGTCATACCATTTCGTTTATTTCCGTCTTCTTCTGGTTATGCGAATTAGTTTTTTTTCTTCTTCGGTTGTTATTCTCTTTGTTTTTTTTTTCTTCGGTTGTGTCAGTTTTTTTTTCTCTTTCGTTGGCCGGATTTAACGAGAGAGAGAGAGAGAGACTTAGTACTGTTACACAATACAATATAAAGTTGTAAAATGTTCACAACTCTTAAAGGTCATGAAATATGAGTGTTACCATTCGAATCAAGCGAGAGAGACAGTGTTTGTATACAAAGACATGGACAGAAAATATGAAAAAGACGATGAATGGCTTTCGATTTCATAATCGAGTTTCGACGCTGCGCTGTAGCAATATAATCGTTGAATTGCCAAAGAATCACTCGTCCCCCCCCCCCCCCCCATTCGATTGTCGGCATGATGAAGTTGAATTGAAATCGAAAGTTCTCCAGAGCCCAACTTCCAATTCCACCAGAAAGACAGAGACAGACAGACAGAGAGAGAGAGAGAGAGAGAGAGAGAGAGAGAGAGAGAGAGAGAGAGAAAGCAAAAACATGGAGCGAACCGTTGATTTCGCAAGAGTCGAAGTAAAACAAGTCAAAAAAAACGTTTCCAATGGTTACGGCTTTCGTCATTTAAGTGATTGTGGTTCTGGACAGAATGGTCGAAATTGTTGAATTTCGAGTTACGACACCCGACAGAGAAAGAGATAAAAGAAGAAACAACCAAAACATCATTACGAAACTAAACTATAAGTGATTTTTATTTTCGTTCAGGGGATTTTGCTATTTGCTAAGAAGCAATGACGTCTTCCTGGTTCGGGTGATGGGCCTTTAATAAGAATCAAATTAATTACGTGTTTTGATTACGGAACAATACGTTATTGGCAGAAAAAAAACACAGAGGAACCTTGCAACAAGTCCAGCTGTAAACATTCTCAAAAGGACACATACGCAATAACCATATGACGATCAACAATGTCGCACGCAGTATGCGAATCGACATTCGACAATCACATTGGTGCAGAATATATTTTACGCATTCCTAGAACGTGTGTTCAAATTATGAACAACGACATGACATATCATCAACGACCTAGAAATATGCCCCAACAAGATTCACTTGAAGCTGACAAACGGGGTGACGACGGATTTTGTCATAGCAAAATGTGCCGGTAAAAGTTTTCCGTTTACGTGAACAGAATACTCTTTTTTTCGGTGAAACCGGCAATGAAACCAGATTATCAAATTCGATAGCAGTTACTTCAATTAGTTTGCCGCATTGTTTCTTTCGGGCTGCTTTTTTCGTCTCTCTTATTGTTGGTGCGGCTGCTTTTGCCGTTTGTATAGGCAAAATTTGTAATCAAATTTGATTTTATTACTTACTCTTCGTACGTTCCGTGAATAATAATAATAGTAATATGTCTGTTTGATTTGCGAAATTACTTTCGTGCGTTCGATTTGAAGGGAAATCGGAATTGCGTTCCGTCATTGTGAATTGCAAGCAAAAGCAGAAAACGAGAGGCCAAGTTTGAAACCCAACTGAAGCGAGGAGAAAGAGAGACGGTAGTTGTGGTTTTTTCGACCATAATTTTATGGCGGCCAATTAAAAAAAAACATTTCAGTTCAATTGCAAGGAGTCTCGAACGGAACATGATGCACAAGAAAATTGCATACGTTCCATTTCCCCCTTCACATTTCCGCATTTCTTCCCAGAACCAAGCATGACTTTACTTCGATTGCGACTAATTTGACTGCTCTCTGTTCACTGCATTTTGATGAGAAACGATTTTTTTTTTAACAATAACAATCAATAAGCAAATGCAGTTTGTTATTGTCGCACTGTTGCTACTGCAATGACAATGATAATGATGTAATTTTGATGGGCCAACGTACGTCAATGAGAATGTACACAGAAAACGAGAAAGTTTCGTTTTATTTCTCTTGTTCAAGTGCTACTTACTAGAGACGTTTGTTTTGACGCTGCTTCTTTCTCTCTCTTTTTCCACACAATCGCTGAATAATGCACAATTCCTAATGTGGTTTCGATTGTTCAACTCTTGCGCCTGCTTGTTTTTTTTTCTTCTTTGAACGGTTGTCAAGCAACGAACCCATGTTCATCAATTACATTGTATTATTTCATTTGATTTGTCTTTATTTCGATGATTCTATTCGTTAGCGCCTCTGTGGCAAGTTGCCATTGGCAACTCACATCTTAAGTACCAAACTGTTCAACCCGATGATGATGTGTCCAAAGAGATGTACCAATTGAGAGAGAGAGAGAGAGAGATAGAGAGTGTCAATGTGAATTACATCAACAATGTGAATAATGTGTGCGTAATTAAATGTGAGGCTATTTTCAAAACTAAAATTCGCCGGTTACGGAAACTAAATCCGTGCTTAAGATATTACAACACTTACGTGCACAACCATTTTTCCATTTTGTTCGATGGCAAAGAGAGAAGAGGTAGAAAAAACAAGCAGCAGCCCACTAAATAATGCGTTGATTGCATTACGTTGCTGCTGCTGCTGCTGCTGCTGCTTGAAAATGCCGATTCGATGAACGATATTATATAATTTTGGATGTTTTTTTTCTTTTTCGCTATATATTTTTTTCGATTTCATTATGCAGACACCAAGGTATAATCACGCTTACGCTTTATTGGACATTAACGAAAGCATTAAAAAGCGACACGAAAATAATAGCGCAGATCTTGATGTTGTTTTTACATGTATCTAGTGGAGACCAAAAGACAGCGCCGAATGTGTGATGTGACTATCAATGGTAACGGGCCACAGCGTGTCTGCAACCGTACGGCAATCAATTTTTCCCGAACTTACATTAATTTTATTTCGACACATTTGCTCGCGCGCGTTCGCTCTGACACACACACACACACACACATACACGCGCGCGCGCACAGAATTTTAAGCCTATGTCTGGTGAACGATTTCACTTTTCGGCCGGCCATATTATGATGCGATCGATTGCGCTGTTCCGTGACGTAGCCCGTTCCGATTTAATTTTTGTTTCTCGTATGCACACCACAACTATTGAATTTAAATGCCCACAAATATTACGACATAATTGAAATTTCAATCGAAGTTGGTCAGAACACCGCATCAAATATTCTCCATTTTTATTGGAATAGAGTGTTCACGTAGATAAAGGTAAAAGGTAATTAACTATATGGAAACGATTTCATCTCGGGCACATATAGCGTGTTGTTGTATCGTGTTGTTTTGTCGCAACAGTGAAACGATATATCGATCTGATGGGAACTGTTATGGTGTATTGCGATGCAACGGTGCAATGTACTTTGAATACATTTTTTCTTCTTCTATGCATATGTTGAAATGAGAAATCCAGTTAGATCGGGCTTGGGCAATATACAGAGCGAATTGCTTCAATCGATTTTATCAATGGTACGATTTCGGTGTTTTTTTTTTCACTTCCAATGTGTCGATTTTCTTTTCTCGCTCCATCGATAGAAAATGTCATTGATCGTGTATGAATCATGAAAAATTGTTTATCAATTCAAAGCGATAAGTTTGTAGTGCGACTTATTTGCACGCGGTAAATACTCATCATCGATAGCTGAGGCGATTCATCGTGCCACTATCACACAATTCATGGGCATATTTACCTTTTTGCACAAAGGCAAACAAAGTAGAATTTTATTATATTTTAAGCTTTGATCATGCACAATTTTTCATGGTTTTTTTTTGTCTTTCTTCTTTAATTGAATAGAATAAAAAAGCCAATCGTAAACATTTGATCAATCAATCAGCCATTAAAGTTGCAAATAGGCTCTGTTTTTCTCGTTGCTCTCCGTTGAATTGACGATGTAAACACACTTGACCCAGTCTATAAATGGCGCCTGCAATCGCTATGTCGTTATGATTCAAGAGTTCAAAAATAGCATTCTAAATCTAGAAAGTTCACTATACAATTTTATTCGATGGTTTACGACATTTACACACAAAAACAATACGGTTTATGTGTAATGAGTAACTGCAGAAAAAAAAATCTCTTAAATTTAATGTGTTCATTGTGAATTCATTGACTCCGTTCGGCTACGTGATACCCGAAAACCTAGTAATAAACATTTAAAAAAAGTAATGCGCTGACCGAAATCATTTAAAAGCCGAAAAAAAGAGCGACAACAATCAAGTTTACGAAACGTCACATGGCGAATGTTTGCATTTGAGATCGTTCAACAAAGCAGTTCATTCACAAGTGCTCAATTTGTGGTTTATAAGCATTGGTGATCCAAGGTCAAAAATTTATCACAATGTTTTTTTTTTCTTCGTTTTGGCATTATGTGAACGTTTGTGACTTTGTCTGTCTGTGTGTATGTGTGCTCGAGTGAATGCGTGCTGTTTTCATGATTCATATGTAATAGCAAACCGCTGGACCGATTAATCTCACTAAATATTTGAATTTCAAATTCGAAAAAATTGGGAAATTCCGTTGCATTCAGTCAGCATTCATTTTTATATTTTTTTTTTTATTCGGCGATCTCTGTTGACCCAAATTTGTGTGTTTTTTGTGTGTCGCATGGAGAATGGATGCATTTTAATGTTGAGTTCATCCATAAAATAAAAAATCAAATTGGATAATATAGATATAGATTGGGTCATGAAGAGAAATGGACAATGTCAATTCACAGTGTTCATGATTTTGCGGCGTTTTTGGTTTTACCCGTGTGGTGGTAATTATGTAAGCTAATGAATTTTGCGATTCATTTCCGTTGATCCATACAAAGTGCAGGCCTTCCATTTACAATGCATTCAAGTGTGTGTGTGTGTGTGTGTGTGTGTGTGTGTGTGTGTGCATGTGCATACGAAACCGAAATAGCTGTAAAGTAATTGGCAATAACATATCGGATGTGCTAAAATTATCAATGCGAAAATGTGAAAAGAAGCAAAATGCTTTACACGGATTTGGATTGTTTGCATAAAATTTAATAAATTTAGCACATACATCAATCGCAACCATCACACGAAAGAGCCAACACAAGCACATGTAAGCAAGCACACTCATAACGAATGGAAGCTATTACAATCAATCGATCGTTTGATCGACGGATGTGCACACACTCATGCATGCTATACGTAACATATTTTTCTTTTTTAAATATTTATATCAGTATGTTTCGATATTACGTGTGCTTTTTGAAAAAAATACGTCCATTTTGAGCTTGCATTGCCACCGCGCCAAGCAGACCAACAAGAAATATGGATAATTGAATGATTGAATCGTTGGAATAGCAGCAACTTCAAGACTAAATTGCAATGCATTCACTCTTCGTTGCGTGGATAGATCGAGGGGTAAATCACTTAAAAATAATAGAGAAGTAATTTTTCCCGAAAACAGTAATTTAGGTACAAAAAGTAATTGAGGTAGATGTCATTGAGACATCTTGGACATAGTTTGGTTATGTCTGTTCGCCATAAACCACATACCCGAAGTATTCTTGGATAAATAAATAATGATATAAAATGAAAATGGAAAAATATAGTTTAGTGTGGGCTCGATTGCGTTTTTTTCCAAATGCGGCATCTTCTGGTATTTCAAAACCAATGTTTGACAACGTCAAACTTTGACATAAACGTCTAATTACTTTCGTAATTTACTGAAGTAATAGCGTGCCAAAAAGTAATAGAAAAAGTAATTGGAAAGTAATTCAAAGAGTGATTTCCCCCTCGAAATAGATAGCATTTATGTGTGCGAATGAAATCGAAATGCGTATGATCGAAAAAAAGCAAAGAGTTTTTAATTGATTGAAATGAAATAATTGGCGTTGAACAGTTGGCTTTAAAATGGTGCGAGGTTTAACTAAACGATCGTTACATCAGATTCACTTATGCGAAATTTCCGATACGTACACCGTTTATCGTCACACTTGAGCAACGTGTGTCTCCGATGGCAATTTTCCATTTCACATTCTATAAATTAATCATTTGAAAGTCTTTTCTATTCGTTTTTTTTTCTCTCTCATTTAATTGCCCGTTTATATTAATTGCTTCTTCTATTTGGTATTTACAGTGTTGCAAACCGAACCAGTAATTTCCGATTTGAAAACCCCAACCAACACCGAATACGATCCATACGTTTGTTCGCTGAATTCACATTTCAAGCAAATTGCCAAAGAGGAATTGCGCGAAGATGAGAATATACGAACACAAGCTTTGGCACAATTTCGTGAATGGATTGCCAAGCACCCGCACATCAAGAGATGCCGAACGGATGCTGTTTTTCTGTTGCGCTTTTTGCGCGTAAAAAAATTCTCACTGCAACCGGCCTGCGAAATGTTGGAAAAATACTTGACCATTCGCCAATTGTATCCGCAATGGTTCCGAAATTTGGACCTCGAAGACAAAGCATTGGAAGAGATCATCGATATGGGCTATGTGGTACCGTTGCCGGAACGTGATGAACAGGGACGTCAATTGATTTTAACCTGTGCCGGACGTTTCGATCCATATCGTTTTACATCGGCTCAAATGGCACGCGCTCACTCACTCGTCACCGAAGCTCTGTTAGACGACGAAGAATCACAAGTGGCTGGCTACTCGCACATCAACGACGAAGAAGGCTTAAGCATGGGCTTGCTCAGTTTATGGTCATTGACTGATATCCGCGCTATGTTAAAATGCATTCAGGTAAATTTCATTCAAGCACATCATTCGATCGGTAAGGATTGGTGATGATGATTGGTAACCGGTTTTTGTCCCGTTTTCAGAATTCAACCCCAATGCGTTTGAAAGAGTCATACTTTCTCAATTTGCCAGCATACGCTAACAAAGTGATGGAATTTGCAATGGGTGTGCTCAATGAAAAGTTGAAAAAACGTGTCATCGTAAGTATCATAGAATTTAAACTCAGCCAAATACTTATGTGACGATCCATCTCAATTGAATGCTTCCCCCTTTCTCTTCCGGAACAAACAGTTCAGCAAAAATCTCGAGGAATTGAAAACGAAAGTAAATCCAGCATTGTTGCCAAAAGAATACGGTGGCACCATTCCACTCAATGACATGATTGACGCATTCAAAGCACGCGTTCGGAAAAACCGTGAAGCACTCCTTGCTTTGGATGACATGTACATTGAAATCACCAAGGAATCCACCAATTTCGCTGGCAACGATGATGCAGACATCGATGCGGGTATGGTCGGTAGTTTTAGAAAATTAGAGGTAGATTAGAAACAGTAAACAACTGATTACAAATAACAAAAGAACACACAATCAAACGGCAAATTCTCTTTATGCCCTGGTTGCTTGGGATATTTTATCTTGAACACACATTCACACATTTCAAATTGACATTGTAGATCTCCCTCTCTTGATTTTCGTACTTCACTTCTTCCAACTAACAATTTGTTTGTATTTTTCTTTCGTTTTTGAGCTTTATCACTTTTGGATTTTACTATTTTCTCTTTCGGTTACGATTCGATATTCAATAATCAATAAGAAGTAGTTTTTGGTTGTAATTTGAAGCACATGAAGCCACAGCACAAGCAATATCCATCCAAAAATTTTCAATTAATCTGAATTGTTGGCATGTAAAATATCTAATAACTGCATCGCCTTTTGCACTTGGATGATAGACGTGGAATGGCATCAAGGATGCTTCTCGTTTCATCATTTGCTGTAGAATGAATTTTATGAATTGCTTTCAACATATAATCTCGTTTGATAATTGCATTTGGATTGGCCGAAAATTCTTGAATATGTAAACAATAATTTAATTCCGATTATTTAAGCCCCGCTTATTTTCTTATCCCGACTTCCAAACTAACATTTCCAAACAAAAACAACATTTACGACAACTAACATTCAATGCAATGGTATATTTGCCTTCCATTCTTCTTTATCTATTTGTAGTAGTTTAACGACAATGTTTTTTTTTCGTCTTTTATAAGTAGCCAGTAAGCACAATTTTAATTTGTATTTGATAAACAAAATGTAACGATAATTTGTTTTTGCATTAGAATTTTTTTTATTGCACATTCATTAAGGCAACTAAAAAATGAGCACAGAAAAAAATGAATATGTTTTAATAATTTAATATTAAAAATAGTTGCACAAAATTTGCAAATAATTATGTAAACACAAAACGAAATTCCAATTCTATTGCTAAATATAAATGTGAGCCCGTCGGTGGATAAAGTTACCATATCTGTGATCCTTTTCAAAAGGGATTTTTTTTTAAACATTAACAAGTAATGCAATTTCTTTTTAACGTTTTAGGGAATCTAATATTCGTTTCATTCATGCTTTTAAGTTTTAAGACAACTTTTTCGTTCTGTTTTGGGAAAATTTACAAGAATAAGAAAACACATTACAACTTTTGTGCTTGTTTGTGTTTCAAAGTTTGTTAGTTTTTTTCAAAGCCACCAATAGGTTTGGTAAATTCAAAAAGTTTACTTTTTTCTGTGACTAAAAAAATGAAATTAAAAAATAAAATAGAAACATGTATTTCGCATTTCTGGCTTAAAATAAAATTTATCAATTTTTGCCGTCCGATTTCTGTGTTTTATTCATTACTCTGCCTCTTGGAAGAAAAGACAGTTTGTATGAAAAAATTGAAAGTAGTATTGCATATAAAAAATGCAACACGTCACGAATGGCGCATTTGTGCTAGCATTTGTGTCTTTTCCAAAAGTAAGTAAATACGCACTGAAGACGAGAAGTGTGCATTTAAATCGTATTTGATTATCGTAAAAAAAAACAAGTAACCCCAATTCGATTCGAACATGTTTTTCTCTAGCAGGCTTTTGTTATGCGCTAAATCCATTACGCTGAATAAATTCATGCGATAGATTTATGCGATAAATGTGATGCGCTCGCTTTGCGGTGAACGAGTTCTGTTGCTCTTCATTACCGCTTAGCGATGCGTTCACTGCAAAGCATGAACGTTCATGCGTGAACAACTGAAGAGCAACAGACTTCGTTCCCCGCAAAGCGAACGCATCACATTTATCGCATAAATCTATCGCATGAATTTATTCAGCGTGATGGATTTAGCGCATAACAAAGCCTGTTCTCTAGTGTGCTAAAAGTTGTCAAATAACTATAGGATACTCTTAACTTTGCGATGAATCAAAAAAAAACTGTCCAATTTAAATATTCATCAATAACTGGTTTGTCAACATTTCGGTATTTTGTTCATACTTTGTGGACCTCAAAAACATGAATTTCTTCAAAAAAAAAAATCAAAATAAGTTGTCAGTCAATTGCGCCGAAATCGTAAGAAATATTCAAGAAATTACGTTTGTGATTTTGGCTCTGTGAATGTCACGTTGTTTCTGAAATTTAATTCAAAAAAACAGTTTTTTTTTCGTTCTGCTGAAATAGCACGAAAAATCTGTCTTTGTTCAATCCAAAGCACACCAGCCCATCTTATCACACATGACAAGCTTAAGTCGGAATAGATGAAAATGTGGTTTTTGATGATGTCATTACGATGCATACTATTTCGACAATCAATTGTAATTTTTCTTATATTGACATCGATTTTGAGTGAGTTGAGAAGAAATAAAAAAAGAAAATAAATCCAGAAATTTCGAACACTTTTTCAAAGCTTATTTTAAAAACCAAATTTGTGTATCATTAATAACAACGTATTTTTTCTTTGCTTTAAAACGGTGTGTTCCTGGAACCGCTAAATGTGTGATGATACGTACGCTAGAGGCGCTGCAATCAGTTTGACTGTCTCGTAGAAGTGTATGGGATCGAATTGAAGTTGTGACAGTTTGACAGTTGGCTCTCACGCAT
This sequence comes from Sitodiplosis mosellana, assembly GCF_009176505.1. Taxonomy (NCBI): domain Eukaryota; kingdom Metazoa; phylum Arthropoda; class Insecta; order Diptera; family Cecidomyiidae; genus Sitodiplosis; species Sitodiplosis mosellana. The sequence continues at coordinate 19,694,042 of NW_022601467.1, read as the reverse complement.
TAATCCGTCCCAAATCACGTAAATACAATTCAGTATATAAATGCGCTGTCGTTTACAGTGTTTTTGTATTCTTAACAAATCGCCGTCGTGTATTCATAAGACAACAAGACGGGAAAGAAAGTGAGTTTTTTTTTGGAGGACAAAAACAAAAACAACTACGATTATTGTGGATGCGATATATAAAGTTGTTTTTGTTGTGTTGATTTGTGTATCGTTAAAATCGTGATAATTACCTGGAATCGGACGTGAGAGCACAAAAATTGATTAAGTGCATCGTTTTCGAGTCGAAAACATAGACACAGACAACACACACAATGCCGTTGAAAAAGAAAAAATATAATGCTCGCTTTCCGGCTGTAAGTGACACGAAAATCCATTTTATTTTATCATGCAAAAAAAAAATTCTATACGATAACATCGAGTTGGTGTAATGTTTAGTTGGCTTAATGTTCCATAAATCAATTAAATTGCTGGTCAGTGGTGTAGTTCATAAAACAGTAAAATAAAAACACACCACAGTCCATTCGATTGGTCAATTTTCAGTACGCATAAAATATGCATAGTAACACGTAGGTTGTAGTTAGGTGATAAACAAATGTATTGATTGAATGTTGTTTATTTGTTTGGTCGGTCGGTTGAGTTGCTTGAGTCGTGCAGCACTTGAGCGCTAAGTCGAAATGAATTTGTTTGATGTGAATTTAATTGCCGATTGTCATACTTAAATTCTCGTATTTATTTCACAGGGCCGAATCAAAAAGATCATGCAGAGTGACGAGGAAGTGGGAAAAGTAGCGCAAGCCGTACCAATCATAATCTATATCCTTTTTCAAAAAATTAACAGAAAAACAACAACAACAACATTGCAAGTCATATCTATAAATGTACCATAACACAAGCGATGCGTCTGTACGTTGCGCGATGTCATCACAAACGAACAAAAAAAATGAACAATCAAAATGATTCTGTAGAATTTTCGTGTGGAAGTGGCTAGTACTATAGATTTGAGGTTAGGTCACACGCTCTTTTATATTGCAGTTAAATAGTGGTAGTCTATGCGTACACACAATTATTAGGTCATATCAGTACATTGTTTTTTTTTTCAAATTCGAATGACATTACCATTTCGATGGTTTTGTTGGAATTTATCGCCGCGAATTGAAATGGAATTTGTATATGTAGCTCCAATGATTGTTTATTTGTTTACTAGCCACTACCAACAATGCCAACGAATGAAATATTTCAATTGTTTATAAACGTCACACATGCGTTTATTCAATTGAAATGCTTCAATGGATCTCGTTTTCTTTCATTTCATATCTCTAAATCTGTTTCTCTTCCCAATCAAAATTTACAAACTGAAATTCTTCCTTAACCGAATAAATACCTCGAACTCTAGAGCTGTTCGTCGAATCAATGTTGACCAAAACACTGCGAATCACAAACGCACGGAATGCAAAAACATTGTCACCGTCGCACATGAAGCAATGCATTATGTCGGAGAGTCGTTTCGATTTTCTGCGTGAATTGGTGAAAAATATCCCGGACATTAATGTGGCTGAGGAGCAACAATGCGATAATTACCCGGAACGACGCGAATCAAGCGAAGATGGAATGTTATCGATTGACACACCGATCAATGGTATCGTGAGCAATCCGAATGGATCGATGCGTGAATCGAATGCGGTGGCGGCGACCAGCAGTAGCAGCACTTCACATTGGAAATATACCAAACAGCATTCAATGGATTCCATTGCAACGAAACACCAAAATAACTACTCAATTACAAGCAACAACGATAATAACTCACCGATAAATTATTCAATTAAAATTAAAGTGGACGATAAACCGACGCCGGCCAAACTACTGCGAATGGAATCAACACCAGCCTCATTTGGTTCGAATAATAATTTAGCATTATCGCCGATCGTCACACCAAAATACTTGCCAATCACAACCACAACCAAATTGTCCGATAAGAATGATAGTAAGCAACAGCCCATTCTACATTTTGATTTTACGAAAATTCCATTATTGCCATCATCAGCTGCAAGCACATCGCAAACGGCCACCTCATCAAATCATAGTCATTCTGTAAGCAATATACTGAAACTAAACGAAAAGTCATCGCCGTCAATTGCGGACGCGACCAAAAATGAGGTAAAACCACTGTCACACAGATGCATACAATTGTGAAACTGGATTTTAATGATTTTATTCGCATTTTTAGCTTCAATCTCAGCTAGGAAAGTCGACACTGCGCTCAACCAGCAAGTCACTTCTGGCCAAACAAATGTCACATCCATCTGCTTCGTCCACCGTAACATCAAATTCATCAGCACCACAAAACAGTACCGCTTCCAGCACCCAATCCAGTTCGCAATCATCCATCACATTTTACCACGCACCATCGTTGTCGACAGTTGGCTCATCATCATCCACACTTGAAATGGACGAGGACTACGACAACATTTAAGTGATCGAATTAATACTAGCAAAGCAAAACGAATTTTTGAATAACGTGACTTTGTTCGGACACGAGCTAGAGCTGTGTCTTCGACTCTTTTTTTTTCAAAATGGATTGTTTTCTCTTCTTTTGTTGTTTCATTCGAATCATAAAAATATCTATTTTTGTACAAGTTTAGTTCAGTTCGAAAATGAAACGAAAAGAAACGGAGAGTGATTGAGATATGAAGCAATTTGTAGGAATTGTGTAAGTTAAGTATAGTTAATTTAACTAAATAATATTTTTCATTCGAACATTTAGGTATTCACTCACTAAATTCATGTTCATATAAAGAAGAGGAAATGACTCCATGATCAATCATTGAAAAGAGAGAAAAATTAGTTCCAATATTATTTGCGTAAGGAATTGTTGTTAAGCTTTTTATTTATCTTTTCAAATAAACAGAAAGAAAACCATCATTTTACAAAGAAAAAAAAAATGAATCGAGCGTGAGAAGTGCACAAAAAGCGAATATTCTCTCATTTTCCCACTCCATTTTGTGGACGTTATAGTCGTGGAAACGAAACGAATTTTAATTCACACAATGAAATGAAATCATACGTATCATATTTGGTTAAACAACAAGTTGGAAAATATAAATACATTGATGAAATTACAGAAAGCGACAAATAAATGTATCTGTTTGTTTAATTTATAACAATTTCTTGATACATTCTTTAATCAGGTGGCCCCATCTATTTAAAACATAAGCATACACACAGCCAATGTTGACCACGAGTCAGTGTAGTGTGTTGGGACAAAACTTCTGACAGTTACTGCGCGTTTGTCCCATGCGTTATGGATGATTTCGCAATCGACATACAGAATTGAGGTAAACAACAGAGGAAAATTTGTTATCCACACGAAAATTATCTCGAATCACGATTCAATACGTCATCGATAGACATTATTATTATCACACCGTATTAACGGTGGAAGAGGCGTACGTGTTCCATTCAGAACAATTGTAAATAAACCGTCAGTTTGTAATCAAATTTACGACAGTAGTAAGCCCACTGCAAGCATAAAAGTGCGGCACTTATTTCAGCTACGGCACAGTATTTATCAGCAGCTACTTCGTGAAACCGCATCGGAAAGCAGAGCAAATTTTGTTTTTTTTTTCTAACTTTGAAATACTATTTATTATTAAAGTCATTCCACTCAAGAAAAACACCATGGTCCATCAATTTAATAGCCGAGATGACACGATCAGAGTGGTGAGTATCATACAGTGTATAGTTTATCTCGCGAATTCTAATCATAAAATGTGACAGCAAATTTCAATTATAAATTGTGTATTTATCGACATTGAAATTGATTTTCAGCCAAAACATCTGCAAGGCTCGCAGGACGTCCGTGTCATTTTGGCCGAATTCATCCTGAACTTTGATTTTCCACGTGATTTTTATTCCATTTTGATTACCGGCCTCCTCATCTATCTAACATTGAAATTGTTCCGGTTCTCCATTCATTTGCTCATTTCGCTGATTCGGCCCATCATTTTTGTTGCCTTGACTTTGGTGAGTAAATGGTCTTTATTCAGTGGAAAATCAATTTTAGAGCGGTGTTTTACTCGTTTCAAGTGTAGTGATCGGTTTTAAGTGACAATAATTTCAATAATGTCTTTGATTTCATTCAACTTTCACAGATCGCATTGCCATATCTTTACGAGATGAAAAGCGGTGTGGCTTCAAATCGCGTGGTATCCAATGTGTCTGCAGCCACAGAAGGTGTATTCCAGAGCATCTATGAAACATTAAATTCCATCTACATGCACACAATCCAATTCTATGCGAAGAACTTTTAATTTAATATCAAATTCCAGTATTAGTTAAAATGTCTCAAAATTTCTACCGCCATAAGTCATTGTCATAAGTGAAATCATCATCAAGATGATCATTGTAAACAAAATGTGTCGATAGTATCCAAATCTTGTCAAAAGTTACCAAATAAATGTTTTCATAAAAAAGATATTTTCATTTGATAATTATTCAAATTATGGAATTTTACATTTTTGTCAAATGGCAAAACTGAGAAGATACGACGATACAATAGTATAATATACGGTCAAAATTGAGCCATTTGTACGAAAAACATGCGAAACACAGATACGATTTTTCCTGAATCCAAATTTAAATACTCAACGGTCAATTCGTTGTATGCTAAAGAACATCAGGTATGTTATAGCGAAGAATCGTGCTTTTTGACAGATGTACTAAATTGAATATTTTCTTTGTCGCCATCTGGTTGGTGATACTAATATCTTCTCGCACGGTTCTGATGAAGATTTTATTTATTGTTTATACAATTTTATACAAAATCACTTTTTCATTCATAAACTCAATTTATTCATTTCATTCATTTTCATTATAATATTTGAGCTCATTTTTCCGGAGTTAACGAAATATTTGAAAATTTTCGTGTCGAGACGATACAACTGATCGTTGCACATTCGTATGTAATAAACGGCACGACAATTTTCAAATGGTATGATTTCGAAAGTGAATGTTATGTTACTTTTCCCAAATAAAAATTAAAAAAATAAAATATTGACTGTTTTTAAATGTTTGCTATGAATGTCATTTTCAGACTGTAAAGTTTTGACAGATACCATTGCTGACGTTAGAAGGGTGTGTTCAATGTCGGTAGGGTACGGTGGGGCAAATATCCGCACCAGACGTGTGCAAGGTCAAAAATTCTAGGGGGGGGGGGGGTAAAATGATTTTTCCCGGGGGGGGGGGTTGGGAAATCGATTTTATTAAGTTTAAAACCAGTTTCCGAAAAAAGTGAGGACTAAAAAAAAAAAAAAGGTCCTCACTTTTGAAAATCGATTCTATCTAGTGTAAAACAGTCAAAATTCCACTATGGGGGTCTACAATTTTGCCAATGGGTGTCCAAAAACAAGTGAAGACCTAATCGAAATAAGTTTGTTCTGGATATTTATAATATTTGTGGTTAAATAGAGCTACTAATGTCAAAGTTGGTAGTGGGGCAAATATCCGCACCTCATATATATAAGCGGCGCACCTCATGTATATGTCAATCGATGAGAAAAAGGTAGTGTCACTTCAGGCGTAATAACTTCACTTCTAGCGGTCCAAATTCCATGAAATTTTGACACAACATCAGCAAAGGATCGACAAATCTAACACTAAAACTTTTTCTGATGATAAGTTTATGAAAAACAATGAAAATGCGGCTGCGGATATTTGCCCCACCGGGTGCGGATATTTACCCCACCTGCGGATATTTACCCCACAAATCAGGGTAGTGCGCGGAGGGCAATATCGGACCCTAAAAGAAGTCATATCAAAAAATGCTCTTCTATAAAAGTTAGGTATTGACTCAAGCTACAATATGCAACCAAAATTTGCTAGGTTTTTTTCGATTTTCATTGCAATATTCGATTTAGAAAAAAAGTGCGGATATTTGCCCCACCGTGCCCTATTGAACAATGAAATGTACTAAACACGTGATTGTGAAATTATGAGTTGTGTGAAAAAATTCACTTTCTATCGAAAATGTGGGAATTAATGTCCACAAAGAGACGAAAGACTGATTTGCCATTTATTATTTTGTACTAGTGTTTTTTTTTTCAGATAATATTCGGCTTCTTTCAAAACAAAGTTGCAACACTTGAAATTGGTCGTGCCGTGTAAACTTGATGATGACAATTTTTTTCACTCTTATGTTCTAGGCATTTTGCATGCAAAATAACTCGACTGTCGAAATAACTGTGATTTTCTTTTCTAAATTGGGTCTATGAATGAAAAAGTGATTTTGTATAAAATTGTATGAACAATAAATAAAATCTTTATCAGAACCGTGCGAGAAGATATTAGTATCACCAACCAGATGGTGACACAGAAAACATTCAATTTAGTACATCTGTCTAAAAGCACGAAAATGCCCAAGGTTCTTTGCAATTTTTGCTGAATTTTAGGATAAAAAAATGTCGAAAAATAGGATCACACGAATGATATCAAGAAGCAAGTCAAGAAAGTGGAAAAACTCAAAGAAAGCCTGGAGAAGCAAATTTATCGACATACTGAGCTATGATTAGGCACAACTAGATATATCATCCTAGACAACTGCAATATTTTTCTTGTTGTAATTGAATCTTTGAATAAACATATTGTAAATGAAATTGTAGATAATCATTTTTTAATTATATCTGCGCAATTTTCAGGGTAAGCAAATACAGTTGCTTTGGATTGGATACAAAAGATTATAGAATTATATTGCATGAGTCTTGAGCACAAAACAGCGTATATAGACTTTAAGCATGAGCAAAAGAAAACCGAAACCATGGCCCACTCTGTAAATATTATTATCAATAAATTGAGTAGGAGATGAAGGGAGGAAAACAAACAACGGCCAACAAATTTGTTTTCTGTAACATCTTCATTTACCCGAAGTCATTTTGGTAAATCTTCCAAGATTTGAATATCCATCTTATTAAATTGGTATTAAACGAATAAGTGTCTCGAAATTTATTTTTAAATCTCTATGTTTGTTCTATCAAAGCATAGATTGAGCTCGATATGATTTCACACCCATTGGGTTAAATTGCCTAACAGATGTGATGAAAATTAAATTTCAAAATTTCTACCGCTGTAAGCTGTTGTTCAATATCAATAAGACAATCATTATAAACATGAAAATGTATTCATAATTTTTATTCTATTATTGAGCAGAAATTTGAAATAAGCGCTTTCACATCAAATCAACAAAATGATCGACAGGTGTCGCACCTTCTTATCCCAGTTTAAAAAATGATACTTTTGAAATTGAAACCATTTAAAAACGGTTAAATTTCGAGGGAAAATAGATTGGATCTCGGTTAAGTCATAAAATGAAGCAATAAAATTTGACAATAGTGAATAGAATTCAATTGAAAATGGATCAATAGAACCATTGAAAAGCAACGAACGAACGAGCAACTGATCGAAATATGCGTGTGTGTGCATGTTTCGTACAAGTCTTGGAATTGTTTGCATTGTTCCATGTGTGCAGGCAGGTACTTGCTTCCATACCGGCTGTCATATGCTTGTGAATGCAAAAATAATCGAACGAAAGTATGATGGTATAGATTTTGCGCACACACACACACACACACACACACACACACACAGCAATAAAGAAGTATATTTCCTTTGCTCTCTTTACATTCATATTCTATGTCTATTCCTCATTCAAACGAATTCGTCTTCGTTTGCCGTTCCATAGAAGTTCATTCATTGGCGATCACACGGCAAACAGCACACAGCAGGTGGTCGACAAGTGTATGTGTGTATCATCGCACTTTGTTTTCAACAATTCAACTCACAGTGTTTGGAGCCGAAATCGATGAATAGACCTGAGCAACGCACACACATACACCCAGTGTGTGTGTGTGTGTGTGTATATGCCGCGCGCAGAAAGAAGAAGACGACGACGACGACGACGACAAAAGCACAGAAAAAAGCAGCAATACTGAACAACAAAAGCGACGAAAGAAGAAAAAGAAGAAGAAGGAATAAGCAAAACACAACAAACAAAGGCTAAATTCATTTCTGTATCGGCATACACTACGTGTACACCGTGTTTTGCTCCGTGTTCGTACGTATTGTTCGTAAAACGAAACACACAGTGCGAGCGAGCGAGCGAGAAAGAAGAAGCAAGCAGCTCCGATATAGGTAAAATAGCATTATATCTATATGATATTTTTTCTGTGCCTGTTACGCTTCAGTGCAACTGTGATCGTCGGACAACAATAATGTTTAAACAGAGTGCGAGCTGATTTGTTCGATATTATTTGTAACCGTTTCGAGCTCTGTGCTCTGTTGTCGGTGCCTGAACATATTTTTCGTTAACCAACCGTCTCACAGTGTGCGCGTGTTTTTAGTCGTGTTTTTTTTCTCTCTCTCTCTCTCTCCCAGTCTGTCTCACTGGATTAAGAGACAAATTCACAAGTTCTAAACACAGAAGAAAAAAAAACCGATGTGACCGACAAATTAGAAAAGAAAGAAACATCACATTTGGTTGTAATCATTCAAATTTTAAACTAATTAGCAAACGAAAAAGAATCGAATCGGTTTTCTTATCTCGATTGAAGCAAATATTGCTCGTGTTATTTGGCCACTTAAAATTTTGTTGTGATAAAAGTGCGCCGATACACAATGTGAAGTTAAACGGTCCAGCAAACTGTTGAACAAAGATAATTTCGTCGATTTTTTTTTCTCGTTGGAAATCGAACGTGAAGAACGAATTATAACTACGTCAAACGGAGAAGTAGCAGCAGCAGTAGCTAAAAAAGAACAACAACATCAAACCAAAAAAAAAAGGTGGCCACTCTCAGGATACCAACAAAGAATTATTTTTCGTGTGTGATAACCCGAAACACGGCGATAATCATATTCGTCTGAATCGATATATACATAGATGATTATTGTGTAGAGTGTTCTGGTTTAACAGACCTACAGCTCATTTTATTGTTCGTGTTCGCGTTCGCGGTCATAATTTTGCTTCTTTGTATTTTGAAATAGAATTCAAGAGCAGTGAAATTTTGGGCACAGTTCATTTTAATTTTCTATGCCTCGTCGTCATATCGTTTCGCTCTCATTTCGACAGTGTGTTTTCATCGGACGAAACGTCTAATTTCTGTGAAAGAAGAGAAACGAAAAAAATAATAATAAGAAACGAATTCGATTCGGATTTTACCATGCATTCTTTCTCTCTTGCCATCGAATCGCAATGTTCTAATTAACTAGTGACGAGAACAAAAAAAAAAGTAACAACAATCACAACAACAAAGTAAGATTGCCTTATATTTATTTCATTGAATACTTAAATATCGAACTTTGATTATGTTTTTTTTGCGCACACACCGACAAAAAAAAACAACCATACCACAAAAATCGTAACAAGAACAGTAAATCAATTATTGTTTTATTTATAAATTGTACGGTAGCCAATTTTCAAATCAACCCAAACGTATCAATACACACATTTTGATATAAAGAAAAGTACAATTTTATTTATTAGCGGTTATAATGTTTGCATGAGCCGATATATCGAGATTCTGCATTTCGGTTTGAATAGAAAAACCAAATACATTTATAATCGTAATCAAATTCGTTGAAAAAGAGAACAAGACAATGGGGCAAGATAAAACATGGCACATAGAGCAAAAAAAACTGCAAACGGAAAATGCAAAATAGCAAAACCAAACGTAATTAATTTATAAAATATGTATATGGAAATTATTTGATGTTATGAAAATTAATTTATTGCAAAAGGCAATATCATATCGTCAGTGCATACTAAATACACGCAGTGGCAAACTTTGCAACGGCATACCGGAGAAGACGAAGAAAAACCATGCAAAAACAAAGCACAATAACCAAGAAAGAAAAAACGGTGGTTGGAAAGAAAATACATTGGAAATAATTTGTTCAAAAACCAACGTAAAATGTTTGCCATTTACAATGCGAGCAATGCGAGTGCAGTTGACGCACGCGGTTTTGTTCAGTCGATTTAGGCTGAGATGATATGCAAGGCGTTAAAGCCCTGCAACACACTCAAATTCCGTACAAAAAAAAACATGCAAACCCTAAGTGGTCAAAAGGGGAAAAAACGTGATTAAATTACATTTTATGACCATAAAGTCTTAACACATTAGTCTAGTCCGGTCATGAACATAATTTACCACCACTGCCAACGCCGCCACCGCAACAACCAACCACCATCGACCATTGCATGACCAACACTCACTCACTCAATATCATCAGTTCATCGCATTCTTTTGAATCGTACTCATCGCCATCGATTTAAAGGCGAACATTTTTATAGAACAATTCTCGAAGCAACTGTTTACGGCTTAATCGCATTGAACTTTGACAACTTTGTTGCGTGTTTCTTTACATACCTTTAACCTATTTATAGCCACGCTGTTTGTGTGTATTAATTTATGGTTTGTGTTGGTTATAGATTTTCCACATTTTTCCCTTGGCGTTAATAAGGTGCTTACATAACAAATCCACCGAAAAAGAAACCCGTCGAATAAGAGCGAAAAATGTATGATTATAATCATCACCAAAAAAAAACGAATGTAAAGGAGAGTGAAGAAGAAAAATTCCACCCGTAAATATGATTGATGGTATTAGACGGGAACATACGGCATTACGATGGATTTAGTTTAGAAAGAGAGAAGAAAAAAAAAAAACAAGAAATTTCTACCTGCACCCGGGTGATTTGATCAGTAAAAATTGAATGATAAATAGAACCGAAAAATATCGAAAGAATAGTCTAACTTTTTGCCGTTGCCGCCGTTGTTCTTTTCCCTGGTTGTAGTTGTTGTTCTCATACTATCTTTCAATTCTTCCTTCTTTCAAGAGCAAGAATTTCGTGTGAATATTTTAGGACGAGCATTGCTCGAAGGCGGATTGCACCAAATGAAAAGCACCGAAAAATTGATGAAAAATGAACGAAGAGAAAAGACTAACCAACGACAACAACAACAACACGAAGCAAAGTTCATGAAATACCAAAATCATTTGTAATTGCAGTGCACGCTATTGCCACCATATATTGGGCAAAGATTAAACACACGTGAGAACGGAAAACACAACCGAATAGAATTATATCCACAGGAATTCAATGCACACACTAGTTGTATTTTGTTCACTCTTCATCATTCTTCATCATATTATTTATGCGTTTTTTTTTCTCTTCACTTTTTCTCTCATTCTCTCTTTATCTCTTCGGGTTTGTTTACGGTTGCATTGCTCTCAGAGCGTGTTATTAAAATATTTGTGTGTTATTAAAGCGACAAGGGTCTTCTTCTTCTTCTTGATATTGTCCTGCCATGCACATCTTCTGCCCCGCTCGTCCTCTCTCTCTCTGCTTTGCTCTGTCTCCCGTTTGCCTTCATGCAGTGGGTTTTTTCCAAAAAAAAAAACTATATTACGTGTACGCTCACAATAAACGCCAGTTCGAGACACAACCACAGCAGCAGAGCAAAAGATGAAAAAAGAATTCCCCCGTCCATGACAACGGTGTTTGAACCAACAATTCTTGACCGATGTCAAAATTGCATTTTTTTTTCGTCAACTACTGCAATGCAATTTGCAGCGCTTCACTGCAACTTTTGGTCGTGAGAGAGAGAGAATACCATCTCCATGTCATCGAAATTCGTTGCATATCAACGAAAAAGCCAACAGCATCAGCAAGAAGGAACATTGAAGAAGAAGAAGCAGCAGCAGAAGCAGCAACAACAACAAGAAAAAGCGTTGTATGTGAATACCTTGAAACGAGTTTTGTCTGCTGCATTTTAACGTTAACCAAATAAAGATGATTGCACATATCGTAAGACTCTCGGTTTTATTTAGCACACATTTATCTGAGGTACGTGTGCGCGCGCTCGCGCCCGCGATTCAACAATACGATTTCAATTTCACACATAATTTTTTTTCTCCGCCAACTGAAACAGCAATCAGTGGCTGGCACTGGAACGCTTTGCACAGTGTGTATTACTTGCCGTTGCAATAATGATGATTGTAATAATAAACAATGATAAAGAGAAGAAAAAAAAGAGCCTAAAAATAGTCAAGCAGCTCGTGAACACGCGTATACTTCTCTTCATTTCTTTCTTTCTCTCTCTATCTCTCTGTCGCTCGCTCATTCCGTTGCGATTTGAAACTGAATAATAAAAACCCACTTATTTGCAACAAGCATAAATATCCCGGGCACGATGCATTTGCACTTTCTGCGCCCTGAGCATAGAGTAAGATGTTGAATGTCTTGAACGCATACACAATGAACTTCTCTGTGCGCACGGTGCATGCGCTCTCGCGCGCCTTTACCCGCCATATGATTATAACAACCAGTGTATGTATCAGACCAATTAATTAACTAAAACGGATAAAGTCAACACATTGAATGGGTTCCAAATTAAAAAATGTGCAGAGAAAGAATTGAGTGCAATTGCAGAGTTGTAACTCTATGTCAACTCTTGTGTATTGCTCCACACATACATTTATGCACAAGCACACTAAATGCGCGCATTTTTCCCGTGCCTCTATTCTTATTTTGCCGCGTCTAACTGACTTGTTTCGCCGGCGGCACATTGCTACATTTCCGCGAGGTGAGAAAAAAAGGTCTACATACAACAACGTGCGCGCCGCTGCTAAACCAACCGCAAAACAGAAGAGAAAAAAACTACACACACACACCGCCCAAACAAAACCAAACAATAACAATATAGAAAAAAAAATCAATTTGTTCGGAATGAAATAGATTTTCCGAGACAATCAAAAGTAATTGCCTTATCTGGTGCACAAAACAATACAGAAGTCCGTGTATTTTCAGTTGTTGTTGTTGTTCGAACGAAATAGTGCAGTGACTGCAGAAAATAACGCCGTTTTCATTGATTACAATCTGAGGATTAAGACATAAAACATTGAAAGTTACGCTTTGATTTTACACTTGATTTGAATATGATCGCTACTGTACTGTTGGCTTTGATTTAACAAATTGAGGAAAATAAAGACCGATGGGGAGATAGGAAATGAAATGTGCTGAAGCCACCGCATTGTTCAATTTTTTGTTTGTTCGCGCAACGGTCTTTTCTCAACTACGCTCTCACACACATCGTAAAGAATACGACGCACAAAACTTTGAAAACAATAATGTTGGAAGACCCAAAAAATGTTTCGTTTTTGTTTTTTATGTTTTCTTTTATCTAATTTTGTTTTCTATCTTATTATTTTTATTTTTTTATTTTTATTTTTTATTGAGTATAAGATGTAAATAACAGGAAAAATCCCTTTTACAATTTATCACCTAAAATTAAACTCTAAAAATAAAAATATCTCATTAAACTGATCGAAATCCCATGTAATTCACTAAATGTATTTCTTCTCTGTTTCACATCTTGTTTACAGTGTCGAGTTTGGAGCCTGAGCAAATAATTAATGACAAACGATAAAGTTTTTTTTCGCATTGCTCGATGAGTCGTTGGAAAAAACTACAACCAATTTGATCGATAGAATTCTACTGTCAATAACGGCAACACGCAGTGTCGGGAAAAAAAGACAACAAGCCGAAAAGCAAATAGCAACAAAAACCCAACACAACACAACACAACACAACACACGAATCCACAATGAATAACCATAGTATGAACGACACGAGTAGCCGACAATCATCACAGTTATCGAATTCATCACATCATCGGCGGACAAACGGTGGAATGCATCACAGCAGCAATGGCAGCAGCAGTCATAAAAGCAGCAATTCGATAAATCCAAGCATTTGGACAACGAACACATCGAGGTCCAGTTCAAAGAGTAATTTTACATCCGGCTCGAATGATTTTCATTTCATTCAAGCGAGTGATATCAACACAACAAAGAGCAGTGATGTACAAAATGGTTCCACTGCCAAACTATTACCATACGGCGATGACCAGTCGAACAATCAGGTAAGGCTAAATCATATTTTCGTTGTTGTTTTTTTTGGTTTCTTCATATTTTGAAGAATCACGTCGATCACCCCAGTCGACGTACACACAATGTCAATGTGTCATTCATTTGGTATGTGTCTTGGCCGGTTGTAAGCCGTTTTTTTGTCTTTTCTTTTTGGTTGGTTTTTTTCTCTGTTTGTTTTTTTTCGGCGTTTCTGTGGTTTTGTTATCATTTCGATAGTTGGTAATGTTGTAGTTGTTGATACGGGTTCATGTAAATGAATTCCAAATAGCAAATAGGAGATAACAACAAGTTGACATAAAAAGTGGTCATGCTTCTCTGTCGGTGAACAAGTCGAATCTGTGTTGGCAACACAGGTGACATTTTTTTCGTTTCACTTTGCTTTTGCTACTTCTTTCTTTTGCTCTCTCTCTCTCTCTCTCTCTCTCTCTCTCTCTCTCTCTCTCTCTCTCTCTCTCCTGGTCTGTATGTGTAGCTGTTTCTATTCTTGCACACAAATTACGTCCAAATGTAATTCAGAAGAAAAATGGGGAAAAAAATAATAAACGTACAGCCACCATAACTGCGGAACGTGCGGAAATCGAATTACGGGACTCGTCCCGATAACACCAAAAACCGAAGAAAAAAAAACGTAAAAGAAGTGCATAGCAAATCACAATGTGAATATGTGCGTATTTGATTAGTGTTTTATGTAGTCAGTTTAATGGCAACGGCGATGTGACACAAAAGTCACCGAGAAACGTACAACGACGGAAACGAAGAGAGATAGAAAAAAAAGTAGCGGTTGGACGGTGCCATAAGGTTAATTGCGTGTCATTTTAAACGTTATATTCTGAGTGTGTTTCAGTATGAGGCACGTTTTTTAATTGAATTTACAGACAAGTTTCGAGGATCATAAAGAAATTCCTACTTTATTGCCACATGGAGGTACAATTTATTGAAGCCATCGTGTTTCACGTAAAACGAATCCGATTCAAGGCAGAAAAAAAAACATACACATTTAACTAACGAAGCTGCAATGATTAAATATAATCGTGATCTTACATTATGTCTTCAAATGGATGGAAAGAAGAGAAAAAAAACAACAACAAACAAACAAGTACACGGTAAATGCAATAAACGTGCAGTTTTTATCGATATTATTCTACGCGATTGAAATTAAGACATTAAGAATGGCGAAAAGCCCAACGTCTAACGGAATACTTTCCTCGAAATTTTACGATCCGCGAAAGCGGCCAATAGAATAATAAAAGAATCATTACGATCAATCATTTATCTTACAAATGATTTAATTGATTTTTCGGAGGCCGCGCTCGTTTTCGCTTTTCAAGCAATTTGTTTGCACTGTGTTTGCTCTCTCCTAATTTCCAACCGTAGTTTCTTTCCCTTCACACTGTGTGTTTCTATTTCATGTTTTTTTTTCTGTTTCTCCCGCCGTTCCGTTGAACGTCAAAATGTGCAGTCATAACACAGTCGGCTCGCCACCGACTTGAATAAAGATGAAAATATGATCGTGTTTAGCATGAGTGAAAACATCACATCGAACCGAAAAATTGCGCAAAAAAAAAAATCGATTTCGACTTTGAAAATGGAAAACTCCCCAACAAATTCCGATGGTGCTCATTCTTTCTCTCTCTTTTTTTTTCTTCGTTAATTATTCGAACGATTTTATTAATAATTTTTGTTTTGTTTTTTGTTTTAACTCTCGCGCATCAGTTTTGCTCGAATTGATGTGTCTCTTTACGGCGAGATGAACACCACAGCCATTGTACAAACAGACACCAACCACATAAGCGATTACGAATGTATTGCACACCAAATGCAACTACTAATGGCAACCACTCGATTGCATTTGAAAAATCGTGGAAAATTGCAATTGCGCACGTTCAAGTGTGTGCGCGGGTGCAAGCTCGCACATTGGCGCGCACGCTCACGCTCAAACAAACAAGTGAGCGCACGCTTTAAAACGCTGTACATTTTGTACCGTTTGCATTGGAGAATATGAAATATAGAGTGTTATGGCTCTCTACCTCCCTCCCTCCCTCTCTCTCTCTCTCTATGTGTATGTTTTTTTTCTCTTCTTCTACATCTTCTCTCCGTCTCTCTTTCTTTCTTGGTATTTGTGGACGCGCGCGCGCCTTCAGTGTTGGCGTTATGATTTTTGTCTGCATAGCATAAATATGTCTAATTAATGCAAACGTACTACGTGCGAGCAAGCACCATATCATGTACATTCTTAGGCAAACCCGTTGCGATTACTCTCTAGCAAATACTATGAGTTCACTTGAATATTCTTTGTGTTCAAAATTACTTCCAGTTGAACTGCTAAGTAGTTGAGCTGCTTCAATCCTTTTTTTTTCACGAGATTGCCTCGTTAAACAAAGTGGAAATTTGTCCGACGATTACTGGGCATTGTTTAGTGTCTCGCAGTGAAAAAAAGAAAGACGTATGCAGAAAATCAAACAAAAACAGATTGTCTGTGCAAATCGTGCACAGCAGTTCATTATTCAGAAAAAAGAAATGAAATCCTTTTGGACGGCGAAACTAATGCGCAAACAATGTTTTCGGTGCATTTCCCTGCTGACGAGACTCGATTCCATGTAATGCAATTGCAGCACCGTTCATATATGAAAGTCATACGCATTATTTGCTTCGTACCAACATACAATGAGTGCGAAGAAGATAGACTCGATCGCAATTGCGAACGAACGAACGATCTGATGTTTTTTATGTTATGCTTTGCTGCAGTTGGTTGATCATTAAATGCATTTGTTATTGTTAGAGTATTAATAAAATCATATCGTTTCTTTTTAATTTTTCTTCTTCTTCTTCTGTTATTGCTTCTTTTTCATTCGTTTGGTTCTTTTATCGGTGCGATGGAGAGAAAAGAAGCTCCCGACTTGGGTATTTTTCTATTTAGTTTTTCTTGCACCGAATTCAGTACGTTTCATTTTGGCGCAGCTAACGCTATGGATATCGTTGGTGAATCGTCGATGTGACCACCACACAATAAATTATCATTTCTATAATATTGCACTTGCAAAATGTGCTGTGCTGGGCACGCTTCAACATCGTTGTTTGTTTTTTTTTCGCCCGAAATCACAATACGCACACACACTTTATATGGCCAAGAGACCGTTAGTGCTGTTTCGGTTTTCGTATTACTGAACAAATTGAACGAATAGAATTTATTGCACACATCGAATAGTAGTGGACGCCATCGTGGTTGTCGTTGCAGTTGTTGTTGTTCTTGTTATTCTTGTTTTGTGATTCAGTGATGTTTAATTTGTAACCCAAAAAAAAGAGAGAGAAAATTTCAATTTTAGTATCACCAAACGCCACGATTAAATCCAATGCAAATAAGTCGCTTTCGAATGATTGCGCCAAAGAGATTAAGTGTTGCGAAAAGAAGAAACACCCGACTCATTCAAATGTTGAGTTTAAACGTTGTTTACATTTGGTTTTTCCAGTAGGAAAAAATCAACTAATGAAGACAAACGACACGACGAGTGAAAAGCAACGAACCGACAAAACGTAGTAAAATCCCAGAATTTGATAAGTGTGGTTTGAACGTGGCTCAAGATGGGAATCAAAATGAGAATAGGAAAATGAGCGATGCAAAAGATTGTGTGCAGCGTAAGAAGTGTGTTAATTTGATAATATCATCCAAGTGAATGTTTGTTGGATTTACGAAAGATACAAAAAAAACAGTTGGTGTTTATGTGTGGTTTTGTGTGTTGTTTCTTTTTTTTACATTTTCATTCGTTGTTTTTTTTTCTTGTACTTTTGCAATCGTTCATTCGTAGTATCCGTGTTTGTGTAATGTCTAATGAACCAGAATAAAAGGAAGCAAAATATTTACGCTTGATTCGGAGTTTCAACCTCGAAAATCAATGTAAACCATATAACTCTGAACAACACACATACAGCCAGGTCAAAGCAAGCAAGCCTAGTACACAGTAACACACGGTGGGGTATAAACGGTGTTATCGCATTTTGCATGCATAAATCCTCCAGCCATGTGAAATTCACACAAGCAAAAAGCACGTACGCAATTCTATTTAACCTCCGGTGCGACATAACCGTTCATATTGTGTTCTCTGCGCTTTTTTTTCATGCATATTTCCATTTGGAATTACAATATTATTATTATTGTTATTTTTTTTTCCAACACGGCTCATCTTTAATATGTGTTTTTGTATCGGAAATGGTGTACGCGATCAACGACAAACAAATGGAAAAAAACGTAACAATTAACAATTGAAATTTAACGCCTTTTGTCGATTAAAAAAAACGCAGTCATATTGGGTAGAACGGAAAGAGTATGATGTTTTTGAAAAGGGCCGAGCCCAATATCAATCAATGCACAATTAGCTAGATTTTCGTAACAATTTTTTACGAGTTATTTTGAAAATAAAAATGAAGAAAGAACAAAATGGCATTAGTACGCATACATCTCGTACTTGTACATGTGCGAAGGTTTATAGCCTTATATAATGAGTAAGTGGCGTCAACGCAAACGATTAACAATGATGACGATGTCGATGATGAACAATTGTAACGCTAATTTTGCCAAACAATAAGTGTCGCGTCTAATTGTCATATGTCTCTTTCTCTCTGTGTGTAGAAAGAGTGAAATAAATCCCCCACATCATCGTCATAATGACGAATAATCCATACTGGCATACACCACAGCCCATAGCTACTAAATACATTTCTTCGTGATTTTTCTCTCTCTCTCTCTGTGTGTGTGTGTGTCTCTATCTCTGCTTCTCAAGTCTGAACACTTTTAATGGTGCACATCGAACGAACCGTATTGTTCGTTTAGCAGTTGTGATTGATCGATTGGCTTCTGCCATTGCCATCGACAAGATACGTTATAATGAACATTGATTCAACGGTTTTTAAGGTGAACGAAATCAAAGAAGAAAAAAAAATGTACATTGTGCACGTATGATTTATGCGCGTACGCCACTTGTCTATGACACTTACTTTAAAGGGCATGAAGCAATACCACACAGCATACTCATCGCGTGAAGACGAAACAAGAATCAAGTGAATATGATCGTTAGTCTGGATGAATCATATGATAATGAATTTATGGAGAACAATTCACTGGCATTTCCAATGCGACACATTTGAATTTATTGCAATTCAGCATATTATATTATATATGCATACAACACGTTGTTGCTGTTGTTGTTGTTGTCATTGGTGCATTTGAATTGTTACGTTTTGGTTTACACAATAAAATCAAGTTTTTTTTCTTCTCCTGAATTTGCATTGGAAATGAAAGTATTTCTGACTTTTGCTTGGGCGTATGTGTGTGCATTTCATTTCAAAATGTTTAAAATTCAAACGAAAATAAATAATAACAACAAGTGAGACATCGTCGTGTACTTGAACAACTATACGACGATAAAACAAAATTATGCAATCAGTAATAATAATAATAATACAATTAGCAAGATTTTCTTCATGACCATGAAGATCGCACTCCGTGTGCTTATGATTTTCGCTGGTTGTTGCTAGACGCGCGCGCGCCGCGTGTGTGTATTTTCTGTTCGTTTGGTCGTTCGCGGAATGTTAAAATAGATAAAAGTGTTAGATATGTCAATTACACGCCTTGAAACTAATCAGGCGACAATGGCCAAATCATTTAAATCACTCACACTCAATTAAATTCGTTTTCAGAATAATGGAAATGTGTCTATTTTTAAAACACAAAATTATAGTTTTTTTCCATCTACATCATGAGCCATTTAAAATGAAATTTGCACATCGTTAAGTGTTTTTTTAAAGCATTTTTAACACAGCACACGTAGCAAAGCACACGCCAAGTGTATATGGCTGTGTGGACTGGAAGAGAGAAAAACAAAACGAATTAAAATTAGTTTCATTTAGAATGCAGCAGATAGAATCGATCGTTGAATCGAGGTGAATGTGACTTTGTGTATGCACATGAACAAGTGAACGAAGTGTACGGCATTGAACAATGTCAATACTTAGCCGAAAACCAAAGAAATGTGCTTCGATAAAAACCGATTACCGAATATCACACTCAATATATCATCCATTGTCATATACAAGCCAAGAGCAAACAAAACAAACAAACAATAACGAACCACCACGTAAATCTTATACGACATCAAAGAAAACATAACTAACAAGACAAAAAAAAAGAAGCGTGAAGAAGAAGAGAAGATCGCGCGCGCGAGCGTTTGCAGACGCAACAACAATTACATTTTAAAATAGCACTATGGATTTATCTACAGCCAAATATATAATGGATTATATATATTTTAATCGTGCTAACGAAACGGCATTCAAATACTATAAAAAAGTAAGTCTTCTTTTTGCTCTCTCTCTCTCTCTCTCTCTCTCTCTCTCTCTCTCTCTCTCTCTGCCCCCCTCTTCCCGTCTCTTTCGGTTCAACACACGTGTACTATGTACTGTTGCAAAGCCAAACCATATCACGTCGCATACTCGATCTATGAATAAGCGTACACTTGAAATGATTATTGAATGATGAACAGTTTTTCATACGACTGATATCATGGCACGAACCTCTTAGTTGTGCTGTTGTTGTTGTTATTGTTGTTATTGTTGTTATTTTTTTTCGTTATTATTATACAGATTACTCACGATACTTCAAATTCTTTTTTTTTCTTTTGTTGAATAATTATGAGAGGTAACCGTTTATATCCGCCATACTGTTTAACATCAAAATCGGGAAGTATAATTCAAACGAGCGGTAAATAAATTCAAGTCATTCAAACAATGAATATTATGAGTTAAGTCGCAAAAGTTTCAACGGAATAGATCGGAAAATATCCGTAGCAGAAGCAGCACTAGCAACAACAATGTTCATTCAATGTGTTCACTTGCTGGATTCATTTAGCCAAAATTCTGAATATTCAACAGCTTTTCGGTATCAGTATATAATCAAAACAAGAAATCAAAAGAAAAGAAAAGAGAGGCAGGTCGTATCCATGATAAAAACCAAATAGAGAATAAAGTGCATCCAACAACGAAAATACAGTAATCATGATCGAGATGCACCTATTAAAGTTAATTGTTAGCTTTGAGATTTGAGCTCTCTCAGTTCCTGAAAATAGACGCGAGAAAACAAAGTAGCAGCGAACCAAACACAGTGCACGAAATCAGAACGAGGCAGCCAAAGCTATATACACAAACAAATAAAACAAAATTTAATGTTCCACAGATAAGGAAAATTGACTATGCGGACCGAATTCCTCTATCTGTGATATTCTTATGCGAGTATTTCAATAATCATTACAGAAAATACTTGAATTTTTTTTTCGTCGGTTCGCTCGTTTGTTTGTTCGTTTATTCATTCCATGCTTTTGTTGTGTGTGTGTGTGTGTGCTTTTTTTTTCGAAGAAAAAACAAAAACAAAATATAATCTTGCACTAGCCGTGTTCGCATTATTCATGTGATTATTGCCTTTGATTGTTGCAGCCAAGCAAACAGTACACACACACATACAAAATATTGCTACTATCTACTCTATCTGTACATATAGCTGGATTCGTGCTTCACAATATTTCGTGGAGCTGATTTGCATTGAGAAAAACCACTTTAACTGTCAATCAGACAGTGATTACTTACTACGAAGAGGAGCATGCCAACAACGACTACAACATTTAAACTGGTTGGAAATTATTACAACGAAATTACCGCCTTTGAAAAGAAAAACCCGAAATCAAACTCCGCAATACAAATATTTGGAAAAATTTATGATTAGGCCATACTATTTCACCACATATCGATATAATACATTAATTTGCAATAATTTTTTTTTTATTTCTCTCGGTTTAATTTTGTTTTATTATTCTCTCTCTCTCTCTCTCTTTCTCTCTCTCTCCCTCATCATTACATAGTCAAAATGTTCGATATTTCGTGATGTGATGTTATGCCTGTGTTTAAATCTAACATATGCGAATGTTGTACGTTTTCCCCGAGAACTAGATCGACATGGCGTCGCATTTTTGCTACCATATTTATTGCTATTTCTGTTGGTTGGTATACCAATTATACTGTTGGAAATAGCATTAGGTCAATTCTTGGGTCAAGGTTCAGCTCATTCATGGCGTGCATCACCAATTTTTCGCGGTAAGTTAATTATCACTCCATTGCATTGGATCAACACGTAACACACACACACACACGCGCACGCATAAACGGGCATACAGAGACAGTTATTTCAGCCGAAGATTATTCGGTGGATTCATAACGCGCACGGCTGACATCACAAATGGGTGCTCGTTGCGGTCTATGTGTGTGTGTCGACGTTTGGTTCATTAAACTTAATTAATGTAATGTTTTCCGAAAGTTTGTCAAGTTTATTTGCTCTATCTAGCATGAGCCGGCAGCCTTATTATTTCATTCTTTCCATCACCACAATAATTCTCATTCAGAAAAAAAAACTACTCTTGACAAAGATTTTCAAACACATAATTTTTCACGTATGTGCCGTATCGCAGCCGGTTTTTCTCTCTATCTTTTTTCCTCTCGTTTCATTTTCGATTGCACAATGTGTACTACGAAACCAAAAAAAAAACTATAATCATATTTAGTGGGTCAACATTTTTGTTGATTCGCTCAAAGACAGATTTAATTGTTAGCAATCGACTTGAAATAAGTTCTGCTATTTTCATGCTTATGTTTTATTTCTATTTTCGTATTTATTATGCTCATTCAAAAACAAAACAGAAATAAGTTTTTCTTTATCTCCATTTTTACCGTATACACATCAATGACACCAGCTTTTGTTCTGTTATCTTTATGGATTCGATTATTTAGGTGCAAGTATTGTTGGCCGTTTGGGATCATGGCTTGGAGCAATATCGATATCACTCCAAGGCGCTCTGGGAATGGTGTATATCGGTGAAATTTTATTGAAATCTGTGCCATTTAATCAATGTGAAGTATGTATTGCTATGCGTTTATCCATTTTATTTCTTTTCTTTGAAAAAAAAAATCATAAAGAAAAGCGATCGTTTGACATACGATATGATAAATTATAATTATACGACCGAAAATATTTTTATTTATTTTTTATCCTTCAGAACGCCTATGATCATAGAACAGAACCACTTACGCCATTAAAGGGACAGGCATGCATGGAGTAAGTTATAGAAATCTGTGAATTTATTTTCCATCCAATAATCATAAATCCAGCCCATACTAATTCTCTGTGTGGAGCGCGTATGCGCGCATTTGCCACTTTGCATTTGTAGATTTGCCAATAATTACATTTTTGCATTGAAATGTGTGCTGTTGTTGTTTCTCTACACCTCTCTATCGCTCGCATTAGAGCCGATTAGTAGCACTTATTTTATGTAAATATTTCTTAGTACGATTTATCTCCTGACTCGCTTTTTTTCCTCTCTATTTACGTAATAATTCACTTGTGATACCAACCGAATACGGAATTATTCACATTTGAAGTCAGGTAAATCATTAAGAGAATACAGAGAGGGAGAGAGAAAAATAACAACAACAAAATAAATGAGGAATGTTGGAATGTGAAAAATTCAAAAAAAAGGTCACCGTGAAATGCAAACAATGCATCGTATTTTGTCGATCGACTGAGATAAATAACAATTTATATCGAGAGATGTGTGTATTTGTGCATGTGGGGGCTACGATTTTGATTACTTAGTTACACTGTTAGGTTCTATATTCTATCACAATTCAAATTCGTCTGTTCATTGGTATTTGCGATATTCCTTTTGAATGCTGCTGCCATTGTTGTCTTTACGGTGTTGTTCGCGTTCGTTCGTAGTTTTATTTACAGCGTTATATTGCGTACGAAAGGACGGGACAACCTGTGAATATTTGAATATATTGTGGTTCTGGTAGATGGATTTTGTCATTCGTTGGCAATTAATTTGATATAATTTTCTTCGTCTTTACTTACCGTAAAAATTGCCTTGTTTCTTTCCGCTAATAATAATCCAATTTACTCAGGCCATAAATAATCGAATAAACATGTTAATTGTTAAGATATTTCGATTTCGATTGCAAATAAATCGACAGAAAAGAACAATTGCACTCGTCCCATCTGTCCACATGACATTGGTTCAATTGACTCTAATACGATACGATTTTTTCTCTTCTTTTCAGAAAAACCTTTTTGACACCTGTTTGGGAAAATACTCTTTATTTTGCGTTGATCTCGATGAGCCTTGTCGTTGTATGGACACTTGCTGCTGCTTGGTAATGATCCATTAAACACATTCAATTTTGGAGTTTTTTTTCTTTTGCTTTCTATTCAGTTTGTGTCATTTACATATGTGAACTATTTTGCACACGAAACTTGACACGTTTTCATTATTTATATCCTGTTGGTATTTATTCATGTTTTTCTTTTTCTTTCTGTTTCTTTTTGTCGTTGCATGAATCCATTTTGCAGTACCTACAGTGCGAAAACGCTTCGTCGATCGATAATTATCGTTGGTTTAGTGACCTTAGGTTTATTAATTTTCGAAACCGGCTGGGAAGCCACAAAAGCCGTAAACAGTAAAAAAGACCCACAGCTTAACATAACATCGATAACCGTTGAAAAAATATTGCCACTAAACGGTGACATATGGTATGATGCGCTTGTTCAAGTGTTGCTTTCCACAAACATTGCGATTGGCCTGTTGCCGGTCGTCACTGGCAAATTTATTTACAAAGGAGATGCCGTCAGGTATTTAAATGTTTTCCCATAATTTCTCCCTTCCTTTTCTCCCTCTCTGCCTCACTCTTTCTGCCTTTTCACACGTGAAAAATGAACATTCATCAATAAATTTTGGTTTTTTTTCATTTTCTTTGGAAATTATTTACAGAACGTCATTGGTTTACATAAGCTTCAATGTGCTGGTGCTAATATTTTCGACGACATTTTTTCTGATTCAATTCAACAATACGTACACATTGAATTCAACACTTGTTGTGCCCGTGCCGGAGCTCAAGCCATTCACATCCGTTTACGATAATGCACTCGAGTATGTTGGCGATGAAGCAACACCGATGCTAACCGGAATGGCGTACGCAATGATTGTGCTCGTGTCGATAACAACAATTGCACTGCAAATATACACAGCAGCCCGACTGATTCGACGGCATCCGTGCTATGTGATGTGCGCCACAGCGTTAATTGTCGCAATTACCGGTCTACTGTGCCCCGACTACATTGTGATGCGTTTGTTTGATATGCGCATCGTTGGTGCATTCATTGTTTGCGCATTAATCTTTGACCTGATTTCGATCACGTGGATTTATGGTGCCAAGAATATCTACACCGATTTGGAATTTTCAATTGGACGACCGATTTCGAAGGTGTGGGTGTTTCTTTGGTGTATTACGCCAATTTTGCTCATGTCAATGCTAATCTGGTGGGCAATTGGCTACAATCCCGACGATTTATTAATCGATTACGTACCAAAGTGGTTACCCATCGCAATAGCGCTGAGTATAATTGCATTTTTGGCCTTCACCGAGGTGTACAAGCAAGTCGACTATAATTGTTGCAGTATGATTCGAGAGGCGGGCATTTCGTCAAAAGATTGGGGCCCAGCCGATCCGATTGTACGTCATGCGTGGAAACAATGGACGGCCGTATGCGAAGATACTGGCGAAAAAGACTTTACTTTACGGCGACGTGGTACACGTGACTATACGCATTCCATCAAGCGCAATCAATGCTCACACAAAATCAATTCGGCATATTCGGTTGGAAGTGTGCCAAACGCCACCAGCAACTATGTGATGAAGACATCAACACTTGGTCGCGGCTCGCCAAATTATGCGGGCTCAATATTTGGCGATTCAGCCATCGAAGAGGACATAAGCATCGGTAACTATCCAGTGCAATACAACACAAGTACACAGCGCATGATTGTACCAAATACGGATGATCGCAGTAAATCCACACTGAATCGTTGCGCCAGCAACGATCCACGGAAGATGATCATTCGATTGCAACAGAATACCGTACAAGAGAAACAGAAAATCTACGTGCCCGGAATTAATCCGTCACAGCCGTCGACAATGGAACGTGACAAAGGCCGAATGGCGGCCAAATTGAATGGCATCACATCCGATTACAGCAGCCGAATCATCATAAATGCACCGCAAAGGCATTCCATCATCAGTCCCAGTTCATTAACATCACACGAAACCGATAACAATAACTATAGCAGTCTTCGACGAGCAGAAAATGCAAACCACTTACCATCATCATACCTAAACAATCATAAATCCGAACATATTTGCTGGCGCAAATATTCAAGCAATGCCGAAGAATTTTCCACGGAATTATAGTGTAGAAATTTGTAAGAAACATATTGTTTAGATGAGATATATATATATACAAATTGTAGCAAAGTATTTGTAATATTAATTTATAATTGAGATGAAAACAAATGAAAATTTAGATGGAAAACAAATGAATAATTGAAAATCTTGTAAAAAGATTGCGATAATGAAATGAAAAGGAGTTCAAAAATACCAAATATAGAAAAACGACAACCAAGCTCAAATTTAGTAGACAAGGTGGTTTCAATACGATAAGCGCTATAGGATAATTAAGTAGAAAAAAAAGGGAAAAGTCGTACACGAAGGAAGAAAAATGAAATGCGTGACATCTCAACACCGTTCGATGCAGAGAACGAGACATAACGTAGATGAACGGTGAAGGGGGAGGAGGACGCATGTTGAAGGGAAGCGAAAAACAAAGAGCCGAAACCAGGACAATACTTAAAACACCTCTAGAATTCGTTTTCTGTTTGTTTGTTCAACTGAAATAGATCTTGTTTAATTTGAATATTTCTAGTCTATTTCGATACAAAACTAAAGTTATTATGATTTTTTTTCTCTTTCAATTATTCTGTTTCTTCTTCTTCTTCTTCTTCATTTTTTTAAACAATTAAATATCACAATTTGTGTAATTGGTTTATTGATTATTTAAGTACTTGTTGTTGCTCCTCTGTTCGCTTTCGATTCCTTCGATCAAACGCAAAATTGAATAAATAATGATATGCAAAAAAGAACAAATCAAAAAGAAAACGTCAAAAAATAGTAGTTTTTGCTGTGGTTTGTGTGTGTGTGTGTGTTGTTTTTTTTATGTTCTTTTTCAAACTTTTTGATGCAATTTGTTTGTGTCAGATTTTTCACTCGATTTTTCTTTCTTTTCTAGTTGCGAATCAATGTGAGTTATTTTTAATTAATAAGTTAATATTGTCATAAATACAAAAGTTCATTGCCGATGTGATGCCCGTTTTCAGTACACTGGGCCACATGCCTTTGAATAGTCCACGATAACCTTCGCGTTCGATCGTCACTCGGAAACAGTCGATAATACCCGTACACTCGAAATGTTTGCCAAAGTTCTTTCGATGCTCGCCAAAACCTTGAATTTGCATCCGTTTCTTTGCTAAATCTAGGGGATAGACCACTGCCTTTGACACCAGTCCAGCCATTGCACCGTTGAAAAATGTGATAAGCGCCGGAATCTCGCTCTTTGCATGCAAATTCATTACGTCGACGGTGGTGGTGCAGAGGAATTTGTATGTCATAAAATTGATACCAGTCAATGGAGCTACTTGAATTAAACTAAGGTAAAAACCGCGATACAGTCCACGAATGCCCTCTCGTCTGCCAATCGTCATAAATGCCCGGTATGTATTTGGATAGCCGCGATGCGAATCTTGAGCGATGAGACGGGTTCGCACCACATCAATCGGTGTCACTGTCACTATAATAGAGCACAAAAACAAGCACACACCAAGAGAAAGGGAGAGAGAGAGAGAGAGAGAGAGAGAAACACACACACGCATTAGTCAGTTTTGATTTAATTCAATTAGTTTCAATTCAAAATGTAATCGAAGGTTGTCCAATTCAATGTGTACATTGTATGAACGAAGAAATAGTAATACAAACATACCTGTTCCTAGCGCACCAGCCATTGACCCACATACAAAATTCGAGATATTTTCATTTTGATGATAGAGATTTAAGTGCTTGGCATAGTCTTTGCATTCTTCGAATGCCCAAAATTGTGTGACACCATAAACGATACTCAATAGTTGGCCGGGCATGTGTCCTTTCCAGAATCCGGCTACACCTTCGTCACGAAATATCGTCCGAACCGCCTGTGGCATTGACACATATTTTGATTTGTGACAACCGAGCGGTTCCACTTGCAATTGAAATCGAATTTTCAGCACATCAAACGGTTGGCACACGAATCGTGTGACGAACGCTGCTATGGCCCCAGCAAACGCCTCTTTCCCATGGAAGTGATCGATGTGTGGCCGTTTTGTGACTTCGTCGCTAATTGTTCGAATTGGCGCACGTGCATCTTCCAGCGTCATCTTATCGATGTGTTTACTTGTGGTGGATGAATGATTGCTTTTGAAATGTCACTAACTCGTTGAGTCTTTTCTTTGATTGGTTAATTTCCCGAAATTGCTTCTAGTTTTTGTGCTTTGGAATACCGTCGAATTTTCTATTTGAAGGAACAAATTTTTTTTTTCGTGTTTGAAAAACAAGTCCATTTATTTTTAAGCCGTTCACTCACTTCAATTCATGTTAATGAACTCATTTCTATTTTTACTTACGTAATTCAATATTTAGCGGTCACAATTTCTCTAACAATTCACATGTGAAGAAGAAGAAAAAAAAAACTATCTGTCGCTCACCAAATCCGACGATTCACCGAGAGTGAGAAAAAAAAACTCAATTTTATTTCCGACGATTTCGTTTTTTTGTTAAGGATTTAGGGCAACGAATTAATTTAATATTCGACATTAATTTTGAACAGAAAGCCAAACACTTTATTACATAATCTGTCAGAGGGAAAAAAAAGTTCTAAAATTAAAATTAAACTAAAAGCCAAAATTATATACAAATTATGCGTGTGAAAATGAATGCGGATTTGGTGATGTGTTTTAAGCCATGTACAACATGGACTTGTTCGTTTCGTTTCACTTCTTCTTTTTTTCTCTGTATTTTATGTAATGATAAAACGTGCTTTTGCGCTACGGCTACAGTGTGTGCGAACGAAGAAAAGAAGGCGCAACAACGAAAACAAAAAGAAGAAAAAGAACGAAATACTGTTTACGAATGCATATCTCACTGACGGTGCTCTGATATACACATATAAATTGTAACGTAACCCATAAAAAGGCAGGTTATGTCAATAAATCGCATTCGATGTACTCGACGGCGACGGCAAAACACGTTGAGAACGTCTGTACGCGCTCGCCATTGACATTCCAACGCTTCAACATTTTCATAAAGTCATAACGCATTCGTGCACAGCCATGCGTTAGATTCAGTTTGTTTTGCGCATCCTACGCCAAACACAACATTTGTTTTCTCTGTCCGTTTGTATCGTCGTCGTCGTCGTCGTCGTCGTCGTCGTCGTCGTCGTCGTCGTCGTCTTCGTGGTCTTCGTCTCCTTTGTCGGTGGCACACTTTCAGAATTTGCAAAATCATTTTTCAATTCAGGCTATTATAAATGTAAATTTTATTCATCATCATCACTATCGCTACACATATCTTTAAATATTCGTTCTAAATACTGGCTATAATCACTGTTGCACAGCCACGAATACACGGGCTGCGTTTGTTTATCTTGCTCCATTAATGTGTCTTTGAATTTTTTCGGTTTCATATCCGAAACGCTATCCAATAATTCCTAAAACGACAAAAGAATTCCAATGAGAAAATTGCATGGTCGATCGCAAAAACGAGCTGTTACCGCTTCGCCTTACTCGATAGCACTGTTTCAGGAATTCTTTTGTTGGACCATCGTCCAAATCATCGATGGGATATCCAGCGGTTGTGTTGGCTAACAGTTTGTACAGCGCCTCTAAATCGATGCCATTCAATTCAGCTGGCGGCGGATGTTTTTCCAAATTTGCTATTGCTTCCAGGGTTACCGGCAACGTGTTATCGGTCACAAGCACACCATTCTCGGTTAAATTTCGTGCACATTGATCCAAATTCAGGATGTGCTTGTCATTTTTTGATTTTAGAATTTGTTCTAACCGTGTTTGTGATAAGAACGCTTGCGTATTGATAAAACCTAAAATCGACATGTTCAATATTACTCATATGTGGTTCCAGGAAACGAATGAAAAAAAAACAACAAGAAAACGATACAAAAAAATCAAATGTTACTTACTCTTGATAAGATTATCGTCGGTCACTCGAAAACGTTTGCTCATTGCATTCAATTCCTTGGGATGGCAGTTCGCGTGTTTTAACATTTTGAGCATTTGTTTCTTATTGTAATTTGAGATTTTATTCTTTTTGGCTGGTTGAAATTTCGATGGTTCACGACTGCTAGTCGCCCTACACTCTTGGTCCGACATTTCGATATGGTCTGCTTATGGTCGTCGTTTTTTTCTACAGAATTCAAGAAAAAAAAATATCGACACTACAGCCACTTTGTTTTGGTTTCAGCCTAAAATGTCACATGTAATCGCACCAACATGCGTATCGTTCAATGAGTCACACATAGAACCAACGAGAAAAACGATAATTTCCAAAATGCGATAACATTTCAAATTTATCTCTCGAGAATGTCGTTTAGTCATAGCTTGATATGCATTGGAAATTTTAAATAGAACAATTATCAAATTTATGAAGAAAAAACAAATCCGTTTCCTATATTTCTACAAACAAATTCATGTCAGTAATGCATGATCCTCAGTTGTATGATTCAATCGTTGGTGATTTTCATTGAACGTATCCATCTCTCGCATTCCACAATACACACAGCAGCGCAGCGAGCGTATGTGTATGGTATTTGCGATATTGTGACATTAGTTGAAAATATTGTGAGCAGCAGTACGATTGTGCTAGCAACTACCTGAAACCTGAATTCCCTGTCTGTTTTCATTCGAAGAGAGAAGTGAGAGAGAAAAAACAACACACTTCAAGAAAATCATTTGAAAAAAGTGATATCACAATAGATTGAGACAGTTTCAGATTCATTTTGGCCAAGCGACCCAGAGTGGATAGTGTATTGTGTGAATTCGTGAATTGATAACTAGACTCAACCAAAAATAAAAGTGAGTGGCGTAATTTCATCGAGACCTTATTAAATATTTTCAATGAATGGAACTCCACATAAATAGATCGATTTTTGTTGTTTTGTTGTTGTTGCCGCCGTTGTGCGTTAATTTGCTAATTGAAATGGTCAAAATTAATTCCCAACTTATTTATGCTGTTTGAATATTTGTCAATTGAATTTGATTGTGAAATTACTTCCAATATCACTTTTTCACGTATAATTGAAATTATACTCCTCTATGTGTCTGTGGCAGCGACTTGTTTCACTAATACATGGGCATGAAATGTTTACTTAAGAAGTATATGAAGAAAGAAAGAAGAAAAAAGTATTCGAGCTGCTGCTGCTGCTGTTGCTATCAAAACCCGTATTTATATCATCAATATTTAAATGTAGACAAATCACTGTGAAAATCATCAGAACGTATACGAATCCAAACTATTCCTTTTTGACTATTTGTTTGAAAATGTTTGGAACATAATGGCGATAAAAGAAAACACACAGTGTTTTCACACAGTGCTGTTCTAGTTCAATATGTGTTCTATGCTATTTGGTGTATATATATAGATTTCGAGCATTACATCGTACAGATGAAATGACCTTCTCCAACGCAGATATTTCAAAAGCAGCAATTTTTTTTCGCTCGTTTTTCTTTCTTCTTTTTTTTTCTGTCGATATATAATTATTTTGCTTCTTTTTGTTTTTGTGTGGTTTTTTATTCACTTTGATGTGCCCATACACATATATCGCGTACGCACATACACACATGGCCTATGCTGTGTGAATTTGTAATTTTCATATTTTTTTTTTATTTCTCTTTTGAAAGAAAGAAAAAAAAACTGTTTTGCATTGTGTGGTGAATTGAATTTTCATTTCCAATTACTTTAAGAAAAAACACATATCGCTTGTGTTATGAGAATGGCGGCTCTATGTATGTGCTAGGCTAGCCCTGTTGTCTGTGTATTTTTCTGCTGCTGCTTTTATTCGTTGCTGAGTGATTCATATTTTTGTTTGGTTTAATTTACACATTTCGGTGAGAAATTGCATGGCAAATTGTATTAAAGTAAACAATTACTATCTCATTTCCAGTAAATAAATTAAATTGTTTTGAGCGGTTGCCATTAAATGTGTCTGCTGTGCGATTTAGTTAGCTATGATTAAGAAGGTTTTAATGGAATTACATGTGATTGCTATAAATATACCAATTTTTTTTATTTTTGTTTATATTTTTTTTCTACTACCACCTAGATGAGTAAAAACGGAGCACCACCACCTGCATATGGCTTCGTCGCACCACCATCAGCTCCTCCCAGCTATGCACAAGGTAAATGTGGAAAAATTCCAGAAAAATAACGCACATACTCATACCCAACCCCATGCATATTTGATTGCAATTAATGTTTAATCAAAATCTATTCATTGTATATAATTAGCTGTCGGAGGTGTACCACCGTCGAGCCCGTTTGTTCCACAACAAGCAACTACAACTCACATCGTAACCACGGTTTTGCCAATTGGAAACCACCCAACACACATGATCTGTCCTAGGTTAGTGATTTCAATGTTCTTTTATTTCATACTTTCGCTAGCTCATGCTCGCTCGCTGGTTGGCTGATCTCTTTTTCTTGTTTATATTTTTCCTCGAGAATTTTTCGGTGCGTCGGTGCACTCAATTTTTTTTTAATGTCTTTTTCGATTTATACATGATTTTTTTTTTGTCTCGTTCTACTTCAATTGCACATGTGTCTTTACACAGTTGCCATGCTGAGGTTCAAACACGAACACGACGTGAACCAGGTTTGATTGCATACGTATCCGGTTTTATCATTGCTTTAATGGGGTTAGTACTTAATTATTCCTCTCTGTAATTGTTTGTCTTTGAAGAAAGCACACAATTAATCGATTTTCATTATTTTTTTTTCCTCTCTCTTGCTGCATCTTCTCTTCTTGTCGCTGTTGATGACGCGCAAACGAATATTTCAGATGCTGGCTTGGGTAAGTACATAATGCGATTTAGTTTCACTTCCGTCGTACTTGATTCTATTTTGTATCAATTGCATGTGTTGTATCATATTTCAGATGTTGTCTCATCCCGTGCTGCATTGACGAATGCATGGATGTACATCATACATGTCCAAATTGCCATGCATATTTAGGACGCTATCGGCGATAAAGGAAAAAAAAATAGCCGCCACAACAAACCATTTAAAGCTTACCGGGCTTAGATCGATGTGTTTCATTAAAACACATTTCGCCGAAATCCAGAACTTTTTTTTCTACAAAAAACAACTTTAATCGTAATTCTTCTATAAAGCAAAAATTCAGTATTTGCTCTTTGCAACAACAAATGAATGAAACAAAATAAATCCATGTTAAATTGCACTCTTCATCCCAATGAATTTTAACAAAAATTGCATAGAGATTTAGATCGATCAAAAATACAGAGAAACATTACTATGTATTAGGATTATTATTGTAATTGTGTAGCGCCGATCTAAGAGAGAAAAAAAAGAATTCTTCCTAAACTGAACAACAAAATAAATAGCCATATGAGGAAATTTGAAAAAAAATGAAAAGAAAAAAAAAGGACTTAAAAATATAGTGCACGCATAAAATGAACAAACAATGAATATAGTTTCTGTGAATTTGTTCATCGTTAAAACCAACCAATGCTCTCGCTCTCTTCAGAACAACTCAAAAAAATAAGAATTTTTTCTTATTTTTATTTAAATATATTTTTTTTTGTACATTTTTATTTCTAATATCAACGAAATGTTCGTCTCTCATATATAGATGTATTTTGCTATGATGAGTGTTACTGACAATTTTTTTTTCTTTGAAGTAAGAGCCATTGGTTTTCCTTTTTTTATTTTGTTCGAAAAAAATACAAATTCTTTCCTTCTTACAAATAGTGTGCTGAATAATTTTTGAATCAAACGAAAAATAGGGAGAAAATCTGTTTTTTTTTGTTAGAAATGGAATACCGAGTAATTAAGTTTATTCGAAGTTTATCTTAACAATACACTATATATATTATTAACGAGACACAGCTTGATGACAGCGATAACAATGTATTTTATATAAATTAATTTTTATTTTCTAATAATAATAAATAATTCCAAGAATGTGACAACAGTATTAGTATGGTGTTTGTGTTTCATTTTCTCTCATGTATCGTTTTTATGTATCATTTTTTCTTCTTCTAGCTCATGTTTCGTGTGTGTAAATCATTCAATGCCCATATAAATGAGATCATCAACATAAAACAGATGTTGTTCTTCGCCGTTGCGTCATCTCAATAACGCAGCCAACATTCACTGTTTGACAGTTCGTGACAGTGCCCGTTTGACAGATTGGGTCGGATCTCGCAAAAAGAGTATATACAGTGTCGATGAATTGAATATATAGGTAGCCGCAAATGTAAATTTTTCCATTGAAAATGATGTTGAATGTGACGCGACAGATAATTTCAGGTTCAAATCACCTAACTACAACCGGACTGGTGAGATACAATTGAATACCGATATGTGTTATGCTTCAATTTTGACGAATTTATTTATTTTGAACATTAAGGTTAGGTTAGGTTTAACACATTTTGCATTTTGTTTCTTTTTAGAATCTTCAATTCGGTGCTTTAACACAAGTTCGATACAAAAGTAAACGGTATGTGCCACGGCCAACAAAAGTCGATATCGTTAAATTCGAAGCATCAGCACAGTCGCTCAAAGCGAAAGGGTAAGTGTTTTAAAAATTTCCATTTACAATGTCGTTTTGTTCATCAATCATTGTTGTATACTCTATTGAAGATATCATCGAGCACAAGACCCATACACACCACCAAAAAACGTTCCACAAATCGTTGATAAACTCAAAACTACGGCCGGCCTGCAGACTGGATTCAGTGGAAAAAAGTTCAGCATTGAAGATAAATTCAATTTTCTAACGGTTTGCGCTGGTGAATTCAATCATACCGTGCCCAATTCAGTGCTGCATGAAATCGAAACAATAAGTAATTGCTTTTGATCGCCATAATACCGAACCTATTAAACGGAATGTACTGATACATTTGTTTTTATTGCTTTTTAGATGATGTCGTTGATTTTTATCAGACGCCAATCAACACATTTTTGCCATTGGATGAACTGTTGACACGTGAACTGCCACCAAATCTACACATTGAACAGAAGTACACACGATTCAATCCAGATACAGACACCATGTTCGGTGGTAAAACTGCCTTCCCAGGCAGCTCAACCATTGTCACCGGCATCAAATATCGAAAGAAATACCCCGGTTTTAAGGCTGAAACAAAATTGGGCATCGACGAAGATCCAGAATAATTGTATATAAAACAAAATGCGCGGTTGTTTCCGTTAAAACCAATAAATAAACTAGAACATTTCAATTTTAATTACAAGAAACTTTTTTTTCCTTCAAATTTTCCATTGGTATCGAGTTTGATACGCTGCAAATTTCAGTGTGACCGGCAACGGATACTGCCGAAACTCATTTTGTGATGCGCGCAACATCTGCAATGTGTGATAAAGACTCGCATATCTTTATTATTTTTTTCTCGTTCCATGAACAAGTGTCAAGCAGCCAACCACCGCACAACTGAATTCGGGATGCGTTCAGACACAGACATACTCACCCTTACATTCGAATGTAGTCAGCACTTTTGCGAATACACCAACAGAATAATACACATTACACTTATTATTATTTGTACGACGCAAACCTTACAATATGTGAAAGGTGTATTCAAATTAGAATCGCTTTCCAAACTTGTGTTGAATATCTGACATACACATTTCCTAGGGGCTAGGAACAAGTTGTGAGATTCACATAGATTCGCATATATTCATGCGTTCGTGGTTTTGTTATTGTTGTTGTACACTCACTGCGCTGCGAATGTCTCGTATACACAATAACACGAATTCACAAATATTCGTACGGATTCATCTCAAGCGCTTGTGTCCGTCCCATTACATAGATATCACGTTATATTGAATGAGACTGCAGACAAGCACCAATACTTTTACTTAAGTTTATTTGCTTTTATTATTTTATTTTTATTTCATCCTCCTCCACATGGGCTTGTAATTTGAATACATTTTGTATCCATAGTTGATAATTTAAATAATTTAAATGATTATGATTCGTGAAAAGCATCCTACACCCATTTTTTTTTATTGCAACAGTCATAAATTTTCATTTTGCATCGGTCATCGCTTTTTTATTGTTTCGTTGGAAATTTGAACACACCTTTTCTGGTGCTTTTATTTTCGGGCTGGAAAAAAAAGAGAGAAGGAAAATTGTAGCATTTTGATTTTGAACTAAAATGAATTGAATTTCCAGTCTAGATATGCCTATACCGCATGCCGATTTCCAAATAGCATCTTAGCTTTATCTTCCTCTTGTGGACTTGGTCGTTCTCCATCAACGGTCATCGATCGATTTCTGTGTATTTGCAATTTTTGCTTAATCGCCTGTGGATACAAAAATTAAAATCCATTCAATCGTGTTTCAATTCGAAAAATTGTAATAAAGCACGCCACAAAATATTGATTAAAAAAAAAACATGTTAATTCACCTGTGATACAATCACACGTCGGCTATCTGATTTCATTGCGAGTAGAAGGTCGAGCCATGTCCATGTGACATTATGATATTCTAGCGTCGGAATGACCAACGAAAAATCAGTGATGTCTTTGAAGTTCTTCTGTTTGTTGCCCTTGTAGCTAACACGAACAGGAACTTCGGGTATTTTTATATAAATAAATAGTTTATTTTTCTCAGCACGTTCTTTCATTTTTTCGACGTCATCCTTTTCGATTTTTACATAAAATGCCGAATCTTTGTTGCTCTTCTTCGAGCGCATTGATTTTTTGCTGGTTTGCGCCGTCGCACTTGATTTAATTGATGTTGTGCTTCCGCTAATTGAAGCCGTTCCATCGTCCATTTCATCCATGGTCTCGGTTTCGGATGTGTCACGATCGGGGAAACAGAACTTCAGCATCGTACTATAGAACTTACGTGTGATTGCAAGCGTGATTGGTACAACGTTAATTTCAAAATGCTCTTTCACTGAAATACCACCGACTGGCGGCTTTTCGCGACAAAAGATTCGCAGCACTTTTTGATGATCAACCGGCATATCTTTTTGAATTTCGGTCGGACAGAGCACCTCTTTGTAGGTTTCACGCGGAATCAAATTATTCATTCGAATGTAGCCAAGTTCAAGTAAATGCTCCACAGAGTCATCGCTTTTGGTCACTTTTTTATACAAGAAATTACTTAGAATCAAATCGGCTATACCAATTTGACCATCCGCTTCGGTGAGACGCCATTGTGCATGTTTGAAGCAAATCTCATTGGTTCGAACAATTGTAATTGGCTTATTCTTTCTTACGGTGGCCAATTTATTCATAGCCGACAATTGAGTTTCTTTATAGCATGAAAACATCATATCCAACTCTTCGCTCTGGGCATTCAGTTTCTCTTTGCACTCTTGGATTTGTTTCTGAAAATTAATGGACGAAATGAGATAAAAAAAATCGAATCTCAAATTTTGAATAATATCGGTTCCAATGCCTTACCTGAACCTCTTCATATTCATGTTTGAGCTCATCACTGTCACCTTCTTCGGCGCGTGCTCGCCCAATCAAATGAATATCTTTCTCCAATAATCGCATTTTTGACATCAAATTCCGGATTTGTGTTTGCAACTGTTGAATTGGCCGCTTCTGATCTTCACTGCTGTACAATTGCAATTGGAATCGCATGCGAACTAATTTTTCCAACGCCTGTTTGCGTTGTGGTTCAACGTACAACATCAGGTTGTTCACAATATCCAAAATCATGGCGTACTGGAGTGAATTTGTGCATACATCAAGATCATGATGCATCAATGTGAATGCATCGACTGGATCATCTTGCCGTTCCCATGGGCTGAGTGTTTCCTCGGGCGGTGGTTGTGGCACTTCAGTCAGTGTTCCCGGATCAATTGTATCACCATAACTGACGTAGAAGAATTCACATTTACATCGCGATACAATGCGTTGCAGTTGGATTGGAT
Organism: Sitodiplosis mosellana; assembly: GCF_009176505.1. NCBI lineage: Eukaryota > Metazoa > Arthropoda > Insecta > Diptera > Cecidomyiidae > Sitodiplosis > Sitodiplosis mosellana. The sequence continues at coordinate 19,655,898 of NW_022601467.1, read as the reverse complement.
GTGGTTCACCAACTCCTATATTTCCAGGCGCACCAACCGTTTCGGAAACAACACCACCCACACTCTGGCCACTGCCCACTAAATGCGGTATGTCTGGTAGATCGTTAATAACAGTTGCCTCTTTGTCTTTCTCCTGAATGTTGTCTAGTGTCAGCCACATGATGTTTTCATCAAGCAACGAATCGTTTTCTCCCGGGCTAACCGTGGCATAATACTGCATGCTATCTAAAAATCCAACCCAAGTGGTTTTCGACACCAAACTGCGATCTCTCCACACGGGTCGATGAACACGTTGCAAAATCTCCGCTTTGGCCGCGCTCATTATCACATAGCCTGATGTTTCACAGCCTTTCAGCAATACTTGCGAATTAACCAGTGAGATGAACCAATTGTATTGTGTGACATCTTCATCTTGACAAGCTCGCAGTCCTTCTAACTGTTGCTCTCTTGTTTGCGTTGACAAATCATCGCTGTACACATTGAACTTGTGATCGGCTTCGGCAATCAACTGTTGCAGCATTGTCGAGGCATGGGTTTTCTGATTGATTTGACTCGTATTGCCCGACGATGAACTGAGAATTTGCTGTGTCGATGTTGATGGTGTTGAGGTCGGTGCCGTCGTATTCATTTGATTCGATCTCGATTTCATCGGAGTATTTGTGTTGTCTTTTCGAAAACCTTGCAATGCTTCCGTTGATAAATTGTATTTCAATTTCTGTGACTTCATGAATGAGTCGAACAGAGCAAATGCCACGTCTCGATTATTTTTAGTCCATGCACCTTTTAAATCGTACACAACCAGTTTGTGTATTGGTGAATCCTTTTGTTTTGGCTCCGAATTGCTAGATTGGAGCAGTGCTTCACGACCATATGACACTTTGGCCAAACTCAGAAAATAAAACTTTACAATTTTCAAACCATCCAAATTGGATATGTTCTCGGTGCTCACATCGACTTTGTCATTCAGAATGCTTTTTAGCCAAATCTCAGTGTCGTTGAGTTCACAGTTCATGTACATTGTGGCCCATTCAGCACGCGGTCGATGTGTCAAACCATCATCGATTGGATATAACGTTAACTGATGCTCGGAGCTAAATGTAACTCGACCGCCGTTCAATTCGAAACCTCGGTGTAGAGCGTGTGACATCCAATACACCACTTGGAATTTGTGCAAGCTCATTTGCAAATGCGCCTTTTTGTAGTGTCGACTCAATTGCTTTTTTCGCGGTCGTACATTATTGAACACCGGTCCACGACGTGTGGGTCGAGTAACACCCGATAGAATTAGCTTCAAACTTTCAAACCAACGCAATGTACTGCCGTACAGCACCAAGTGCGGTAAATCGATCTCATTCTGTTGATTTTGCGGTGGCTTTGTTTCGAATGAAACCCAAATATTCAGATTCTGAGACCGAAACGCTCGGTATGAATCATGCACTTGGTTGCTTGAGTATTCGGGCAATTTATCCGGTGCACACGGTATCACAACGTGATGATCATTTGGATTACCCAAACACACCCAATTCAATTTGAATGTTAGCTTGAGATTTGGAAAATGCAACAAACGACAATCATCATAGCGCGATGCAGTTCGAACGCATATCTAGGATGGAAGAAAAATAAAAGTAAAAATTAAAAAAATGTTTATATGCGAAAAAAACAAATTAGATGCAAATAAATGGTTGCCTACATTTAATTCACCCTTGAAGATGACTTTAGCATTCGTCCAAATTATACCGCAGTTGTTCCACGTCAGTTCCATTTCTTCAGTCGTATTGTAAGGGTCGAGGGAAGCATGCAGCAAAACGGTAAATTGTTTGGCTATGATTGTTAGTCGACCGTGGTAAAGCAATCGCATTTTATCCCAAAATGGAAGCGTTGGACTTGGATCCCGCGACGGCGGAAATATTTTCTCAAAGCTTAAATTGCACTGAGCCATCACCTGAGAGAAACATTTAAGAAAAATTGTATAGAAAATCAATGGAAATGTGAAAATTTTTTGTAAAATGCGTAATCTTAAATTTAGAGTAAAAAAAGTGAACTTATTTACAGGTTCCCAACATGGTCCAAAGGCATAACTGCACAAATCCCAATCACAGTCAAAATCATGATAAAATTTCAAAGGCAACAAACTCCTCTGTATCGTATGCGTTCCGAATGGAGCACCAATCACAATTTCAACATCGCGTTTGGCACGTGGCGGTGCAGTTTGTTCTGCACCACATAAATGGCCAAATAAATGCATATTCTTCACATAAAACATTGGCTGTGGGAAGTCTCTGTGCGAAGGGAAAAAATTGTCAATATTTCGTTTCTTAAAAAAATTAGTTTTAAAAAAGAAATTTGTCAATAAAATTCACCTCAATAAAAATTTCCATTCCGTGCAGCTAAAGTTTATAGCTCGGCACCATAGAGTAACAAAATCTAAGCCATCTTCTGGCCACGGACTTTCAGCATCGATTTCTTTCATCATTTTTAAAACCTTAGCCGGTCCATGCAGCGATGGATCAGCCATAATCATAAACTCAACATCGGTGAGTGTCCATGCGAAGAGTCGGGTTCGTGTTGGGCCTGCCTCTTTAATTTTCTTCGATCTTTGGATGTAAATTTCCGAGTTTTTCTTCACTAAATTTGCATGAAGTTCGGCCAGTGTTTCGGCTGGCAGAAGTAAACGGTCGGCAACAATTTGTTGAATCTTCTGTTCAAACAACTGTTGTCTTTTAATACTTTCATGGTATTCATCCACCAATAGCACATAATTGTCGCGCAGTTTCACTTCGAATGGATCGTCGCTCAATTCCAGTAAAAATTCTTTGATTTGAATCACCATGTCGCTGGGCAACGGTGAATCGTCTGTAAATGGTTTCCGTTGGATTCCATGCAACCCTTTCAGCCATTTGATCAGCGAATTGAATTCATTTTGGAAAGCATCCGCAAAATCATGGTCATATGGGTAGATAATCTTAAAACTGCCTAACGTTGTGACCCATACTTTATTCACCGGGCACACAAAATGCTCGTAATTGGCTCGTTCCATGCGCAAAAATTCCAACGATGTGGCCGAATGCATGGATGCATCGGTGATGGTGAAAATGTGCGCATCATCAATGTTGATGAAAACTTTTTCAATCGAAAGCATTGTCTGCTCTTTGGTGGATAGAAATAGATTCTCAAAGAATATTTGCATCGAATGACGTTCCGACAACTTGATGCCAATCTCCAAATTGCTTTCCGCATAAATTTCAAATACCGTTTTCGACAGTCCATTCGATGTTTTTTCATCATCGCATGAATTGGTCGAGGTGTGCTCTGGAATCGCATTGAATTTCTCCGGTATGAAATCACGTAGAAATTGTTGCACATCCTGTAACAGTGTGAAGCATTGCATGTGAAGATTTGAATTCCACATTATCACCGCATCGTTCACAATTTGTATGTTGAATTGCTTGAGTGTCGGTAGTTTTGGTCGAAGTTTCATCAAATATTCCACACGAATCAATTTCATGTTCGTGAATAATTCAGTAAAATCGCTGAGATTGAACAACGCATTGGTTTGTGGTTCGATGGTATTTTTCACAGCCAAATGCAGTTCGTCAAGTTTAAAAACGGTGATTTGTTGCGTGCGTACCAATGACACTTCGGTCAGTCTGATCAAAATGCACGCATCGTGATTGGTAAAGAGGAACGATGTGACATCGGTTATCTTTGCATTTATAAGTATTTTTGGCATAATTTTTGACGAAGGCTCGAAACATTCGCCCATTTCAGGTAACTCAAATATTCGCCGTTGACCTGTTTTGAACCCGTACTGGCCAAGGCATTCTTTCAACCGAATCAACAGATCCGTCAAACCCGAACTGTACTCCAAGCGCAGCGTATGCAACGACAAATCCAACTTAATTGCATTGCCATAACTGCTGAGCTTCACCAAGCTGACGCCAACATAAATTGGACTGCCACGCGTGTGTATCTTTCGCAATGTATCGTCGCGTGTTGCATTGTTCAGTGACCACCAGAATGATTCGATCATCAGTTCGGTGCTCCAGTGTCGATTGCCGAGCAACATTTTCAGAAATTTATTCTCATACGCTGTGTTTCGTTTCCCTTCAAATTGATCTAGCAACACTTTCGTATGGCTCACACTCAACGATGACACTCGATTATTTACTTTTGTTAAAATCGACAAGCTAAACACTTCTGCGCAACATTTTATGATGATTTGATTCATTAACCACTCAAAATCACGGTCAGGCGTTCCACCAAATGAAAACCGTCGCTTTTCAAGCGTTTGATGATTTGGTAGAATTAAAGAGAGCGACTTTGATTGCGTCGACGGACTCGATGTGAATATATTATTATTCACCCAATCATAGATCTCCTCGTGATTATACACAAACTGAAATGATTTCATCTTGAAAAATGTGTTCAATACTTTGTGCTCGAGCTGAAAAAGACATAAATTAATTTAGTTTTGAAAATTGGAAAAGAAAATTGAACTAATCATCGATACCGTTGTGTTAATTGTAAACAATTCGATAAACAAAAGTTTCTCCTGCTGCGTATCAATTTCAAACTGCTCCAGCTGTACGGCTGCATACATAAATGGTAGTCGGAAGGTACTGTCCTCCGAATTGGTGGCGAACTTTCCATTCAGCTATAAAAATTGTTTCATTTTTTTACTGCTTCATTAGAAAAAAAAAATGTAACAATGAAGGACTAACCGTGAATGAGTCGAGTTTAGCGGTGAAATCTTCAGTTGAGTCATCTTTTACTGCTGAAAAGGCCGCATTGTCCACTTTTACCGTGAAATTCTAAATATTCAGAATTACGAATATTATTTTCCGATTTTTTGAATCATGTTTTTGTTAAATTTCTGGTCCAAAATTGATTTATTCGGCCGTGACGCATACCTTCGGTATAACTGGCGAAATTCTTTGGCATAATTCGTCGATGTTCAGTGACTGTGTTGATTTGCTGGTTTTCTTTTCAACTCTATTCAGGTGGTTAGTGTCTCGAATGAAATCATACAGACCATCATGGATATAGGTTTTCGTTTGTTTGATAACCAAATGCATTTTTTCCACAGCCAATGGTCCCGTTGCCGTTAGTTCACCGTCCAAAGCAATACCAAAACTGAGCTCAGCCAAGCAAGGTTTCAATTTGTGTGTTTCATACATGGATGAATTGTAGTGTCGGAAGAATTTCAACTAGAAATTGCAAATGGGAGAAAAATCATTAGAAATTAGCAGAGGAAATTCCTCAATTTTTTTTTTTACATTGAATTCATTGTTTGCCATTATTTAAAGTCGTCATGACATCTTATTGCATGAAATACATACCCTGGCATCACTGAGAGCAGCCGTAACTACCAAAGTCTTCAGACTATGCAAAGTGCTTCCGTCGAGATTTAAATCTCCAGCGGTTGCATGCAGGAACCAGCTCGGATTGAATGTGTTGTTCATCATGACCACAGAAATATTCTGCACATTCACTGACATGAACTAGTGCAAAAGAAAAATATGTGAATAATTTTTTCATTGATATTCTTCGCACAATCAGCCAATAAATTGACTTATAACGCCACATTACCTGTGCAAATTTGATGATGCTAGGTGGAAGTTTTTTATTCCGAAAATCACACACATTCAAGTTTGGATCGATAGCATCGTCATCGCTGACATGGCCTCCATTTGCATCCGAAGCAGTTGTCTCATTGATATCTTTGTTGACACGTATGTCTCGAATCGTAATTGATAACAACTTGCTGACCTCGGAATTGAAGAAGCTGCTTCGAATGGTGATTTCATCGATTTGCTGCAATTCAATGGCAAACATTAATACCATCATTTGAAAATACACATATTTAAATGCTTTGTTCATTCAACTCACAATCGAGAAACCATTCTTGATGATTTTCACAGCTCGCAAAGTGAATGGTAAACTAACTCGGCCGAATTTGATTTGGGTATTGAATCGTTTGATGAAAAAATATCCAATTATCTTTGGGAGCATCCTATGAAAAGAGAGAGAGAGAAAAAAGGTGCGTAGTATAATTAAAATTCATTGAATGATTTGCAATTTATTGCAATAGAATATCAAGGTTTACATACCATGTTATGCAGTAGTATATTGTGATGCAGATTATTCCCAGTAATATCACAGTATTCATCTTCGGACGATGGAGTCTCCTGTCTGCTGTTTTCGTTAATTACTATCGATTTATTTTCCGTCTAAATACTGAACCAAACCATCGTTGCGTGAATTTCGGTTGTCGGATTTGCTCTTTTGCTTCGGTGCAAAAAAAAAAGTAGGAAATGTATATATTTATGGATTCACCAACATATGTTGTGTCTAAATAAACAATCGCCTGTACTATTAGTGTCAAACTGTCAAACGTGATCTAATCGACAAAAAAAAACTCCGTACAATTGACAAGTAACGCAGTGACGTTTCCACACACAAACGTCATTATCATGTGTTGGATGAGTGTTATACACACCAACATATTGATGTGTACGGTATTTTCCAAACATACGTGATATATATATACATACCTCTCTCTGCATGGAACTTTTGTCACAATGTCTAGAGCAACAGAAAAATTAGTATGAATGAATGATGTCACAATTCGGTTAAATCAGACATTCCTATTCGTTATATCGAAATATAATTTTTTGTCACATTCATGTGGAATGAAATATATGATAATTTGAATTCTTTGAGAATTCAGTTGATTTTACGCAACGCGTTTTTTTTATTGATTTAAAGTGATATTAAAATTGTTGGTTTCGATTGAATTGACCCTCTTCATTAGGAAAGTTGAAACCAAATTTAAATTCTTTGCATATATTGGACTATTTATCCATCGTATGCTCTTTATCAACCAAAAACCGCCTACTAAATGCTTATTTAAAAGAAGAATACGATAAAATTGAACTGATTCATCCCAATAATGGTGAAGCGACCAAAAAATGCATAGTAAACTAAAATCAGTGTCCCTTACTGCCTATTGATTGATATCATTTGCCCACCGGCAAATCAATTGCGGCGCAAAACTTCGATTATGTCAATCAAACATCTCATGAGCTGCGTCATCAATAAGCAAATGCCACATATATGTTTTAATGCTTGGCATAGGTAAAGCAATTTAAATTTAACCATACAAACAATGCACAAATAAAAATAAATCATTTGTTGAATGTCAATGTCAATGTCAATATAAAAACGATTGCTTTCAGTTGCAAACAGCTGATAGAAATTGATAGAATCGATTTAGTCTTGGTTTATTTTTCCATCACGACGCAGCTGTAGTAAAATGGGTGTTTTGGGTTTAAAAACGTTTTTAGAGCGCGAAAAACAAACTCGCACGGTTAATATTGGCAATGAGATCAGCAAATGGAAGAGGTAATGAAAAGAAGAATAATAAAATCAAGAGAGTAGAGAGAAATTATATTTTTTGCTATGATTTTTATTTTCACTAATTAATTTCGCAGAGAAAATCATGGTCAATCACCGTCAGTGGTTATCGATCTTCTGAATTTGACCATTAGTCATTCAAAACTGGAATACGATGCCATTTGTGGTGGTCGTCATGAAAACGCGTTGGAATCGTTTGAAAAATTTCTAAAAGCATTGAAAGCCACCGACACTTTAATCATTTTCTTTTCGGCTCTAACCATTCAGAAGGATAAAATTGAAGAGTGGCTGAGTCGACGAAACCAAGAATTTAACTCGTACACATCCTTGTACTACTTGATTAACAATGGCAAAGGAATTGATGCGCTGATCGCGGATAATAAACTATTGAATTCAACGTTTTATGGCATTGAAATGATTGCAAGAAAATATGGTGAATTTTTCTATTCAGTGAAGAAAGAGTGTGACTTGGAAATAGCACAGTTTGCTAAAAATAATCAAGTGTTGGCGGTTATTTCGAATAATACGGACTTCCTTTTGTTTGATGGATCATGGCGACTTTGGTCGTCCGAAGATATTCGAATCACGCCATCAAATCAAATAAAAACCATTGAATACGATAGGAACGTGGCGAATATTTGCGAGTTGTTTCAATATCAACTGCCGCTATTTGCCACTCTCCTGGGCAATGATTTTACGCTGAAATATTATGAAGAATTGCAAGATTTTCATACCAGTTTGGGACCAATAGCGTACAAAGTTCATTGCGTTGCACGCTACGTACGCAAAGTTAGCAATATTGAACTATCTAACAAAGATATCGAAGAAATTGCCCAGAAAGTGTTCGGTAACGCTGCTTATGATAAACAGGAATTGATTAGAAAAAGCGTAAATTCGTACAATATTGATGCAGTACCCATAGACAACAATGATCCCAATGTAAAACTACTGTTCGACACTAACATGTACCGATCGTACTTGCTGAACGGGAATTCTATACAAGCTATTAGCTTGCCATTCTATGACATGCGTGACAAGCACAGTGCAAACCTATCGATTCTCCTTGCAGATTGGATCAAACGCAGAATTGGTGTGTTGAGACAGCATAATCGAGACAATTCATTTACATTCACGTTATTGGCAATGATGGATCCGGAAAAAGAATTTGAAGCTCATACCGAATACCCTATTTATCCCGATTGTAAGCTCCCAAAGTTTGAATCATGGATGAATTTAACAATACACAAAAAAATCCCGTTCATCTACATATATATTTTTCACAATTTCAGTCCCAGTTCCAGATTTGGAGAGTTTATATCTCGACAATGTGTCTGAAATTACTGAAATTAACTGGAAAATGCTCGGATGGATTATGTCTCTCTCTGACACAGAAGTTTCATTAGTGAGAAATTTACCAAAAGATTTCCTTATAATTAGCACCACTCTTTATGTTTTGGTGAAGGTATTCGTATATATATATCAAATTTATTTGCTTCAATAAGTTCTTAACAATGTACCGTTTCAATGAAAATAGAAAGATCTGATTGGCGCAGAAGAAGCCGATGGAATTTTGTATACTGAGAAAAAGATTCTTGATAACAAGACAACTGATGTGAAATACCCAGCGACACTCAAATCCAAATGTGTTCGAGCTGCTCATATCTACAATATTACTTTTTCACATGTGCGAGAAAACTTTGCGATCGCTGGTTTGATATCACTAGTTCAGGTGGATATAATTATTGGAAAAAGCATTCCAATAACAAATTCGGTATCAGCTTAATTTTATCTGTGTTTTTTTTTCTCGATTTCAGGATTTGATTCTACAGTTTGATGGAGTTTATTATCAAAAGGTGATGGAAGACTTTGCTAAAATCAACCAAGCGGAACGCAGAAAAGCGATTGAAAACTATCGAATTTATGCTTAGATTCATATGATGTCAACGTGTTAACTGTTTCTGTTTTATTTAAATAAAATTAATCATATTTCAAGGCAAACATGTCGAATATCTCCTTTTTTAGAAATTAAATTGGCCGCCTAAATAAATCCATAAAATAAAGATTCTTCAAAATTTAAATCGCGAATAAATAAACGTAGTTGCCTATGAAATCAAAGCAAGAATTTCAAAGTACAATTCAATCAGTATACCTTTGGAATTGAACTAAATCAAATATAAAAGATTGACCGTGAACGAAAAATAAAAAGAAAGAAAAAGAAAAATGGAAAAAGCAGAGGAAGTACAAGATGCGGAAGAGAATAAAAACGCTGAGCAAGTTGAAGAAACCAAAGAGGTTGAAAAAGTTGAAAATTCGGAACAAGAAGTAGCCGAACCGGTAAATGAAGAAGACGAAGAAAAACTGGAAGGCGACGAGAGTAAAGAAGACGGCGATGAAGGAGAAGAAGAAGAGAATCCAGAAGAATCGGAGGAATATGTAGAGCCTTGGCGAAGAGACGTGCGTATGTTGCACATTCGATCGATGGTGGAAAAGTTGGGAAATATCAAACCCGATCAATGGATTCGTATGATTGACAAAATTGAGAATCGCGAACCAGTTTTCGATTTTTTGGACAAGGTAGAGCACACAAAGCTACTATTTCTTAAAATTGGCGCAGCAATGATACCATCGTTGAATGGATTCCCAACTGATGTTGAAATTTCGAAAGGAAAATTCGTATATTTCCTACGGCGATCGAATCGTGAAGAAATTACAGAAACGAACTACAAGCAAGCAATGTTGGTTGGATCATGTTCAGACAATCCGATACGTGACTTTTCGATTTATGTGAACAATGCAATGGTGCCGCTGTTGATGAACCCAAAGAACCAGGGAAACTGGCCACAAGTGCTAAAAGACGAAATGCGGAAAAAGCTTCAAGATTTAAGAAACAGTATTACCGAAGCGTAAGTATAGTCTTTTCTAGAGAACAATCGCATTGATTTCTTCCATTGGCAGTCAATGATTTGGAATATTTGTATTTCTAAATCTAGAATGGGTGCGATTAACGATCGGACCGTGTTCCCGTTGCCCGTAACATTGCCAGCTCTCATGAGAATCGCACCCGAAGTACTAGAGCGTGGCGACATGAAGAATTTTACGCCAGCCATAAAGGAATCAATCGAGCAAATTGTGTTGCGTTGGAGCCGCTCGGTCAATGCATACGTGGCACGTTCATCGTACGACATTTTCAAGACAAAAAAATATGCGACGCCCGACGATGAGATGGAATTTTGGCGAGCACGGGTGGATAATTTGAAAAATATTTTCAATCAATTGCGAACGAAGGAAATAAAAACGATTGCTTTGATCTTGGAAAAAGTCGAATCGGCTTATGTCAGCCAAATGAAACGAATTTTATCGAGTGTGGCGTCGGCCTATGAAGAAGCATACGATATTGATTTGTATTTGAAACCGTTGCAATACCAATTGGACAAGATGAGATCCACCGAATTCTCGGATGCACACCATTTCATCGCACCGCTATTGCACACCATCGTCTTGATTTGGTCAAAGTCCAAACACCTTTCGTCCAATCAACGTATTGTTCATCTGTTCCAGTTGTTGCATCACAAGCTATTTGAATATGTGTGCGATGCCTTGAATCCAACATCTATTTTTGCTGGTGACATTGCTGACACCCTTGAAAAAATTGACAAAACGCTCAAAAATTTAGCTTATTACAAAGAAGTCTATGTTCAATATCGGACAACTTTGGATCAGTATAAAGCGGCTGCCGAAAATGCAGAGTATTGGACATTCGATCCGGATGAGATATTCGGCAATTTTGATGCGTTCGTGCAGCGAGTGGTCAAGACGAACGAAATGCTTCAATTGTTATTTGAACTTAAGAAAATGGAAGACACGGTTTTTGGTGGTCACACCGGCAAGCGTGTTACACAGACTGTGCAGAAAATAGCAGACAGCGTGTCCATTTTGACCGATTCCCTGAAAGACATCCAGTTCAATGTGTTCGATTTGGATGAGACCGACAATTTTGAGCGTTTAACGGTGAAATTTGGAAATGAAGTCACCGACTTTCAGCAAAGGCTAGCCAAAGAGTATGCAACATCATTCGATGAATGCAACACCATTTCGAAGTGTCTAAAATTGACTGTGAATCTTGGTAACACACTGCAATTGCCGATTGTAATGCAAGAACTTTCGCCGAAATTCGAAAGAATCGCTAAAATGTTGGAGAAAGAAGTTATTGACGTCGAAGAGCTGTTCAAGACACAATCACCGTTCTACAAAACAAAACCACTGGAAGAGGTACTTGATTTCCCATATATTTCCATTTTCATTAAAATCAAATCAAAAGCATACTTTTTTTTTCTAATTTTGTTCTGCGCAGCTGTTAATTTGGAGCGCAAAGCTGAAATCGCGACTTACAGAACACACCAGATACATGGACGCGCAACGTGTGAAGCTGTTCGATAGTGACTTCGGCCACTATACAATTATTCGATACTCAAAAATCTTGGAAGTAATTGAATCGTGGGAGAAAAAGCGTGCGAGAGAACAAATTGACCAGTATGATCGTCAAACCGAAGAAATTATGAAAGATTATCTACTGCATCGCAACAAAAAAGGCAAGCTGTCGATAAACGTTCGGCCGCAACTCGATTTAATATTTCAAGGCATCAATCGATTGACTTTGAACGGTATGCCTCTGGAGAAAGATGCACTCAAAGAGCTGTGGAAACGACGAGACGAATTGTGGAATTTGAAGATGAAATTGTATCGCATCACCGAATGGTATAATTTCACGCGATTCGATGTGCATGCAGTGGAAAAACGCCTGATTGAACCAAATGCCGATGCAATCGATCAACTGGTAGAAGACTTTCTATCGAAATTCACATGGAAGACCTATGACAATACAGCTCTTAATGAGTTGTTCAACACACTGGAGCATCTGTACAAGAGGATTGTTCGTGCACACGGCAACATTGACAGAATCAAGGCAAAAATACACAGTTGGGGTGATGTGCCATTCTTCGAGCGCATTCAAGAGAACGATAACTATTTACTGAACATCCAAAATCGCGATAAAATCGTCAAAAAACGATACAAACAATGCATTGAGACGCAGGAACTCATCGAAAATGTTATGCGTGAAAACTATTGCCTGTTCCAGAATAAATTGGTGACGTTGACTTCGGACGGTGATGTGGTTGTTGAACCGAACGTTCTCGAATCACTCGAAAAAAGCGAAGAAGAGCAAAGAGCATACAAACCCTACGAAGCGCATATCGATCAAATGGTTGGCGAAGAGGTTTTAGCAGCGGTTGTCAAGAGTTTGAAATATATCTACGATCAAATACGTGAACCGTCGCCATTGTTTGAGGTTTGTTTCTGTTTGGATCGAGAGAATCGAAAGTCCATTTTCCATCCCGATTTGGATGTCGATGAAAAGGAGGGTTTTGTTTCCTTTGTCACAAGCCTGATGGTTAACATTTTCGGCATGGCTGGTTTAATAAAAAGAATAACCAATGATCCGGAATCGTCAACGGATTTCACCAGTCTTCTCAAGGATAATCCCGTCATCGAAGAATATCGCTTGGATCTGGTGGTTCAATCGAAAAAGTCGTCCAAAGACGCCATAGCCAACTTCAAACAGTATGAAAAGTTTTCGTTCCTTTGGAAAATAGAGCAAAGCAAATACTTGGATGCATTTTTGAAGTATGGTCGCGAACTTACAGCAGATGACTTGGCAAAAATTGACGATGAATCTTTCAACGAAGAGCCGCAGAAACCATCATTGGAAGCCATTGAACATGAAATTAAGCGACATCGTGATCTCGTGCCGCAAATCGAACAGATACCCGAATTTGTTGACATCGAACCATGGTTCCGCGTAAAGACGCATCTATTCAAAACGAAACTCATCGCTGAGACTATGAAATGGATTAACCTGTTCATTGACTATCTCCATAATCATGTCGCCAATCGATTGGATCAATTGGAGATGTTCATATTGGATGCGAACATTGTATTAGCCGCCAGCTGCGATAAGAGTGAACTCGAGAAATTCCGAACGATGCACAATTTAATGAACGAAATCGAACGACAGGCCGAAGAAGTTGATTTCATGTTTGAGCCACTCAAAGCGGAAGTCATGCTGTTGCGCAAATATGATCATGAAATGGAAACAAAAGTGAAGGAGCAATTCGTTGAGCTGCCGTTGTCATGGATCAAACTGAAGAAACTCAAGAACATCGTACGAACGGACATTGATCCGGTGAAGGAGCATCAAATGAATTTGACTGGCAAACGTATCAAATTGTTCGGCTTGCGACTTAGAGATTTCAACAAACGCTTCCGAAGACAGGCATTCTTCAGTCGAGATTGTCAAACTGCCTACGAACTCATTGATCAAATGCTTGAGCAGATTATTAAGTACGAGAAACAGGCCGAATTGTTGGATATTTTTGCCGTTCTGTTCAATATCAATGTTGGTCCAAATCGTGCGATAATGCAAGAGTGTCGAAGAGACACAAAGGTGCTAAAGCAAGTGTGGGACTATTGGTATTCCATGCAACATCGCATTTATTTGTGGGAGAATACATTGTGGTCGAAAATTGACGTTGAAGCTGTTGAAGGCGAGTGCAAACGAATTGCTAAGGAGGTACGTGCCATGGATACCTGCTGTAAGCAGTGGGACCCATTTGTCGTTTTGGAAGGCGAACTGCTGAATCTGATGACATCATTGCGAGTACTCACTTCCATACAAAATCCGTCGATCAAAGAACGCCACATCGACGAATTGAGAGGCATCGTGGGCTACTATTTCGAAATCAACGAAAAGACCACATTCAATGACTTAGTGATGTTGAAATTGCATTTGTACGAAGATCAAGTTAAGGAGCTGGTTGATAAAGCAGTTAAAGAGCAAGCCATCGAAAAGGCACTGGTGGAAATCGTTAAGGTGTGGTCTGACATTGGCTTTGAGTATGAGCAGATTGGTAACAAGAAACTGTTGAAAGTGTCCGATGATTTTATGGAGTTGCTGGAGGATAATCTTACGCAGCTTCAATCGATGATGGACTCAAAATTCGTCGGCTATTTTTACGATCAAGTGAGTGAATGGCTGAAAAAAGTGTTCAGCGTGCAGCAGGTTGTCGAGCTATGGATGGAAGCTCAACGTAAATGGGTTTATTTGGAGGTGATTTTCGTTGGATCGGAAGATATCAACGAGCAATTGCCCGAAGAAGCGCGCAAATTTGCAGTAGTTGACCAAGGTTTTCGAAAGGAAGTCGAGATTTTGGAAGAGTCACGCACGGCGGTCGATGCATGCGGCAGAGAAGGCCTTATCGAATACCTCAAGTTCTTGGAACCAGAATTAGCCGATTGTGAACGTGCCCTGAATGCTTACCTTGAAACAAAACGTTTGGCGTATCCACGATTCTATTTCGTATCGACAGCCGATTTGCTGGACATTTTGTCAAACGCTACCAATCCGGAGTACGTTGGAAAACATCTGACCAAACTCTACGATTCACTGGCTAAGCTGATATTTAGAAGCGACGGTACTAAGCAGGCGTATGCGATGCATTCAAAGGAGAATGGCGAAGAAGTGGAATTTTTGAATGAATGCAGTTGCGAGGGGCAAGTTGAAGTTTGGTTGAATCGAACCACCGATTCAATGCGGGAAACATTGCACAACAAATTTGAAGGTACGCTAAATGTTATGAATTCTTATACTTTGAGCAAATTTGGCATCAATTTATAATTGTAGGTGCACTGAAAGCTTACGCTACTAAGCCACGACACCAATGGATTTTCGATTGGCCAGCACAGCCGGCTCTTTGCACGACACAAATCGTTTGGTCGCGTGACACAGATGCAGCATTTGCTGAACTGGAAGCTGGATTTGAAAACGCTCTGAGAAACTATCAGAAGATACAAGTTCAAATGCTGAATGCACTCATTAACTTGCTCATGGGGACACTAACCAAAGGCGATCGCCAGAAAATTATGACCGTGTGCACAATCGATGTGCATTCAAGAGATGTGGTTGCCAAGATGATTTCGCAGAAAGTTCGAACGCATTCATCATTCCAGTGGCAACAGCAGCTCAGGCATCGTTGGGATACAAAGGAGAACGACTGTTTTGTGAACATTTGCGATGCTCAGTTCCGTTATTGGTATGAGTACCTTGGAAATTCACCACGACTCGTTGTAACGCCACTAACTGATCGCTGTTACATTACTTTGACGCAATCACTGCATTTGGTCATGGGAGGAGCTCCAGCTGGGCCTGCGGGAACGGGAAAAACCGAAACGACCAAAGATTTGGGCAAAGGCTTAGGAATGATGGTTTACGTCTTCAATTGCAGTGAACAGATGGATTATAAATCATGCGGTAACATATTCAAAGGACTGTCTTTGACTGGAGCATGGGGTTAGTTTCATTTTTTTTACCGTTTTTCTTAATTCTTAACAAAGTTCACTCTTTTATATTTCATTTTGAATCTGGTCAACATTTTTTTTCTGTAAATATAAAGGTTGCTTTGATGAGTTCAATCGTATTTCGGTTGAAGTCTTATCAGTAGTTGCAGTTCAAGTAAAGTCAATTTTGAATGCGATCAAGGCAAAGAGAGAGCGTTTCAATTTCATGGGCGAAACAATTAGTCTTATACCTACAATTGGTATGTTTATCACCATGAACCCTGGATACGCCGGCCGAACTGAACTACCGGAAAATGTGAAATCACTGTTTCGACCATGTGCGATGGTTGTTCCAGACTTTGCGCTGATTTGTGAAATTATGTTAGTTGCTGAAGGCTTCCAAGAAGCACGTGTTTTATCGCGAAAGTTCATTACACTGTACACGTTGTGCAAGGAACTACTATCGAAGCAGCATCATTACGATTGGGGATTACGTGCCATAAAATCGGTGTTGGTTGTGGCTGGAAATCTGC
This sequence comes from Sitodiplosis mosellana, assembly GCF_009176505.1. Taxonomy (NCBI): domain Eukaryota; kingdom Metazoa; phylum Arthropoda; class Insecta; order Diptera; family Cecidomyiidae; genus Sitodiplosis; species Sitodiplosis mosellana. Next base: position 19,639,558 of record NW_022601467.1, on the reverse strand, counting down.
GTCGTGGTGATAAAGATCGTCCCGAAGTGCAAGTATTGATGCGAGCTCTGCGCGATTTCAATGTGCCAAAAATTGTCACCGATGATATGCCCGTGTTCATGGATTTGATTGGTGATTTGTTCCCTGCACTTGATGTGCCACGAAAGCGTGACTTAGAATTTGAAAAATCGGTGAAACAAGCGGCGATCGATTTGAAATTGCAACCTGAGGACAATTTTATATTGAAAGTGGTTCAGCTAGAAGAATTGTTTGCTGTCCGACACTCGGTGTTCATTGTTGGTGATGCTGGTACAGCTAAAACATGCATCTGGCAAACACTCAATCAAACGTACAAAAACATGGACAGAAAGCCGCATTACGATGTGCTCAGCCCGAAAGCGGTTACAAACGACGAACTGTTTGGTGTTATAAATCGCAAGACTGGCGAATGGATTGATGGTTTATTCTCGTTCATAATGCGTAATCAATATGAAATGCCCGGTGATGGACCGAAATGGATCGTACTCGATGGTATTGAGAAAAATTTGGAAATTTGGACATTTGATTTTAAATGATTCTCTATTTTTCAAGGCGATATCGATCCACAGTGGATTGAGAGTTTAAACACACTTATGGATGACAACAAAGTGTTGACACTGGCCAACAATGAACGAATCGCGCTTAAAGCCGAGATGCGACTTTTGTTCGAAATCTCTCACTTGAAAACAGCGACACCGGCAACAGTTTCACGAGCTGGTATCTTGTTTATAAATTCAGCTGATGTGGGTTGGATGTCTTATGTTAATTCATGGGTCGACACTCGGAAAACAAACAGTGAAAAATCCACACTACGACGACTTTTCGATCAATACGTTCCAACACTCATGCAACTCGTGGCCACCAAAATGAAAACCATTGTTCCAATATCACCGATTGCAATGATTATGCTGATTTGTAATCTGCTCGAATGTCTACTTGACCCGGAGAATATGCCAAAGAAAGGAGTGGACGCATGGTATGAAATGATTTTCGTGTTTGCCACTATATGGGGTATTGGTTCCTCACTTTTCAAGGACACAAATTCTGATTATCGCGAAGAGTTCAGTAAATTCTTCCGTAAAGAATTCCAAACCGTTACATTCCCGCTGGGAGAAGGAAAGAACATTTTCAGCTACTATGTTGATGTTGAATCAAGAGAGTTTCGGCCATGGACTGACCTGTTGCCCGAATTTCATTTGAATGTTGATTTACCGCTTCAAATGGTTCTTGTCGACAATGAAGAGACCATTCGATTGAAATACTTTATCGAAATGTTGATTCGAGCACGGCGTGGCGTAATGTTGGTTGGAGCTGCTGGCTGTGGTAAAAGTGTTATCATGAATGGAAAACTGAAGGAATTGTCTGACGATTATTCGGTGGCACAGGTGCCGTTGAACTTCTACACCAGCTCCGAAATGATGCAATCCAATTTGGAGAAACATTTGGAACGACGAACGGGTCGCACGTATCGACCAATCGGACCGAAAGCGATGATTTACTTTTTGGATGACATGAACATGCCTGAAGTGGACACGTATTACACAATTCAAGCGCACACAATTGTACGTCAATTCATGGACTACTCGTCGTGGTTCGATCGAGCTGATTTCGTGTTGAAAGACATTCAAAAGTGCCAATTCGTTGGTGCATTCAATCCAACGTCTGGATCGTTTACGATTGACCCACGGTTACAGCGATGGTTCTCAACATTTGCCGTAAACGAGCCGAATGACACGCAAATCCGTAGTATTTACTTCAATATTTTGTCGCAATACCTGAGCGATCCGTTGAATGAGCTATCGAAAGGAGTTGTCGATCAGTGTGACGATATCGTTGATGCTTCCATTCGTTTGCATAAGAGAATGATTAAAAACTTTTTGCCGACCGCTCAGAAATTCCATTACTTCTTTAATATGCGCGATTTGACAAACGTTTTTCAAGGATTGCTATGGGCGACAAAAGAGTGTTGCCCGAATGTTGGAAGTTTACTGCGGCTGTGGGCACATGAATCGACTCGCGTTTATTGCGATAAACTCATCACACTTGAGGACAATGCACAATTTGAAGTTCAACTTAAAGAAACCATCGACGAGTCATTCGGCAATGTCAATTCTGACTCGGTGCTACAAAAGCCATTGATTTTATTCCATTTTGCGGAAAGTTTGAACGATGCGAAATATATGCCGATCAAAGATTTCAAAGGATTGAACCGCAATTTAATGATTGCCATGGAAAACTACAATGAATTCATTGGTGACATGAATTTGGTGAGTTAAAATATTTACATTTTCCTTCAATTATTGGTTTCTATTGATGAATTCTTTAAATGGTGCGTAATTTTCATTTGGTAGACCCTCTTCGAAGATGCAATGAGTCACATCACTCGCATCAGTCGGATTATGAACAGCGACAGAGGCTATGGCATGCTAATTGGCGTGGGTGGTTTTGGTAAACAGTCACTTACTCGTCTCGCCGCCTTCATAAACACATTGGAGCTGTTCCAAACGACCGTTCGCAAAGGATTCAGCATAGCTGATTTTCGCGCTGAATTGGCCACACTGTACATGAAATCTGGAATGAAAAATATCAACTGTTGCTACTTAATGACCGATGCACAAGTGGCTGACGAGAAATTTTTGGTTTTAATCAATGATTTTCTAGCAACTGGTCATGTTTCGAATTTATTCGCACCAGAAGAAGTGGCAGAAATTGCGAGTAATATGGTGAACGAAACAAAACAAGCCGGTATCAAAGACACGCCAGAAAATTGTTACAATTTCTTCATTGAGAAAGTTCGTCGAAATCTCAAGATGGTGTTGTGTTTCTCACCCGTTGGACCAACACTAAAGACACGTACGCGAAAATTCCCGGCTTTATTGAATTCAACAACGATCGACTGGCTCTTTGATTGGCCGAGAGAAGCTCTAAAATCAGTTTCCACCGGATTCTTGGCCAATATCGATGTTTTGCCAAAGCATTTAGTTGAACCAGTGGGAGAGTTCATGACCTTTGTACACGGAACGGTGAATGAAATTTCGAAAATATTCAATCAAAATGAAAAGCGATACAATTACACCACCCCGAAGACATTCTTGGAATTGATTGCACTCTACGATAAACTGATCAATGACAAAACGACCGAATACAAAAACCGAATTAACACACTTCAAATTGGTCTGCTGAAATTGGCGGATTGTGCGAAACAAGTCGATGGTTTGAAAATACAATTGAAGGATCAAGAGGTCGTTTTGGCGGCCAAATCAAAAGATGCCGATGAAAAGTTTGCTGCGGTGTTGGCAGAAAATGAGAAAATCCAAGGCGAACGGGACTTAGTGGCAGAGGAAGAGAAAAAAGTTGCAATCATTGAAAAAGGTGTGTCGGATAAAGCAAAAGTGTGTGCGGCTGATTTGAAGAAAGCGGAGCCAATCATGTTGAAAGCCATCGCTGCCTTGGATACACTCGATAAGAAAAATCTAACGGAGTTGAAGGCATTCTCAAGCCCGCCCGAAATTGTTGTTCATGGTGAGTGAAATGTTATGATTTTTATTACGAGAAAAAATCCTCTATAGATGAAGTAAATCAAATTGCTATTATTTTTCTTTAAGTTTGTTGTGCGGTTTCCGTGTTGCTCACACCGAAAAACAGAAAAGTCACACCCAAAGCCAAACGCAGTTGGAACGAGTGTAAGAAAATGATGGGCACAGTTGATGTCTTCTTGCAAAACTTGAAGAACTATGATAAAAAGAATATTCCACCGGCGGTCATTACACAATTAATACCGTATTTGAACATTCCCGGTTTCAACGGTGAATCGATCAAATCAAAATCACAAGCAGCGGCTGGTTTATGCGAATGGGTATATATTTGCCATTTGTTTATATGCACTGTTTAATTTGTATTTCACTTCCCTCCATCCACTAGGTTATTAACATCTACAAATTCTATGAAGTTTACTTGGAAGTGGGACCAAAAGAGAGAGCATTAGAGGCAGCCGAAGGTGAACTTCGTGATGCGCAAGCCTCATTACAAGAACTGACGGATAAATTGCTGGTGTTCCAGAGAGAGTTGGACGTTTTGGAAGGCCATCTGAATGATGCGATCAAAATGAAAGAACAGTGCCAAGCCGAGGCCGATGCAACCGCATACAAAATTGATTTGGCATTCCGATTGGTGAATGGACTTGCTTCAGAAAAAGGCCGATGGCTGGATTCGATTGAAAAGTACAAAGAATCAATCACGATGTTAGCCGGCGATGTGCTACAAATAGCATGCTTTTTGTCGTACGTCGGCGGATTTACAACATCCTATCGCTCTGATCTGCAAAACAATTACTGGTCTACAAAATTGAAGTCAATTCAACCAGCCATTCCAAATTCAGGTGGTAATCCGCTTGAGATGATTTGCGACGATGCGGTCGTTGCGCAGTGGAACAATGAAGGATTGCCAAAAGATAGTATGAGCGTTGAAAATGCCGCCATCATGTTGAATTCCTCGAGATGGCCGCTCATTATTGGTAAGTAACACTTAGTTTTTGTCTACCCATTCCAAAAACGAATGATTGAAAGTATAATTTTCTAATTGACCATCACCTGCTTCCTTCGGTTTAATGTACCAGATCCTCAACTGCAAGGCGTCAAATGGATTCGCAAACGGTATGGTGAAGATTTGGAAATAACGTCATTCAAAGTGAAAAACTACCTGGATGTTGTGGAGAAGTCAATTCGAAATGGTCAAACATTGTTGATAGCTGACATAAGTGAGGAGATAGACTCGATTTTAGATCCGTTGTTGGGCCGTGTGTTGGCGAAAAAAGGCACGATCATTGTGATAGGTGACAAAGAAATCGACTACAATCCGAAATTCCGGCTTCTTCTTCAAACGAAGCTATCAAATCCGCATTTCAAGCCTGAAATCCAAGCCCAAACCACGCTTATCAACTTCTCCATCACAGCCGATGGCTTGAATCAGCAACTTCTCGCTGAGGTTGTCAAAATCGAACGAGCCGATTTGGAGGAGCGCAAAGCCAATTTGACAAAGCAGCAGAATGAATTCAAAATCACTCTCAAACAACTCGAAGAAGATTTGCTATTTCAACTGTCGAACGCCGGTGAAAATGTGCTAGAAGATGAATCGCTTGTGTTGAACTTGGAAAAATCGAAGAAAACATCCATCGAGGTCGAGATTCAAATCGAAGAAGCCAGAAAGACATCCATTTACATCGACGAGGTCCGAATGAAATACAAACCGGTCGCTGAACGTGGCGTTATTTTGTACTTTATTCTCAATAACATGAACAAAGTCAATCCGATTTATCAATTCTCACTCAAATCATTTGTGATTGTATTTTTGCGCGGCATGATATTCACCGAACCCGAGGAGAATTTAACCAAACGTTTGAATGCGCTGCAAGAAAGCATCACCTATCAAGTGTTTATCTACACAAATCGGGCTCTGTTTGAACGAGATAAGCTCATGTTTACATCGTTGGTTGCGGTCCAATGCTTGGCCCAAGTCAACAAGGTCAGTCCAAAGGATTTGGATTTATTGCTACGTTTTCAGGCCGGCGAACCAGTCGATTCGCCTGTGAACTTTTTAACCGATATACAATGGGGCAGCATCATAAAATTGACAAAGCTTGAAACATTGGTCGGATTGGATGTGGATATTGAAACAACACCGAAGTTGTGGCGAGTTTTGTTAACATCATCACATCCGGAAAGACAAAAATTGCCCGGAGATTGGAAATACAAGAGTTTGATTGAGCAAGTTTGTATATTGAAGGCAATGCGCCCGGACCGTTTGATCAGCTCGATGCGTTGCTTCATCGAAAATAATTTGGGCACGAGATTCATTCACATTCGTCAAACCGGCTTTGAGAAAACATTCGAGGAGACCAGCAGTTCGATACATACTTTCTTCACGCTTTCACCTGGAGTCGATCCGATGCGTGACATCGAAAAATTAGGATTGAAAATGAACTTTTCATTCGATGCAAATAATTTGTACAGCATTTCACTTGGTCAAGGTGAGACACACATAAATTTTTATTTAAAATTAATTTTTTTTCATAAAATACTAATAAAAATGAAAAAAAATAGGTCAAGAGATTGTTGCTGAAAATGCACTCGATACTGCAAGTCAACTGGGCGGATGGGTCGTTCTACAAAATATCCATCTTGTAGCGAAATGGCTTCCAACTTTGGAAAAGAAAATTGAAACGATCACCGAAGAGCCTCATGATGATTTTCGTCTATTTCTCAGTGCGGAGCCAGCTGCTTCGGCCGAATACCACGTGTTGCCTCAAGGCATTTTGGAATCGGCGGTTAAAATCACAAACGAACCTCCGACTGGCATGCAAGCAAACATCCACTCGGCATTGGACAATTTCAATCAGGACGTTCTCGAATATTGCAGCAAAGTAACTGAATTCAGGGCACTTCTATTTGCCTTGTGCTATTTCCACGCTGCAGTTGTTGAGAGACGCAAATTCGGTCCCATTGGTTGGAATCGCATGTATCCGTACAATTTTGGTGATTTAACCATTTGCGTGGATATTTTGAACAATTACCTCGAAGCAAATAACAGCACACCATGGGACGACCTACGTTATTTGTACGCTTGATTTTTGTGCTTAATTTTATTGCACTATCGTATTTAATTAATCATTTCTTTAATTTTAATTCTATTTCTTTAATTCAAGGTTTGGCGAAATCATGTATGATTGATTTTTGTGGTTGATTTTATTTCCCAAACATATTTAATTTATATCGTTAATTTTAATTTTATTTCTTCAATTCAAGGTATGGCGGACATATTACAGATGATTGGTAGGTGTTTTTGTTTGTTTTCTGATATTTTCTGATCTTCCAAATTTCAAATAATCATCTTTTGTTTACGACAGGGATCGTCGCTTGTGCCGCACCTATTTGGAAGTGTATCTTGAACCGAAACTAACCGACGGTGAGCTGTACTTTTCACCCGGTTTCGCTGCACCACCGTGTCTTGAATACGATGAATACCATCACTATGTTGACTTGAACTTACCCATCGAATCGCCCGAACTCTACGGCCTGCATTCCAATACTGAAGTTACAATTTTAGCCGCCGAATCGCAGAGTTTACTGGAAACATTGCTCTATTTGCAACCGAAACGTGCGGAAAGTCAATCAGAAGAGTCGCAAAGTCGTGAAAGTATAATGCTTGAAATAATCGATGAAATTTTGGGCAGAGTACCGGGTGAATTGCCCACATATGAACTATTGGAGAATACGGAAGAGCGATCACCATTCACCATTGTCCTATTCCAAGAGTGTGAGCGCATGAACATTCTAACAAATGAAATGAATCGTTCGCTCAAAGAGCTGGCGCTCGGAGTGAAAGGCTTCCTTGCAACATCCGCCGATATGGAAGCACTGTCTGAGGCATTATTCATTGGAAATGTGCCTGATACTTGGACTCGTCTCGCCTATCCGAGTAATTTCAAACTTCAAGCCTGGCTCGCCAATTTGATATTACGAGCTAATGAGCTTGAAAGCTGGGCTGCTAATGGCGCTTTGCCACCCTCCGTGTGGTTAACTGGATTTTTCAATCCACAAAGCTTCCTCACAGCCATCATGCAGCAAACTGCACGCAAAAATCTATGGCCATTGGATAGGATGTGTCTAAATTTCATGGTTACAAAGAAGAAGAAAGATGACTTCAAAATAGCTCCTCGCGATGGAGTAAACTTACATGGTATTATTTGACTAACGATATGCTAAGTTTGTCTGAAAGTGAAGTAAATATTTTTTTCATTTTTTCTTAGGTCTATTTATGGAAGGCGCTCGATGGAGCCCAAAACTCAAATCAATCGTCGATGCCATTCCGAATGAACTGTTTCACGAAATGCCAGTCATTTACGTCACTGCAATCACTGTCGACAAAAGAGATTTGAAGAACGTCTACGAATGCCCGGTTTATAAAGGTACGATGAGAGGACCCACGTTCGTTTGGACATTCGACTTGAAAACTGTTGAACCGCAGAGCAAATGGATCTTGGCCGGCGTTTGCTTATTATTACAAAATTGAAATGTAATTAATTAATCGAATAAATCAATCCAATAGCATAACAATGTGTGTTGTTAGTGTAGTTTCCACAGATTTCTACACCTTTATTTGCATGAATTGCATAATATTACAATTGACTTCGCTAACCATCGGAATAATTAACCAATTCGTTTGAAAGAAAAATCTTCGGAAATTCGATATTTTCAAATATTAATTTTCAGTGTTAGTTCTTACTGCATATCTCTTAGCTGTTATGTGTTTTGGTGTGTTCACATTACATCAAATAATACTTGTTATTTAGCATCATCCACTTTGGCAAACAATTCAAAACAAAAAGCGATTGAATAGTCTAACCTTTCAATAAGAGCTCACATCACCATTATGTGAGATGCCCTCTTCTTTAGTAGCACGTGTACCTAGTGGCATTTCTATCTCACCAGACGCAAATCTCTATATTGGACCATCATGGGATCACATCTGATTCAGAATTTATCTGTGTGTCATTGATATTTTACTGTATTGCTAAACATTTGAAATTCGGTATTTTGGATTTGCGACATCCATTGATTTATAAATACGCACACAAGAAATGAATACGATTCATTCCAGTAAGAGTATGGAATCTATACCATGGATCGCAATTGCATTCAATCAACACATATGCATATAACTTCACATCATCCATCGCAAAAATATGCACTAAACGCGCGTTCATTGGTTCTTTGAAAAGTAAAGCTGTTTCTGTTTGGCTGGCATTTGAATAGGTCGGTATTTAGGCGCCACAGCAACATCCATGAAAGAGCAGAAGAGATAATTGGTGGATTTCGCCCCAATTTGAGTGCAAATATTTTTACCGATTTCGAATTTAGAATTGCGTGCATTTGAATGTAAAACCAGCAGTTGTAGCATTTGTTCGAACACAGAAATTGAAATAATAAAAAATATTGCAAATAAAAGACGCAAGTTTATTATCCTAACAACTTTGGGTACATTTCATTTAACTAAAGTTTAATTTGAATTGATATTTTTACGGGCAATTCTTCGAACAGAATTTTGTATTTGAGTGAATTTTTCTAGCAACAAAAACAAATAATAACAACAAGCGTCTAAAGACCATTAATGCCTTGCGGCGTCTGGTCCGTTTAGTAATGATTTTTCTAGCAGAGAAGAAAATAAATAAATAAACATTTATTCAACAAGCGCATTATTATTATTTAAGCGCATAGAAATTGTTGGCAGCTTTTGTCCTGGATTGCCTGAAAGATAGCGTTCATGTCATCCAGTGATTTTTGATTTGATTGTCTGAAACGATGGGGAGCGTGTTTTGTTTTCGTTTTGTTTATATCATTCGTATAAAAAAACAGAAGAATAAAAAAATGAAAAAAAATAAAAAAATTAAAAAGAAGGGAGACATACTCGTTTGAAATGTGCCAGAGGGCTTTGTATAGTGTATGAGCTGATTTGGACGCATTTTCCTCATTCACCGCAACGATACCGAGCTCACATAAATAGCGATTCTCACAACTGTTTGCTCCTGAATGGCTTCCAATCTGTCGCAGCTCCTTAGATCTTTCTAAGAACGATAAGTACTTTTGCTTTTCATGTGTTAATCGCTCAAATTGATTTCGGCCCGTATAAATATTCACCGGCGGTTTTGGTGTCACTGTCAGGTAGAATGGTGGTTTGGGAAAAAACGTAGGCGAATACGGTCTATAGCACATAAATGGATGGTGTGTACATGTTAAAATCACGTGTGTACTGTGTAAATTCCCGAAGAAAAGGAAACTTACGATGTAGAATTTGCGTTCACCAACACAACATTTGGTGCAAATGCGGATATCACCAGACCAATTGGTATGGCAGTTGCCAGCCATTTGAGCGCTGTATGCCAAAGAACGCTGGAAAATTAAATATTGATTAAAGATTGATTGTTCGATTCATTATTATGATTCAAATATTTTCGCATCTCTCAAAATCGCAACTCACTCCTTATTAATCCGTTGAACGGGCGCTAAACTGTCTTTTGCATTAATGTATTCTAATTTGGTGTCGTTGTGCATGTCAATTGGCTGTGCAAAAGCTTCATCGGGTGAATATGTTGGAAATTCGGACGGTTGCACGGATGAATATAAATGTGCCGGTGTATGAATATTTTCAAACACATATGGATGATAGACTGGTGTCGTCAACGATGGAAACGTATTTGCTGAAAAAGTAGACGAACTGGATGTCGCTTCAGTTTCGTATGACAAAATTTTTAGATTTTTATCGACCGTATTGTTCAAGTTGACATAATTTCGTTTGTGCGAAATGCTCGGCCGTATTGTTCTCCACTTAAACTCCCGTTCAGCATTCTCGTATGGAATAGGCCATGGTAATTTGTCGTTTTCAGTGAGCACTGAACCACCGCGATGAACAACATCAGCTGGAGTTGTTGATGACAACGACGACGAATACTGTTCAATGCCATCGTTGAACTTTACATAATCTTTTGCATCGTATGGTTCGTGACTTATGTTTGTCGCTAAATTGCTATGTGACTTGTCACTCGACTTGAATATGGGAAACTTTTTTTTTTCGGAACATTTCGTATTTGAGCGAGTGTGCATGAAAACAAAAACGAAATTAGTCAGAGCATATTTTCTTGTGTGTAATTTTCAAAAAGAAAAACAGACATTGTCGTGTCAACTTACTGGAGCCACGTAACGATGGTTATTAATTACGAAGTTTTCGTTTGATTCCGACGATTGGCTTGACTCGACAATGAGCTCGGGTGAGGGTATGAAATTCTTTGTTGTTTCATGTTTATGTTTTGGCGGTTGCCAATTTGGTGGGCCAATATTTTGCTGCTGTCGTGGCGTAGATAAATTTGTGTTGATGCCATCGTTTAGACCAAATAACCACGCATTTGTCACGCCGACATTACCATTCAATTCGTCACTATATTCGAGAAAGAATTGGGATAATTTGCACAGCGATTTTATAAATCAAGCGTAAATAAACGTGGTGAAAAACAGGGAGTCAGGCGGGAGATAGTGTGCGAGAAAATGAATGTGTTGGATAGTGGAAAATGTGGTATGGTATCTATGAGAAAAACCTACTGCGTTGTCGTATTTCTCATTGCAATTGTGGCTTGAGTTGTAGAGTGGCCATGGCCATGGCTCGTGGAATTTTGTGTACTCGTACTTTTTGATGTATTATTTGATATCTTATCGGGCGAATTAATCGCAGTTGTCAGCAATGCCATTTGCGTGGTTGGCGTTTCATTTTCCTCCTCATGTACACGGATGGCATTTGTTCCAATGAATAGGTAAATAACTTGGAGCACCACAATAATTGACCCAATCTAATTATGCGAATAGAAATTGAGTAATTTCATTTGTGTGATTCATTCAGTTGTATGCGATGAGGGCCACACCACACCAATACACAAAATATTATAGAATAAAAACCATCATAACATATGTAGGCAAAATAATGGAAAACCAACCATTCGCATTTTTCATCAAGTGTTCTCGATTGTTCGAATAATGGCAAAACCCAATTTGAGCACATGGGTTTAATCGATCGAACGCAATAGAATACCATACACACACACACAATCACCGCAATGTCGAAGAACAAAAATGGAAAAGTATCCAAAACTGATAGACACCGACACGAAACAGCAAAAATAACACTCGAAACGAATATGAGAACGAATTAAAATAACAACATCGAATGAAGGTGACAAACTGAAATCGGCTTATGGGAAACCCAGATATTTATATATGAAAAGAAACATGAAAACCCGGATGAGCAGCAACATAAACAACACACATGACGATGTTACATACCACATACCATCCAATTTGTCTTGTGCGTATGTGTGTGTTTCTGCTTCAAATAATTTGCAATTGTTAATCACTGAATCATGTTGACAATCGGAGCACGCGACCATCCAGCCACCAGGTACCACATTGCTACTGTACACAAAGTCAGTTGAAAGTATTCGCTACATTATACAATACGTTTTTATTTTCTGTACGAATGCAGTTTAAATTTGTTCATCATTTCATTGTGTTCTTCTGGTGGTGTATCTGTTTAGCATTTTGTGAAATAAACAAAGAAATTGCTCATTCGATGCTATGCGACACTTCATATTGAACGCTTCAAGTGACGAAAACAATACTCCAGGGCATATTGAGAGAAGGGAAAAAGGTGTAAGATACGTTTAAAATGTCATAGAGTTGTTGTTGTTTAATAGAAAGTGAAAATTACAGAAAAGCGAGCAAACAAACGATTTTAAAAACTTAGTGTGTATAAAATTCATATCCCATTGTCATTGCATTATTAGCGTTTGTTCCGTGGAATCAATTTGAATGGGAATTCCATCAAAACTTGTACATGGAAATATGCAATTAAAAGCTTACGCGAGAGTCCCGACGAGAAATTTGCGGTAAAATAGGTGTACGCCGACATTCCGTCGCATATCCGCGGATACTCGCAATGCGAATAGGAATCCACAATAAAAGTTGCCGCAAAATGTTATCGCTGAATACCCTGCGACTATTCGCGCTGCGAACAACAGTACAGTTCCAACCTGAAGTTGGCTGCGCATGACATTTCAGAGTATTCGCAGGGTACTCGCCAACTATCCGCAATGCGATTATTCGCAAATTTCTTGTCGGGAGTAAGATGTTTTTAGCTCAATACTCTCAAAATGTCATGATCATTAAAATTGGATTTGCGCCAATAATTGTGAATCGGTTGTGTGTAAGACACATGCATAAATGCATCAACGCTAGGCTAACTAAATCGAATTCCCATCGATCGACTTCAACATCGTTGATTTCGAAATTTAAAATATTAATAGATACCCAATGCGAAGTGCATCGTAAGACGAATGTAATCCTGTTCAGAAAGCCAAATTTGCATGTTTCATTTATGTAATATCTCTTTACGCGTGGGCGGATCAAGTGATTAAGATCAATTGATCTTAATCATTTACCCAAAAATCGCTGTGATTAATGTGACAAATAATTACTCAATCATTGGGCCAAATGATTAAGTGATCAATTGATCAGATTAATTAATCATATGAAAAAATCAAAGAAAAAGTTTCATTTAAAAAACATGTCGATTTTTGCCAGACCTAAAAAATATTGAACAAAAATGGGTATGATTAATTAATCTGATTAATTAATCACTTAATCGCAAGTTAATCATGATCAACGAATGATTAAGTGATTAATTGTCACGTTAATAATTTCACCGATGATTAATTGATCACTCACTTAATTGCAATTCGCCCACGCGTACATCTCTTTGCTCCACTCGGATCGTATTGGTCTGTGTATATATTGTTGAAACATCATGCTAAGCCACATGATATATAGAGACATAATTAGCTAGGGGTATTTATGTCAGTTAAATCTATCGAATTTGATCGTTCCATTGCGATTTTGTTACGAATTCGCACATTCTCTGCGAATTCTTTACGAATTGTTCACATACTCTGCTTTGTCACTGCGAATGACAACTAAGATGGCGCCAGCTGTCAATGTTTGGATTTGACCAATTCGCAAAGATTTCGCAAAATTCGTGAAATATTTGAATGAATTTGAAGTCAAAACGCGTGCGAATTGTGCGAATTCCTGTCAATTCGCGAATACATAAATTCCCTTAGATAATTAGTGACTAGATGTGTTCAGGAATGAACAAGTTCAGATTATAAGAAGAAAATGGTCATCATCTTAGATCAATAACGGAGCAACCGTATGCCAGAATATTACATAAATAGACGCGATGCAGCGAACAAATGCTCAGTTTTGAAGTAGATTTCGGCCAGCACGACCTTTTTCCGTTAAAATATAATCAAAGTAGAAAAGAAAATCAGCGTATTGGTTCATTTCAAATTGGTTCAATATTGATATCTCAACGAAATGTCTTTAAATATCTCAAATTTAGGTTGCATTCGTAACAAGCAGCAGTGTTTTTTTTTTCTCGCGAATAAATGGTTGTTGACAAACATTCAATGTTTGCCACTCATAACGTAACGCATAGTTTTGGATTAAGAAACCAAAACATTTTACTGCATCGTTTCCAATTTTATAGACCGACACATTAATAGGTACTTGTAAATACACGAGATGTGTGCATTTTCAACTCTTCGTTTGTTTTCGTTCCGGTTCTTTTAATTTATCTCTTTTTTCTATTTTGTATAATTTTACTTCTCTCTTCTATTTGATTGATACTTCGGTGTGTTTAACGATAATTAATTCGCAGTCATTGAGGTTTTCCCCCAAACGACATGCTGTGGACAAATGACAAAACACAAAGAAGATGAAACAAAGAAATAAAAACGAAAAACACAAAATATTTTCTTGGAATACTAAATAAATTCCGATTCGCCGCAGAATTTTTGTGTTTACTTTATACATACACAAATGAAATGGAAATACAAGTGCGTTAGTCATGGAAATCGACAACAAAATAATTATAATCAATTTTGGTTCGACGTCAAGGCGATAACATTAATGAAATGACTCTTGACTACATATATGTACGTAATGAGTTCAATCTAAATCTTCTTCAACACGCACTGATGTCATTTTTTCGGTTTTGGAAACAAACAAACGAAAAATCAAAGGCCCAACAGCTAAATACACATCACATTAAATCACATTAACTTACTTCATTCGTCTTTGTCAATACCAGAATATAAAAATAAATGTCAGAATAATCTTTGAAAAAGAAAACGAGAAATAAACAGAAAAATATGCTTCGAATGTCATAAGTTCTTTTGCAAATCTGTTTTTCATTGGAAGTTGAATGAACCCATTAGCGCCCAACGTCCTATTTTTAGGACGCGAAATTCGTAATTTTTTTAGTGACTTTTTTTACATTTTTCTTTCTTTCGGCTAAACGGTTTGGAATTTTGGAATGAAATTTTGCAGGGTGGTTGCCAAATGTCCAGAGAGAATTTTCCGGATTTTCCGATTTTCCATTTTCCCGGAAAACTCGTGAAAAGTCGATTTTTTTTGATCAGAATGACATGAAACTTTGGGAAAATCATATTTGGCCAAAAAATAGAATACCCACAAATTTTCATCGGAAAATTCGAAAAAAAAATTTCCTTGGGCGTTAATGGGTTAATGCTATTCCCTTGAGTTTCCGTCGATGAGAGAACATTTCCTACTCTTTGCTCAGTTAAAATTGAACATGGACACATTTTCTATTGAACCCATTGGAAATATATGTATTTACTTTTTCGATACATGTAATCGAAAGCCATAGTAACGAACATTTCGTCAAAGTTCTTTTTCGTTGAAACGCATGACCTTCTTGCTGAGAGCGAATCTATAAATAACTTTGTTGTCATTTTCACAAGACCAAACGGTTTTCCCTATTCAGAACAGTAAAAACACAAATTCGTTTTCTTTTCCGTCTCTTTTTCGAAATTAAACAATACACATACTATTTACCATTGCGATGAAGTTTTATTTTCCATGACAATTTAACCGAGAGCTATTTGAAATGACTCATCCAAAAACCGTTTGGGAAAATTTTCGGTTTTCCGGTTTGTTGATTGAGGCTTATTCTGAAATGGGCAACAAAGGTATTTAAATTTAATTCAATTCTATGGATGAGATTGGGAGAAGTGTATGTTTTTTGACAACTTTTTTTTGGATGGAGTAGAGTATGTTTCACTCGTAGCTTCTGGCGAATTTCATTTTTTAATGACAGGAAATATCAAATTGGTATCGTTGCAAAGTCTGTCGAACATACACCACTCTCAGTACCACCCATGGTAGTATGCATCTCTTCTTTTCCTTGAAAATCCGTTATCCTTTCTCAATAAGAATTGTCGAGAAAATTTAAGTTCATGCAATGATCGACCGTTTATGAAGAGAATTCGCAGCCAGATATTGGAAGCGAAGAAGCAGCTTTTTGAGAAATGTGATGCTCTGTATGCAGAATCTCCATGAAAAAGGTTTTAAATGCCAAGTTTTGCGTATAAAGGTGACGGAGTTTTTAAAAATATCTCGGAAAAATACGGGCTAATCGATTCTATAACGATCTAATTGAACTTTAAGATAATCCAGAATTTGTTCAAGGTAAGCTTCTTTCAACAATTGCACGATACTCATGGGAAAAATAAAATCCGGGCACAATTTCTTGGGTTCTGTACAAACCATGGGAAAATATGATTACAATATCAATTTTTTAGACAACTCTTAAAATTGATATGATTTCCAACGAGTTTGTTGAGTTCATAGTTGTGTATTAGTTGTTTGCCGAACAAATGTAAAGTCTAAGTTCATTTTACTTGGTGATACTTATTGAATGATATTTTTAGAAGTCTGCAGCTTTATGCCGATGACTCATCGATAACATATGTATCTAATGACATGATATTCATAAAATGATTATTGAAGATCTTTTCAAGATTAGTGAATGGTTCAAGAATAACTCGCTAGTCCTACATGCGGATAAAACTAAATTCATGATCTTTAACTCAAACCGTAAAGAAATTCGCAATTTTCCTGATATCTTTCTGAATCAATCCAAAATAAACAAAGTCGATAAGATGAAATATCTTGGATTAATAATTGACAAAGATTTGTCGTGGAATTCACATATAAATTTTGTTTCAAATAAAGTCAGTCCATATGTGGGTGTTTTCAGAAGAGTCTCTTTCATTTGTGGTGACAGTGTTAAACTAATGCTTCTATGTGGGCAATATTAGCACCAAAGATTTATACAAACAATATAATATAATTAATTTTGAAAGTGTAGTCGAATATGAAATTAATACAAAGAACTTCAAACAGCTTTACACTACTCTCCACTTCCATTGGATTTCAACGGTCAACGTGTATCTAATGTAATGGGAACTAAATGCGAATGGAGACGGTGTGTAAAAAATAGTGTAGAAAAACTTTTTGAATGGGGATGGTTCTTTACACAAAATTTTAAAGAAGGAACTTAAATGTGATATTGATACACACGGAAGAAAGGTTTAAATATTCGCTACGCCCAATTTTTTTTCCTTGAAAAAAACCACAATTTGAGATTTCTCAGACAAAATTTATTTCGGCGCCTCCATTTTACATACATTATGGAGGTTCGAAAAATAAATTTTGTCTGAGAAATCTCAAATTTTGGTTTTTTTCAAGGAAAAAAAATTGGGCGTAGCGATTATTTAAACCTTTCTTCCGTGTGTGTATCAAATTTAAAAATAGTATACATGAGTATAGTACAAGACAGGCAGGAGACATGCATAAAATTAAGACAAATAATAAATTTGGCTCATTTTCATTTATAAACCGTGGAATATCTATTTACAATAAATTACCTTCGCCTTAAAAAGCTGCCAAAAGTACTAATATTTTTAAGAAACATT
Source organism: Sitodiplosis mosellana (assembly GCF_009176505.1). Lineage (NCBI taxonomy): Eukaryota > Metazoa > Arthropoda > Insecta > Diptera > Cecidomyiidae > Sitodiplosis > Sitodiplosis mosellana. The sequence continues at coordinate 19,622,106 of NW_022601467.1, read as the reverse complement.
TGAAAAAAATTCTCCTTAATAAACAACTAAGCCATGACTTACTTAATAAGAAACCAAAGAAAAAAATGTATGTAATTCTTAAGAAAGTATAATAGAATAGAGAAATTTTTTTCCCTAGTTTGTAAGGGCGTTCATGTTACAAACATTTGCCGTAAATAAATAAATAAAATAAATACACACGTTTTGTAAAATGAGAACGATACTTTTTTGTAAATTGATGAAGCAGAGACTATTGATATAGGATAAATTAGAACATTAAGTGGAAAAAGAGTTGATGATATGCTATGCAACTTATGAGGTGAGCCAACCAGCAGAGAACATCATTTAAAATGACTTTTAATACCTCACATCATTTTGACTCACATAACTTGTGAATATAGATCACATTTTCACTGTTATTGAATTAAAACGAGGAAAAAAGAAGAATGTGCATGTGCAACATTCCAAAATTGGATCAACAGACTCCCACATAATATTATAAATCAACAATTGGTTCTTATAATTGTATCATCCTTTTTTTTCTCTTCTATTTATCTATCACAGATTTAAAATGTGCTTCGTGCATTGTAGTCGTAGTCGTCGTCGTGCATGCTTCTCCAATTCACTGAATGGATAAAAGTATTCGAAGGGGTCTAGTGGCGACGCCAGAAGCCATGCGCAATGGAAGAATCTAGCTGAAATGTATCGGCTTCAGCATGTATATTCAGCAATTTTCCGCTAATTTTCCGTTCTCTCAAATTATTAACTTGCCATTTAAACGCTTATACTGTATGGATCTAAACTTAGTTGAATGGTAGCACGCAATGAGATTACATCTAATTTGCGGCAAACATAGATAAATCCCATCTGTTTCTAAAGTACTTGTCTGGTGTTACGAATTTCGGCGCTAAATTAAAACCTATATAATTCCCTGTTCGTTGTTGTATATTACATTGAATATGAAAACGATAAAGTGGTTTCAAAACAAACTCTAAATTCATGTCAACAAAAAGTGTTGAGAAAATGCTTTATATTACATATTCCACGGTTGAATGATCATTGTAATTAAATTTCAATACGAATGATTGGTCAAAGAGACAGTTTTTGAACAATTTTTTGTTTCAAAGGTGATTTTTTGTTTCATCAAATTGAATTTAACCAGTTCTGCAAATACTTTGGTCAAAATAATTATTTATGTATTTAATTCATATTTGAATATTAAAACCACAGAAAGCGATTTTTGTTGTTGTTGTTGATATTTTGTGATTTACTGTGCAAACTGTTTGGCGAATCTGTTGTGATGTTCAATTTTAGAGTCCTGCATTGCGATTCCGGCGTAGTTTCAAATTGCAATTCAAAGTTAGTTTCGTACGAGAATAGATGGATTTTGTAAAAACATGCAAAATGTATCACAAGCAAAGTCTCACTTTTTTTTATAGAATCTCGAGAATATACAGGCATTCAAGATACAACAAAAATATATAATAATGATGTATGGTTTCATATGAGAAGACTTGCATTGATTGAATAGACTAGATTGTTTCTGAACTAAATGGCGAACAAATATTGCGGTTGTTGTTGGTGTTTTTTGTTTTCGTTGCTACTACTGTTACTCGTTTCAGTTTGATGATGCCTTTTATTATTTCTGTCCATTTCAATTAGCTTGTGAGAAGAATTGCGTTTTATAGCGACCATATTTCATACGGTGTTGGCCTTAGGTAAAGAAAAAAAAAACTATTTGTGAATTAAATGTGATCGTGAAATGTGTGCGATGGGAAGCCACATGGCAAATACTCAAAATAGAGCAAGCATTAACAAACACGGAGAGGGAGAGACAATCAAAAATAAATCGAGTGGATGCGAATTGATTTTGATTTTTCACAGTGCCAAGCACTGGAACCGACGATTTAGAATTTGACTTTTGTTTTGTGTTTTTCATCGATCATATAACCGACCACTGAAGTGAATAGAAGAACACTTAAATGATTCAACTGCCTCGAAATGAAAAAAAATAAAATCGAAGAAAGAAAAGAATAACGTTGTAAGCAAATAAAAAAACTTTAGATGGTTCCACATGGGCGGCAGAAGCAGCATTTTGATATGATAAAATCAACCAGAGCAATCCATAAAAAAAAGAAAAGCTTACAGTAATCGGATGTTAGCATCCAGCAAATAGGATAGAAAAACTTTACGATTTGTTTTGTGTGTGAAACGAAAATCAAAAGTGGATAAACACCATCGCTACAAAGTTTTTTTTTAAATAATTTATTTGAAAATTTATTACGCAGCATTCCGTTTACATTAGATATGTATATATTGAACTTTCAAGTAAAGTCGGCCAACGTTACGATACACACATAGTCAACATTAAAAGTGAAGAATAACAAACAACTCATCGACTCAAAATTTTCGCTACAAACTGTTGTTGTTGTTGTTGTTTTTATTTGATTCAATTTCGCTCGGTTCAATTGGATCGATATGCAGGAGTGTAATGAAATATAATTAGAAGAGTTTTTATTGGATGACCGTCCATTCCGCGACGCCAAGCTCATTATGGCGAGAAAATGGAAATTGAAAGACGTCTATGAGATACATAAGTGAAGGCGTGAGAACAATATGCAGCGATGATGGACGATCAAGCGTTTATATCGGCAATATACACTCAGTGTGATGGTGCTAATCATTTTCGAAATGTGTGGCTATATGTGGAGGAAAGGAGAAAAAAAACTCATCTCAACTCTGAGCTCACATATCAAAAGTACTAACTGTCATCATATTTAATATGCGAACCGCTTCGCAAGAAATCAAATAGATTCTTCCAAGAACGGGAAAATCCTGAATATTATTTAATCTTTGTTCGAATCTCTGGAACAATTTCTGTATAGGTTTAGAGTGGGTTCAATATTCATGCGTGATTTGCTTATGATGACCAATACTGGCCGAAATAATCTGTAAACCAATATGAGCAACGAAAAAAAAGAGGAATCTTTATTTGGTTCTCATATCCTAATACTACATGACATATGACACATTCTGTTTCCTTTCTACACGCATGGACGTCGGTACATTTCATTTCCTCTCTTCGGCCCAAAACGAATTGATTTAGCCTGTTGCCACATCTTATGCACACAAGCGCACGTTCGAATCAATGCTCATCACTGGTGCTCTTTTGAAAAAATGATGAGATGAGATGAGCAAGCAAGCGTAAATTAAACCACCGATATAAAGCAAACAGCCAACGAAATGGTACCAAGTCAAGGGATGGTACTTCCCAATGCGGTTGTTTCATTTTTTTTCCCGTGGCGTAATTTAAAGTTGGTATTTTATCAGGATTCCATTATCGTTCGAAATGCAAATGTGAAGCGACTCCGAAAATAGATCAAAGCACATTTCCTTTTATAGCTCGTTCCATGCACCAGGCAGATATTCCCAAATTCAATTTCCGTTTTATATTACATGTCATTTCCCATAAATTCGTCAAATTGCGGTTTCAATGAAGCTTGAGCGTTCCTCATTACGAAACGGTAACTTAAGCATTGCACAATTTGAAGGAATTGATGAAGGAGGGAGAGAGAGAAGGCCATGGTCCAGATTTTTTCTTTCGTTTTTTTTTCAAATATAGGAACGTCGAAAAATAAACACTCATCACAGCGGGTCCATACCGATTTTTTTTATGATGTTGAAAGATTACAACATGAAAGATTTGCATTTGAAGTAGAAAAAAGACTTTTTTTTTTAGTGAGATGCCAAAGCGTCGAAACGTGCAAACAATAAATCGTATTCGGCTGGTTTTGATATTCTTGTATAAATTATGCTTATTTATAAAAATGAACTAAAAAAAAACGCACACAATCATATAATCTCTAAATTCATGGTCATTCAAGTACATCAATTTTATTTCCATCTCTTTGCAGAGAAGAAAAGGAGAGTGAGATTGAAATAGACAGAAGAAAAGAACCGAAAAGGGCAGCAATTGCCATACAATCATGTAGACGATGTCTGTATTTTACGTTCGTAAATGCTCGCTCAATCAACAAGAGAATACACGAATCACCGGTAATCTCAACAATGTGAAACATGAAACTTTCAGTAGATGACTTTTCACCAGCGAATTTTTCCTAAAATTGTATCATGTGATTGTGTAAAACAGAGTGTGTGTGTGTGTGTGTGTGTTCCATACCCCAAATAAAAAAGTTTATAGTGATATGAAGTGAAATAAACCGAAAGCATTTGATTGTGTAGACATTTTTAATACAAGCAATTCGATGGAAACCTACAATACATCATCGACAGATTTATTTCTGTTCACTCCATCATACAGTTCTGTAATCAGCAACAATATCAGCGCCAGCAACAACAACATTCTATTCAATATAATGAATCATAGCAAAATTAATCCATACGATGAGCAGCAAATTGTTGCAGGCATGACCAATGCAACCATATCCCCTGAACCAACCACACAAATTTATTGTAATTTTAAGGCATTGGCCGGATTTTTGTCCGTTTATTTCACGCCCGTAATCACCATCGCTGGCACAATCGGAAATATCCTGTCGGTGATGGTGTTTCTACGTACAAAACTGAAAAAACTATCATCCAGTTACTATTTAGCATTTTTGGCCATATTCGATACGGGATTTTTGTGGTGCTATTTCGTCGAATGGCTGAATGTCATCGATATTGATTTGTTCAAACGTAATGGGTTTTGCCAATTATTCAATTGGTTAACAAATGCATGCTCGGTGTTGTCTGTGTGGTTAGTGGTTGCCTTTACCATCGAGCGATTCGTGGCCATTATGTATCCACTCAAACGTCAATCAATGTATACGGTGCGAAAAGCACGGGTAATTGTTTGTGTTTTGGTCATATTCAATGCGATCAACAGTACTCCTCTGCTAGTGTTCACTAGCAGTGTACGCGTGGACGATGTCGCCTACTGTATAGTCGATGCAAATTACACAGTAAGTAAACGAATTGTATTGAAATGCGTATTATTTGATATGGTAACAACATACCATGGTGTTGTATGGCAATAAGCTTAATTCAAGAAGGAAAAAAAAAATTATTCACCACCAACAACCTCAAAATCACAGCTGGAACAAAAAACATTATTCATTGCGAGATGATGAATAGAAGTGTACTGAAACAGAGAGCGATTGTTGAGAAGTTCTATTAAAATTATCTTGTACAAAATGTAATTTGTCATGCTCGAATTTTGAGCTTCCAGCTTTTTTTGCACTCCGATTTCGGAATAAATCACGCGCGCGATGTTTATTAAATTCCGTTTTATGCTATAAAACAATGAACCAAATGCTATTTAATCAATTGTATGCAGGATGGAGGACCAAAATTTGAAGAAGGAAAAAAACTGTGTAAAAAACGACAAAATGCGACCCTCTGAATCGCTCTGAATTTCAGTTCAAATTGAAAACAATGATTTTTTTTTGTAGTTTGTAGAAGCCCGAGAAAAAAATTCGCTCAAAGTTTCATTTTGGTTTCCTAGCTAATTAGACATTGTGGAAACTTTATTTAAAACGGTGTTCATTTTAAATTCATGGCATTCCATGCTTAATCAAAACTTTTCCGTGGTTAGAGCGAGTACAAGAGAGATGGAGGAGGGTGGGAGGTTAGGTTAATACAAAAACCATACGAAAATTCGAAGCATGAAGACTTTGACGAATAAAAATAACACTCGATGAACTTTCGAATATAACATAAGTAACTTACGCTTATGTTTCGATAAAATAATAATTAAATTAAATTCAATGGAAATGTGCTGTGGATCACATCGATGACGTATTTTGTGTGTACATTTTGAATGAGGTGGAAGTAAACATTGCTGACACAGTTACATATATTTATATTATTGTTAAACTGCATCGCAAACAAGTTATTTTTCACAGAAAGGGTCAACACTGTCATCCAAATCACCGTAACTAAAAATGTGCGTTCCATACGTCCTAAACGCATTCTTGTGTGCTTGTGTACTTTGTCTATAGCACCATAATTTTCCCATTTGGCAGTGAATCATGTTTGAAGCGAGCACGCTATTGTTGGAATTTAAATAGTCTAAAAGCCTCAAATCTATTTGAATACTTAACAAATTGTTTGTAATTATGTTCTCGTATACACATGTGGTTTGCATAGAGAGAGAGAGAGAGAGAGAGATAGAGAGAGAGAGAAAGGATCCGTTTGCAGTTAAAATATCTAACATACATGCTTTGAATACTTTGGTCCTTTGAACCGAATAATTCAATTCTGTTACACTGTTTATCGAAAACATTCAACGTCGCATCATGGTAAGCATCATATAATTAACAGAGAGTTAATATTTCATATTGAAAGAGAAGGAGAGGAGGAAGAGAGGCATTGTTTGAGCGAAAAAGCCAATGAAACTGCCCCAAACGTCTTTTTTAAACACTTGTGTGGGAGTGAATTAAAGCAGAGCGCTTACAAATAAAAGGAGATAGCAGTCGTATACGACCACATTTTCATTCTTTTTATCCACACCACCCTCTCTCCATTCGCAATTCGCATGGCAAATCTCAGTTTGAACAATTCCCAAGAGATACACAAAATTTGGTCGGGCGAAAATTGTTCGAGGGGAAACGGAACACGAAAAACAAGATAGCGAAAGTTCTTCAGAGTTGCACACGGATTTCATTATTATGAAGCAAATCTCTTCTGATCCGGAGGAGTTTAAGTTAAGAGTCTCTCTGTGCGCTTAAAATGCTTACAAAATATTTGCCGTAATCTTATTTGGTTGGTGGTAATTTCCTTATCGGTCTATTTGCATAACAATATTCGCCATGGAAATGTGCGAAACGCCGTTATGAATACAAAATGAAGCTCAACAACAACAAAGTTATTCACCTTTTAAAACATGGTATTTTCATGGGCACACATCCATTTTCATATTTTCCCAATCGCTCGATTTTGATACCACATCCATGTCTCACTTATTTTCATTATTAATTTCTCATTCAAAGGAACTAATGGAATATTATAATTATTACGATTTTTTCGTGGGATTTTTAATTCCTCTGACCCTTATAATCACGCTAAACACTGTGACAGCATTTGCCGTATGGAAACCATCGAAAGTTGCACGAACCGTTAAAAGTTATAACAGGTATTTTTTCCTACATTTTGATTTTCTTGTAAAATTTATTTTTCTTCGTCGCTTTTGTTTTCCATTTCTTTTCAACTAACTTTGCAAAATGCCAATCAGTGAATTAATTACTTTTTGATAGTTTTTAATATGTATTCGAATCAAAATCATTAGGTAAAGTAAATTGGTATAGCTTGAAGGATAAAAAAAATACACATGCCGCTCGGATGCGTTCATTTCGGGATGTAGTCGAAAAGCTGTGTGTTTTCCCGAAATATTCAAATTTACATGCAACACTCTACTCATGTGTGTTAGCATAGAAATGGATGTTGTAAAATATATCATTATAACATCGCTCGCATTGAATGACTGGCTGGGCGAGTTTACGTCGATTGAATATTGAATATTTTCCGTGTTTAAGTTCTTGCAATATCTCAGACACAACGACCGAATCGCATGGCAAGAGAATCAAAGTATAAAATTAGCACGTCATATTTATTCGCATCTAATTTGAAATTCAACTTCACTTAGCCGTTTATATGCTCAATATTAAAATGAAGTGGCGGTCAAAACGCTCCAGACGGACAGCATGCTCTAATGTAATAGAAACACAGAAGCATACTGTCTGTCCGGGGCATTATGTCCTCTCCACTCTTGAAAATTGTTTGCCAGTTCCAGTGGCTGATCGAAAAAGATGGTGCTAGTCAGTTCCAGTCAATGAGTAAAACTTATTGAATGTTCCATGTGCTTTTTTCTATCCAGACATTCCGTTTGGCTGCATATTGAGCTGACTGAGCTATTTTCAAATAGCTGGCTGTTTGGTACATTTTGATTTTGTGACTATTTAGCCATGCAAATTCATGTGAGATGATGAATTTGTGATACCTTTTTCAATCCCTGCCACGAATTTTTTTGTCATAAGTGCATCATCTCACATGAATTTGCATGGCTACATAGTCACAAAATCAAAATGTACCAAGCAGCCAGCTATTTGAAAATTGCTCAGCTCAATATGCAGCCAAACGGAATGTCTGTTTCTATCTCAAGTTACGAGCAAAGTTTTAACAAAACAGAAAATGTTTGAATTCATTTATGTTCGTCATGGTGGTTTCATTGATTTTCAATGAAAGCGATGAAAAGAAAGAGTGTGGAACTTTGAGCAGAGGCGATGACATTCAAGTGAATTGTTGAACTGTGTAGCCACAGCGTCACAAACACACACACACACACAATGCGGTTATTTAATAATTTCCTTTTGATTTAGTCAAGCATAACGGGAAATTCTTTAAGGCATCGTCGCCGACAGCCAACCAAAAACAATAATGCACGACGTGAACGCAAACGATTTTGTGCCATGATTAATTTACATAATCTGGGCTGGCCCCGTGGCCCAATGTAGGTACACTCAGTGTGCTCAAATATTTATTATTTATTTATGAAATATATAAAACTCCGATATGAGTTGTTGGCCAGACTTTTGACGATTTGATATGAAGTTTGATTTTAGTAGGTACTACTGGTCAAAAGATTTTGTTTGGAAAGAGTGGGACAGAAAGAGCGTACAAATTGAATTAAATGGCTATTGTTTATCTATGATTGTTTCTAGATTCACAAGGGAGAAAAGTGTCAGCTTCCATGGATCAAGCGCACGAGACCGTCCGTCATCTGACATGGTAGTATCAGATCCATCGGCACGAATAACAATGTGCAGGCTACTGAATGGCCATCAAAGTATGAGGCAATCTTGTCTTGAAACACGTACGTAACCTAAATATTTGGATAGAAAAAAATAATAATAAACATGTAATTTTCGGAAGGCAAAAAAATACCCGTTTACAAATAGGTTCATGTTGCTTGCAATGTTTCATCTGTCGAATTGGCTTTTGTGTAACGCATCTATTTAGTCAATGCAGAGAGCGAGCTAGCGATCGCGTACGACTGTCGATGTTGTTTTTATTTTCTGACGCATTTTCAATTTATGTATCCAATTTTAGATCGACTTCGAATATCCAATTCCACCCAAATGAAAGTTACCAAAATGCTCCTAGTCATTTCGACAGTCTTTGTTTTATTGAATTTTCCCAGCTATGTGATACGCGTGTGGGTCTTTATAGTTTCGGTGCGTAAATGAAATAATTTATTCTTCATAAATTCAAGTGAAAAATATATACAAAGTGGATATAATTTTCATATGTGTTACCACACATTATATATATATATATAATCTGTGTGCAACGACACACACACACACACTGCGGCTGTGCGAATTTTCTCTCACGTGTGTTTGTGTGTGTGCGTCCATTAAATCTTTAATCACACACAAACACACATTTAAAATCATTTGCTAAATAAATTGGAACCCTTTTGCGCTTTATTTGCAGGCCAGTAATAAAGATCATTGGTACATTATATGGCAACACTTTGCGCAAACACTTTATATCTGTAATTTTGGAATAAATTTCGTTTTATATTGCTTGAGTGGACAAAATTTTCGGTTCGTATACACATTGAACTAAGCAAGATGAATGAAACAAAAAATACCAAACCAAAATCCTGTAAAAATATATTAATTCGATGTAAATTTGTCTTCATGTTTATGAACGCGCGTAGGAAGGAATTGATGGGGCTCTTCAGGCGCAATGTACCGCAACGCTTTGAAGCAGGGACACATGTTACGAGTATTGTGTTTTAAGCATAAACTGTCAAATGTGTTAATTCATTGTAACTGTTTCATCATTCAATAAAATAGGGCATTCCGCTTATGAGTTCAATTCACAAACATACCAAATGAGAAAAAAAAAAACAACTAAAGATCGAAACACTTTTACTATAGTTTTTTTTAGTGTTTTTCTTTTAGCTTAAAATGCTGGAACAACTCTTTTTTCCGACTTGGACAATTTTATACAAAAAAAATAACAACTCATGCATACAAAAAAAACCATACAATTAATGGTGTTAATTTTGTTATTTCCTTAATTAAATTGCCGACATTCTTTGGAAAAGCTTTTTAATTTTTCGAAGAAAAAACAAAAAAAAAACTTTTTCGTTGAATTTTCGCTAAAATATTCGATGAGCTGATCCATACCATTTTCATTTCCACATTTTATTTCAAGTTAGCCGAAGTTCCAGGGCTTCCGTGAGAGCATTTTGGAAACATTCCGTTTACTGTGTGGAAAATATTGAACTAAAGTGAAAGTGAACATTCAACGTAATCTGGAAAGCAAAAAAGAAAAAAAAATAAGTTTAACCATCAATATGGATTGAAGATGTGCAAAGACCGACGTTGAATGTCCCAACATACATACACATACACGCTCACTCATGTCAATAGAGATGATGTTTTGTTCGTTATAAACCTGAAAAACTTTGCATAAAAACCATATTAAAACATCGTGCTATGGCTTGCAGCTATGCCATTCCACTGTTTTAATTTTTCTCCCATATTTGTTGTGCATCAAGTGATTGTATGGTGTGCGTTAACAACAGTTAATTGAACACAAGGCAAACTCTCTGACTATTGTTCAACGATAAAATCTTAGCAAGTTTAGTGTTTTTTTTTTGCATTCGAGAATGAAAAAAAAAATAAAACTACGTCAACAACAACATACATTTTAATCGATAGAGAGAATGGAAGAAACAATGCAGAATAGTTTCGGGTTATATACAAGTATATACGTACATTTCGATGCTGTAAATATCAGAATAAAAAGCTTTTTAACGAGCAGAAAGAGCATTAAAACGTAGCACTTAATCGGTAGAGCCGACGTCATACAACAAAAACTTTAATCAAAATGGAATAGTTGATAACACGCGTGTTATCGTCGATGCGCGTACCGGTGATCGCCGTTCGTTGTCGTCGTCGTTGCGGGGGATGAGATAATCTTTTAATTCGATGGAGAGAAAAAAGAAGAAAATCATGTGCCAATGCAAACCAAAAAGCAAGGATCTCGGTGTGAACACATCTTGAACTGTAGCAATTTCAGCTTTTTGTTTTCTTCAAAAGAGTGTTGGTCTTCTCGTGAAATGTTCATTCATTAATTAAAATTGGCCTTGTCTCATTTTTATTGTAGAATCGATCTTAGTGGATGAAACAGATTAAAATGAAAAGATTGAAAATACTTGTCTTCTCAAATTGACTTCATTTGGTCATTGACAGTTTAAATGATGGAGTGAGAATTGAAACGTATATACATCGTCTGAAGTCAGGCAGTTAGGAGAGTGACCCATATGCAATGCTACATAAAAATGTGTATTTTTGTATTATATCTGTAACTAAAACTATTTTCATTGTATAAAAAAAAACCAATACACCATCTAAATGTAGAAAAATGATTGTAAAAAGAAAATAAATTGTAAAGAAAATCATCAATAAAGTAGGTCCATAAATAAACTTTCTAGTTGAATTACAAGAGAGTTTTAAATGGAATAGAAGAAGATGCTATGTCGCATTTTAACACGTTGCTTGACAAATAACGAAATTTGAATGAAAAAGAGTGTGTCACCATAAGATTTCATTTAATAAAACTCGAAATGAAAATGCTAACAAATTGGTCTTGTCAATTGTATATCCGTCTGGTTGAAAATGTTCCAACAGCCAATACATCGCAAGAAAAATTACGGAAACCAATTGGGAATACTAAATAGGAAGGGTATGTATTTTCTTTTTTTTTGTTGCTTGCTTTGCTTTAAGGTCGTTGTGAAGGTACACTTTGCAGTTTAGCAGACAAAGATGAATTGAATGCAAAATAAACGATACCATACGGCGCCTTACAGCAGTGGTCTATTCGTGGTTGGTAGCGGGCTTTTTTTGTCTACTTTCTTTTGTTAGTCTTTTCAACAGTGACTTTTTTCCGTTAACTTTTTTGTGGACAGCACATTGTCAAGAGGGAAAGAGAGCGCAACAACAACAAAAATGTGAGTATGTAGAATACGTTCGACTTAGGGAAATTGCGTGTGAAATCGTTTGGGTATATGAATATTTGGTAACCACACAAAATGAAGAAAACGAAAGTTCCGAAACAGCAAAACACCGAAGAAAAATTCCTAAAAAAAATCCCGAATCCAAAATGCCGAGAAAAAAAAATCCAAGAAAAAACTCCGAATCCAAAATCCCAAAAAAAAAAAATCCGAAAACCAAAAACGCAGAAAAATCAAAAAAATTAGTTCAAAGTCCCATTCCATAGAACAGGAGGGTAATACTATTGTTCGAAAATACTACTCATTCGTCACTTATATCGCCAATTCCTAACAAATGATGCACAAATACATTTGTTGTTGTACCGAAGCGCAAGATGGACTGATAGTTTATAAGGGCGACGACTTTATCCGTAGATGGCGATCCTACCAATGGTATTTTCTGATAGCTATTAAATTGTAATGTATACGTTACTATCGCCTACTGCACAGAACATAATTGATAATTGTTGACCTACCAAACCCTTGTTGACCGTACCATTTTTTTCACAGTCCGAAATAAAATAAAATTGGTAATGCCAATACAGGTGCAGAGGATAGCGGAGAACGACCGCGTGCGAGACCTAGAAGGTCCGCTGCTCTATCCTCTCTACCTATGTTGGCATTACCAATTTTACGTTATTTCGGACTGTGAAAAAAAAATGATCAGAGTAAGGTGAGTGAGCTAATGACAGCTAGTATGTCACCGAGGTACACACACACACACACACAAAAGGAAGTAGTTAAACGTCATCGCAAACACGAGTGTGCGTATATGCACGTTTATACGTGATTATGTGCATCCTAAAATAAAAACAATTACCAATTATGTTCTATGGAATGGGACTTTGAACTAATTTTTTTTATTTTTCTGCGTTTTTAGTTTCCGGAATTTTTTTTTCGAGATTTTTTTTCGGCGTTTTGAATTCGATTTTTTTTCGAGATTTTTTTTTCGGCGTTTTGAATTCGAAATTTTTTTTTCGGTGTTTTGCTGTTTCGAAATTTTCGTTTTCTTCATTTTACTGGGTAACCGAATATTTGAAAGAAAGAGAAAAAAAACCAAACAAGATTGATCTATTTTGGTGGCCGATTTTGCAGATGAATAATTTGCGATAAAAAGCTATGAAAATTGGTTGCGGCAAATGGGATAGTTTCTGTTTTTTCGGCCATTTGATTCGATCACTTTAGATGGATTGCGAACCCTTTTGGATGTTTTGAACAGCAGGCCGCATATACATAGACACACCGAATTCAATGGTAAATTTCGAAGCGACGCTCTGAAATGACGCATCAAACTCGATTCGTCTGATTTGTTACACTCATTAATTAAAACCTATCCGTATTACATTTGTTCTGGAAAATATTCGGCTCATATCGATTTCAAATTACTGAATGGTTCAACACACCGGTCAAACGGAATTTCATTCAAAGGGAATACATAACCTCAAAGATCGCCGTTTTGCTACAAAAAAAAGGAAAAAAGAAACGACATTTCTTTTATTCGTAATAACAATCATTGGAAAAAGAAGCGCCCCACATATTTATGATGTCCGGTTTATGTATCAACATTCTGAACAAAAATGACATGGACGAAATGGAGTGCATGAAACCCAACGGGGCGTTTTGCCAACAAGGGGATACAATCATATTTTTGCCCGCTTTCTATGCTTTTTTTGCTTTATTATTGTTGTTTTGTTGATTCCCTGATGAATGTATGTTCAAAAGATACATTTTGAACGACCAATTTTAATTTTAATATTGAATGTTAATATTTGAATACTGGGCTTTGTCAAGTAGTCAAAATTTGCAATTCTTCAAATCCAGCACTATCCATATTAATACAGAATTTCAATAGAACCATGCTTGTCCCTCGGTGAATTCACTCAAACGTTGAATATTTTACATCTGACTCATAGACGTATTATAAATTAGCTTAGTCAGTAATTGTTAATGGAATTCTTATTATGCGTTCGCATTTTCTGGCGTATTTTTTTTTGTTCTTTCTTTATTCCGCATTTTCAAGCTCCTGTTGGATAGATTAGTTCACCAGAGTCAAGTGGTGTTACGTTCACTTTGTCCTTCTGTCTATTCTAAATAATAGCATTCTATTCTTTTTTTCGTATATATATGTACAATGTACGTACATACATGTGCGTGTGTTTGCTGGAGAGCGAATTAGTTTGACTGCTGTTTCGTTCGATCAGCTATGGTGATAAGATTAATCATGTCTTGACTCGATTATGGATTGATAGAAAGTAGATAAGCGTAGCATTAACTAATCGAGTTAATCATCATAAATTCTGTAATAAATAAACAATACATATTGAACGGACGGCATTTGGGCCAGTTATTAGCAACGGCGTACAGAAATAACCGATGAAATAAAATACTTGGAATCATTATGCGGCTATGCATAGTACATACGTATGTTTCGCATAGAAAAAGAAATCTATTGGCTGTATCAACTGGTGAAATTGTTTAGATTACATCCAACAGTAATCTGTACCTTCATCATCTTGAAATACCGTTTTTTTTTCTCTTTGATTTATGTTTTATTTTCTTGTGCTCCTTTGAAAAATCGTATTCGTTAAACGCGATAAATAAAACATATAGCGCGTAAAATCGATTGAAATTCCCTTAATCGGTATTTCAACTGAATATTGGCCTTTCAATCACTTCACGCACCAAAAATGGAAAACAAATGCAAGAATGACGGGAAAAAACACAATTGAAAAAATATTTGTTCGTTTCCGAAGAAAATTTTCTTCCGTTAAACGTCAGGCACAAATTTAGCGACAATGAATACAATGTCTGCGATTCCAACGTGAACACCGCAGATTGGAAAAGGGCGATAATATATACACATACACATACACACAATACAACCGAATTATTTTCAGCATATAATTACAATTGCAAAGCCCGTCCGTGCCGTTATGCCCACGTTGTTCTGTGAATTGTGTAATTCCAGTATACATCATAAATGTCAACCCTTTATGATTTATTGAAGCACTTGGTTGAGCGTAAATATTTACATACATTTACGGCTCCACCTTGCACATTTAGTCGTCGTTGTAATCGAAATGGCGATGAAAATGTGTGTGTGTGTTGTGTGTGTGTGTCTTTGTGCTTCTGCGATCAAATGGTATTCATCATCTCGAATTGTTGACAACACACAAATTCGAAGTAAACGGTATGGATCACTAGACAATATTCGTCTTTATTCTATCAAGAAGGGAGCCCGTTGGGCAACAGCCAAGGCAATTATGGAGGGCCGAAGCATTGTGCCTATCAAACAGCCATAATTTCCGTTTTTCGTTAATGCGATGCGAATACTTCTTTTTCTTCACTTTGAATGGTGCGTAATTCAAGTCACTCACTGCACACACACACACATGTACAATATACATTTCACACTCGACAGCGCCATTTGTGCGCATCGTCGCGCACACACGTCTTTTATTTTGAACACATTTCAATTAGTTCGTTACAAAATTGTGGAATTTCGAAAGAAAAAAACACACGCACACATCAGCATTGCACAAGCGCCGCATTTTAACAAACCAAAATGTGAAGAATAAAACCATCGGAAAAATGCCATACACTCTTTAAATCTATCGCAATTTTTCTTGTCCAAATTGATTCTAAAATACTCGTGTCTGACATTCAATGGATAATGGATACGAACGAAAACAAAATGAATTGGGAAGTCAATCGATGCATTTTATAACATGGATACAATCACTCATCGCGTACCCTTTTCTCCAAGTATGAAAAATGACAAAAAACTTTCGGGATTTAAAATGAATCTCTCATTTTTTTTTCTCACTTGATTTCATTTCTGCTCTGCCCAGAGCATGGCTTCGGTTTGATCCGAATGAAAAAAGAGAACAACAAAAAAAAAACAATTTTCAACACAACGGTCCTTTTCAAACATCAATGACCTAGAGGTTCGGCGTACACACTTTTCATCACAAGCATTTTTCATCACAACCATCTGGATGAATGTGTGGCGGCAAATACATTTAGTATTCAATAGCTGCCAATCCGATAGCGAATTATGATGAAGAGCATTTGTTGCATGCGATTATAATTTAGCACGTGTCAATGGTTCACCAAATGATATCTTCTTGTAATTGTTGTGACGATTAAAAATGAATGGATGCGTGATATACATACATGTTTAAGCATTTTTTCCATAATAATCGTACTACTCTACTAGTAGAACAAATGTGAAAATTAAATTGTATCAATGTTTCATGTTTGTATATCACGTTTGAGTGTATAACAATAGCTTGAATAATAGTGTCGATTTGTTTTTGATTGTTGCTCATAAAAATGTCCGTTAGCCACATAGGTGTATGATTGAGGAAATATAAGTGTGACTGTTCAATGCATTGCCGTTTGTGTATGGCCAGAAAATGGAAGCACTGACAATACAAAATACACACACTGTCAAATAGAAACTGATTGCTAACAGCGGTAATTTAGAATGAAATACAATTTCCGCAACATTGTTGTGTTGATTTTTGCTAGAAAAAAACGGCATCTTCAAAAAAATCTTCTGTCTAATATTTGTGTATGTTGTTCTTTTGCGAGGTAATAGGAAGTTTTTTCCATTGTGTGCCCGTTTCCTTTTCGACTGGAAAATCGTATCCTCTTGTTAAATTTATCGTTATTTTCTCCAATAGAATATTGTCAGTAACGCCTCTGCACTGTGACGCTCGGCATGCGACTTGCTATCGCAACAGTAACTATTTTCACTTTCTTTTGGTTGGAATGGAAAATTTGAACCAGATTCTTCAGATAACAAAAGTGAGCAGCATAATAATGCTCTACAAACGAAGGTTTATTATTGACAAACAACACAATATAATCCCACCTGCAGATTCGATGGCCGTTGGGCATTTGTCTTATGGGTCTAAATATGGGTTTCATGTTTGTAATTAAAATAGAAAGAAAAGTCTTCAAAATGGGCCCAGTGATAATGTCTGATCAATTGAAACCGAATGAAGATAGAGAGAGAGAGAGAGAGAGAGAGAGAGAGAGAGAGAGAGAGAGAGAAAGAAAGAAAGAGAGTGAAACAAAGCGAATACCAAGTACAAGTAAACAAATAGTTTGTTTTGTATTTTATGCAAACATGACTTTTAATTTGATACAATGAGTAAAATGCATTTGCGTTACTGGCACAGTTATTGGATAAAACGTACACACGACGTCACACTACACATCGTTAATGCTATGGAAAGATTTTAGAGAGAAAGAGATTCAAAGTGTTTTTTTTTCTTTATTTCTGCTTGTTGTTGCCTCTTCTTTCCATTTCGAATGAATCCAAACGAATCTATCGCATCAACATCACTTACAAAATGATAAAGATGTTGAAAATAAACATTTATTCATTGCCATAAACATGTTCGAAAGAATACTCGCCAGCCAGACACACTTGCACACAAACACACTCTCGATCTTTTTCACTTTTTCTATGTATATATCTTCCTCTCATTTCCCTGTTGGCACTCTCCCGTCGGACCAAAAATATGTGCAAACGACGACGACGACGACGACTGACGGAATTGCGCGCGCGATCCGATCACATCTGTAATGAGAGTGAGAGAACTGATTTGTGTGTATTTGCCATATCGTATATTTTTTCGGTGTTTTGTTAGAAAGAGACAAGAATAGAGAGCAAGACTGTGTGGCGTTTACTGTATTCGCAAATCAGAGAGTGTTGGTGTCGATTCAATATGTTTGGCTGCTCTTCGTCGCATTTCAATAAAAAAAAATTTCTTTTGGTTGCTGTTTCTGTTACATTTGGTTCAATTCGACAATTGTTCCGAGGTGTGCGCGCGTGTTTGTATATACACAATTGCACACTGACTGATAATAGATTGAATGCCAATGTAAGCGCTATTCTTTCTCTGTTTCACACTTTTTTTTATGGTCTATTAATTTTATTATGAGGATCGCTTCATACGATTTGGTTGTAAAGAAAGATTTCAAAGTGTTTCAATGCAAATATCGTTGCTTAGCTAGTCGGTTGCGCCATTGGAGCGATTATACGTTGCTTTTTTTTCTTTCTCATCGTTTTTTTCTTCACTAATTACATTAAATTGATTGGATTATCATCGGTGCATACAAATTGTGGTGTTTTTTTTTTCTTCTTTTACTAATTTTGTTTTAAAGCGCCTGTTGCGACAAAACCCATTATCGTTGCTCGATTTTAGTTCATTTTATCGAAATTTAAATGACAATTAACAAGTGATTCGCGCTAAGGTATTCACTATTTATCACATGATTTGACTAACAAGTCTGATTTGAAGATTATTAACATCCGACACAGAAATAGTTTTTTTTAGTTTGGGTTGTGGGCTGAAATTAATATTTATGTGTGCCGATTTCAGAAAATGCTGAAAACGCTGTGGTGGTGTTCGCTGATTTCAGCAATTGTCGTGTGTGCACAAAAGAGCGGCTCTGTCGAGATTGGTGATGATCATGCTTTAGGTCTACTTTTACCCAAAGCAGTTAAAGATTCGTCAGCATTTTTCTATCCTGCACCTCCTGCACCTGCTGCACCTGCTGCAGCTGCTGTAGCTGTCCCACGTGCTGCTACTGCATCTACTCCTACTTCACCTGATACTACCCAAGCTGAGCTCGTTTCATCGTCCAGTCCGGCAACTGATGCTCCACCAAATGCTCCAACTCATAATTCACCTAGTTCTCTACCACCCACATCCACTCCTATTCAAGATTCCACCAGTGGAGCCACTGAAAGTGTGACCGTTGCGTCGTTTGTAGACAAGGAGCCATCATCTGAGCCTCCTGCAGGAAATCCTTCGTCAAATAATGGTGTTTCGTTCAATAATAATAGTTCGCCCGAACCATTCTCTCAGGAAATGATGCTCGATATTCTAAAGAAATACAACACATTGGCGACAAAGGAGTGCAATGCTGTCACTGCAGCCAGTTGGAATGCCGCTACGGATGTTGGCAACAAAGAAAAAGAAGCAAAAAAGGTAAGACAAACATTTGTAATGATTTCAAAGCAAAAAAAATCGTCTTGGTCACACGATAAAATATGAAATAGCAATGTATTTGTTGCATCACTTTAGACCAATATCTGTAAATTGGTCGTAAGCAAATACTGTGTGATATTTGCCCGCTTTAATGGTAATTCGTCGATTATTTGTTTTGTTGAACTAGAGATACCGAGCAATTAACTGTTTCTCATCAGTTTTTGTTTCGCCAATGAAAATTGGTTGTTTTAATCAAATGCAAAATGTCGAGATTTTCGAATTTATGGCACATTTCAATTTTACGAAGCATAAGCGTATCTAATGTCAAACAGTTTTCCATGTACATTGTGTAACGTGATATTCGGTGTGCTCGAATAATGTGTCAACTGAAAACGAGTAATGAGTGAAAAATGGATATGATACGTAGTTCTATGGCTTGCTAACGGTGATGCGAAATATTGATATTTCATCAGTAGATTGCATTTTCTTGTCGTCCATCAAAGACAATAAAAGATAGGGCATTTCTTCTTTAAACTTTTCTCTTTTTTTTCTTTTGTTATTTCTACGTTCTCATCGCCTGGATCGCACTTGAGTTTCAACTAATGTATATAACCATGACCCATTTCAATGTCAATCGATACACATGTATGGGAATTCGACAATAACAACAACATCGAACAATCAATTGGTAACTTTTCTTCAAGTTAATCAATAAATTCTCGGAAATTGACTTTGGGCAAATTGAGAGAATTGGTTTTTCTTCAAGTTTTGCATCTTTTCACCGGTTGAGATAAGCAACATTTTTTTCTATCAAAAAAAAGGAGAGGAAAAAAGTAAATGTAGTGAAGTAAGGTAATTACCGTTACAATCGATTGGCATACATTTTGCATGGTTTTGACCAGAAATAATTTCGGTTTTAATTGAATGTGTACCTGGAAATTGCTTGCCGCCAATATTCACCTCAAGTACAATCAGTCATGCAAAATAGGCAATGTGCATTTGACATAGGCTCAACATATATATGTATATTTTTATAATATGAAAATAGTATCCATAAAACCGTCGTGAAAAGAGAAAACCAATCAACGAAAGAAAAAGAAACTAACAGAGAAACAACAACAAACACAAATATTATGCAATACATTGTTGAACTAACACAGGACGTACAATATTCATGAATTTGGTTTTCGTATTTTGCACGAATTTCGTTTCGCATCACCATTTACTCGGCAATTAAAAACCTACGAAGCACACGCAAATTTGCGCAAAGAAAACAAAACAAAAATTTTGTATATATACCTCAGCAGCAGCAACAACAAGAAGAAGACAAGCGCAACTTGTTCGCATCATATTTATCAATTCGATGCTATATATAGAAGTTGTTTACGATCCAAGTGGATCAACCGAATCGGTGAATGTCATTGACTACCATCAACATTCAAAAAGTGCATGTAGGTGTGTTTACGAGGTAGTATTAATAGCACGAATTTTTTTTTCTGTGGCTGTTGTTATTGTTGTTACATCAAAATTTTGAGTCACGTTTCAATGCACTTTTTTCTATATTTACTTGAATAATATGGGAAATTCTTTTCACTCCGATAACATGCTCGAATTTTGTAACATTCATCGAATTTCACATGGATATGCAAAATGAAAATATTCGATAATTTGAACGAACTCATAACCATTAAATGGAACGTCATAGAATGTGTAACATTTTTTTTTAATGTTCAGCCCCAAATACGGGAAAGCCTTGTAATATTGCATCATAAATATTCCAATGATTGGTATAGCTAACGGCTTTCCTCGTTTTTATAGTTGTCGAAAAAAACAAAATGTTTTGGATTTTGGCCGTATTTATGGACTGATAAAATTGATAAACAACATTTTATTTTGTCATTTGTGACATTACTTAAAAAAAAACTCCAGAAAAACCTTTCGCAGTTGAAAATATTGATTTTTAAAAGAGAAATTTTTTTTCATCTTTTCATGCGGTTAGGCATAATGTGCGACCACCGTAGTGTTGCTTCCGTACTAATTTCGATTGAAACTTTCCTTCCACTTTCGCGCGACACACAAATGCCGGTCCACCGATGCTCTGCAAGGCGAACAAATATAAACCGTTGAAGTCGATATATATGCTTAACTTCTGTACGACATTGTTCTAGCGAATTATAAGAAAAACTCACTTCTCACTTTAGAGCGATGTGATTAGTAATGAATATTAAATATTTATTGAAATGAGCGTAGGAAATTTTTTTTTTCTTCATCAAAATTCATATCAATAAATAAGAGATGGGAAAAAAGTTTCAAGTGAAAAAGTGAGAAAAAAAACGAAATTTTCAGGCCGCGCTAGCGTCCTATCTAAATACATTATAATGAATAAGTACAAGCTAATACATATGCATTTCGCTATGAATGCGTTTCATGTTATGTGTTTTGTTTTCATTTAATTTTGGAAATTGAAAAAAAAAATATTTCTCGACAAAATATATTTTAAAACATCATTGCAATAAAAAAAAACTTCCAAGTAAGAAAATTCGGTGAAATCGGTGAAATACTTGAATCAAACATAAACGTTTGAAAAACGTACGACGCGCGCCAAAGCATAAGTGATGTCAAAGTGTGTACAAAGAGTGAAGCAATAGTGCGTTTAATGCTATGTGCTATAGTGTCTCTGTTGATGTTGATCGCTGACGTTTATAGTGGTAGGAAATTTTATTCGTTAGTTTCGAAGCAAAATATTCGTTGACCAATAAAAAATGTTCACAATGCTATGCTGCAGTTTGTCATAGACGTTATCAGTAAAATTGACGCTGAAAATGTATTTTTATCTCAAAATATTTTATTGTCATGAAACCCTTATAAATTTTCTGCTATCGGATTGAATACCATTAAGAGGAGAACTGAACCAAGATTATATGTAATACGGAGCCTTTTGAAAGCAGCAGAAAGTATCAAATCTGAGTTATTCGATTGATGCGGACTTTTCGAAATTATATCGACATCATTGTCATTTGTTTTTGTGTATCTGCACATTTGAAATATTATAATATTTCAAATATTCCATTTGTTTTGTTTCCAAACAGAACTGGGCCCATCCATTGAATGAGTCATAACTGTAAAAATTATTTGGTCACTATACAGTTGATTGTTTCGACAGATGGTCTTGCACATGAGTGGTTCCCATTATTGTATTGATCAAATTTGTTTGTTTTTCTACACTCAATACTATATGATTCATGCGAATACTTCCATCTTATTAAACAGATCGTGGCCATAGGTAAAAGAGCTGCATTTATTAAAGAATGGTACGAAGCACAGTGGAAAGATGCAAATATGTCCTTGTACAAGGATCGGTACGTCAAGCGGCAATTGTATTTCTTGAAACAATTGGGACAGGCTGTTTTACCACCAACTAAATTAGACTTCGTATGTATTTTTGTTCGAACATTTGATTATTTTGATGTAATATACAATTTTAAAATAAAAAAAAACTTTTCTTTCGATTCAGCTCACAGGGACAATTAGCTCTATGACAACAAACTATAATACGGCAACGGTGTGTCCGTATTCAAATCAATTGTGCGAAAGTAATGACACAAATCGCTTAGCTCTTGATCCAGAAATTTCCAATCGTTTTGCTATATCTAGAGACTACGACGAATTGAAGTATTTGTGGGTGTCATGGCACAATGAATCTGGGCGAAAAATAAGATCGGCTTATACAGATTATGTGGGCATGATGAATGAAGTGGCGAAAGGAAACGGTTTCAACGACGCAGCCGAATACTGGAAAAACGATTTCGAGGATCCCGACTTCGAACAGCACATAGATGATTTGTGGCTGAAAGTGAAATCACTCTACGATGAACTGCATACCTATATGCGATACAAATTGCTTGGAATTTATGGTAAATATTGTCGCAAATGGTTTAACGATTTCCTGGGTGTAGCGTTCATGATCACATGTTGAATTTCATTCCGATCGACAGGTATAAAAATGAACCGATCTGAACAGAACATACCCGCACATTTGCTGGGCAATATGTGGGCACAAAGCTGGGATAATCTGTACGAAGATACAAAACCATATAAACGTGGTGCTGCGATGGATGTCACGCAAAAAATGAAGGAACTCAATTATGATGCATTTAAAATGTTTGAAATAGCAAATGATTTCTACATGAGCATGGGCCTACCGTCGAACAAAATGAGCTACACTGGCAAATCGGTTATCATAAAACCAGCCAATGTTACAATTCAATGCCATGCATCTGCTTGGGATTTTTGTGACGCCAAAGATTTTCGCATCAAAATGTGCACATACGTCAATCAAGAAGATTTGATCACTATTCATCATGAGATGGGTTTGTAGAGAGACAAAACGCAATTCCACTTTATTCAAATAAGATTCATTTAATATGAATAGATGGAGAGATTAAGCCATGCACGGAATCTAAGGGTTAGACACGAGATTCGAATTGCGATATTTCTAGTATTTCTATAGAACTATAGTTTTTGTAGCACCGAATTCGTGTCTAATCCTTAGCACGGAATCTCATAGATTGTTTGAATCAAAATAAAACGATAACTAAAATAAGAATTTCATCGCATCAAAACTAATCATCATATTATGAATGAAACAAAAGAAGAGAAAAAAAACAGTAGAAAATTGAAATTCATCACGTCGAATAATTCAGTGCATGCATCTATAAGTATTTGAATCGCATTAGTTATTCGTTGAGATATTGTTGTTATTGTTGTTGTTGTTGTTTTGGTTGAAGCAAACAAAAATCCGCCATGAATATCGATAATAATTTCGATCATAGTAGTTTTTTACCCTACATAATTTATGACCATACACAAAAAAGTTCAAGTAATCAATATCAAGTGCGAAAATTCCCATCGCTCACACTGAGATTAAATCGCAAATAACTTGAATGTTGTCATGTGGGTCAATCATTTGTTGAAATGAATAAATCAACATTGTTTTATACGCATGAAAATGATAAATTGAAAAACATTCGTAACCAAAACAAAAGCTTACCTATTTCGGTCGAATGTTATTTTTTTTTCTTTCTTTGTACTATTAATGACAGTTTTTTTTGTATAAATGTATAGAAACTGAACAAATGTTTCTTTCTATTTCAAAGGACACATCCAGTATTATATTCAATACAAAGACCAACCCGATACATTCCATAGGGGCGCAAATCCTGGTTTTCATGAAGCAATTGGAGACACAATAGCACTATCCACGGCTAATCCGTATCATTTGTCGAAAATTGGTCTGATTGACCAGTTTACCTCCATGCATGAAAACGATATCAATGGATTGTACATGGAAGCACTGAAAAGAATCGCATTTTTGCCGTTCGGTTTGTTGATTGATAAATGGCGTTGGAATGTATTCAGTGGCAAAACTCCAAATGCCAGATGGAACGAAGAATGGTGGGCACTGCGAAAACAATACCAAAAAGTTATACCACCAGTTGAAAGAAGTGAAATGGATTTCGATCCGGGTGCGAAATTCCATGTGCCAGCAAATTCAAAATACATTTCGTATTTCATATCGCACATACTGGAATTCCAGTTTTACAGGGCGCTCTGCATCGAAGCCGGCCAATTCAATCCCAAAGATCCGACCATACCATTGCATCGCTGTGACTTCTATAATTCGACGGATGCTGGAAAAAAATTAGCGTAAGAAATTGCAATGAAATAATTCATTTTTTGGAACGAAAACATTTCAATTGATTCATACCTTTTTTCGCTTTAGCGCTGGCCTTAAGGTCGGTGCAAGTCAACATTGGTCAGAAGTATTGGAAATTATTACCGGTGAAAAGGAGATCTCGGCCGATGCCATCCTTGAGTATTTCAAGCCGTTGCGGGAAGTGCTAGCGAAAGAAATCGAAAAAATGCGCAAGGAGGATATAGTGCGTCAAAAGTTGGAGAAGTACAACACAGAATACCTTCCTTATTGCCAAACTTTGAGAAGTGCCGACTGGAACCGAACGACAGATTTGGATGATCCACAAAAAGAAGAAATCTATGTAAAAGCGGTTGCTGCTAATGCGGCATTCGTCAAAAATAGCTATGAATCGGCTTTCCGTGTATACACAAATGAAACATTCCCCGATGAGAAAATTAATCGACAAATTAGATTTATGGGAGACCTCGGAACGAACGCATTGAATGAATCAAAAGTATCTGAATTCACTGGTTACGTCAATGAAATGATCAAAATCTATAATTCTGTCACATTCTGTCCGTTCAAAAATCAAAACTGTACCGAAGATCAACGCATGTCTTTAGACCCAGGTTAAAAATCGCTCACTTTCATTTTTGGTCAATTGAATTTCATGGACTTGATCGCTTATTTTTATTCTCGAAATTTAACTTTGATTTGTCATAATCGTTGCATAGAAATCACTAAAGTTATGGCCACATCAACTGACGCCGCTGAGCTTCAGTACACATGGGAAAAATGGCATAATGAGACCGGACTAAAAATGAAATCAGTGTTTAAATCATACATTGAACTCAATAACGAAGCCGCTAAATTGAATGGATATCATGATGCCGGTGAAATGTGGCGTGCCAAGTACGAAGATCCCAATCTTGTTGACAATTTGAATGCAATTTGGAAAAAAGTTGAACCGCTCTATCTCCAATTGCATACATATACGAAGAATAAACTAAACAAATTGTATGGTACGTAGCAACAATTTATGCTTGATCCAACAGCAACATCGAAAAGGATTTAAACATTTTGAATTTGATGATTAGGTGATAAAATAGTTGATCCAAAGAATGAAAATATTCCCGGTCATTTATTGGGCAATATGTGGGCACAAACGTGGGAAAATTTATATGAACGAATCAAACCATTCAATGGAAGTGATTTCGATATCACGGCTGCGTTGCAACGTAAAAATTATACCGCCTTCAGAATATTCCAAGAAGCAAATCGATTTTATCAAAATCTTAGTCTTCCATCCAACGAAATGAGCTACACCGGACAATCAATTATCGAAAAGCCAAAAGATCGACTCATCGTTTGTCATGCGTCCGCATGGGTATGTAGATATTTTTTTTTACTCAATTGCATCATTTAAACTTGTATCTAATTTGATTTGGTTTTTCATGCATAATTCCATAGGATATGTGTGATGGGAAAGATTTTCGCATCAAGCAGTGCACCGTTGCAGATCAGAAAAATTTCATTACCGCTCACCATGAAATGGGTCACATTCAGTATTATATTTTGTACAAAGATCAACCGCTTATATTCCGTGAAGGTGCTAACCCCGGATTTCACGAAGCAATCGGCGATGTGATGGCTCTCAGTGTGTCAACACCAAACCACTTGCACAAGGTTTGTCTAACTGACAAATTGCATGATACTTTGACTGTTTTATTTAGACTATATCTGTTTAAATCTTTGAATTTTTTTTCTTCCACGGTTAGATTTATCTATTGGATGAATTCAAAGACTCGAGAGAAGACAATTTGAATTCTTTATTCAAAATGGCGTTAGATAGAATTGCATTCTTACCCTTTGGACTATTGATTGATGTATACCGCTGGGATTTATTCGCTGGTAATGTGAAAAATAACGAATGGAATATGCATTGGGAAAATTTGAGGTATGTTCAAGAAAAGCAAACACGTTGAGCCATGTTGTTTGGTTTGGATTTTCTTACGATTGATTTGTCCACTTGAATTTCCAGACGGAAGTATCAAAGAGTAGACTCACCGGTGCCACGAGATCGAATTCACTTCGATGCTGGTGCAAAGTTCCATGTTTCATCGAATTATCCCTACGTCGCATATTTTGTATCACATATACTAGAATTCCAAATTTTTAGATCGCTTTGCATTGAGGCTAAACAGTATGATCCGAAAAATTCGACGTTGAAACCGTTACACAAATGTGACATTGATGGTTCGGCAGCGGCCGGTCAACGTTTACGCGACGGTCTTTCATTAGGCAATAGCAAACATTGGACGGAAGTATTGCGAGTGATAACCAACGGTGAAACCGAACTCAGTGCTAATGCTATCCTCGAATATTTCCAGCCATTACAAGAATTCCTTGAAGAAGCAAACAATCCATCGATTGGCAAGGGTATACTTCTAATTAAAATTTTCTTGTCAAATTTACCAAAATCATTTCGGTCAATGACGCGTTTGTTTCTGCATTTGCTTTGCAGGTGACAAGAGCACGAAGCTTCCATGGATTTTAGGTGGATTTATTTTATTGGTTGCCGTCGTTGCATTAATAGCATATGCAATTTACTACTACAATCGAAAATAGTCAGTTCAGTTCTATTCATTTTACCATTACCATCGTTCGTAAATGCGTTGTCATTTAGAAAGAAATTAATTTATTAGAATTGTATATATACGGAATGTTATTCTATGGATAAAACAAAAATAAAGTCACGCATTTAATAGTCAAATCACAACGGCTGTACATGTATGTGTTTGAAATGTGGCGCGATTTCAATTCGCCGCATAAATTGCATTGGAATGGTATGGCGGTGCCTCTAGCGGTTGGCTATACAACTACTCACATTTGACATTATTCTTTTGCGATATTTGTAATAACACTGTTCTGTGCTTGCACACTTGTAAATAACATTTTCTTTTAAAAAGAAGCAGACAATTCAAAGCAGAAAAAAAAGACACGAACAACCGCACCACAAAATTTCATTCGAACCAAAGTGTGTTCGGTGCAAATTCCAAATTGTTGTCGTTGGTGTACCAAACTAAATGACGCTCGAAGTGAATCAGCTCACAAATGATCCGACAGCAGCATGGCGAGAAATGTGCAAAATTCAACGTGTGATTAAAATCACGATGAAACCACCAAATCCAGACGTACAAAAAAATAAAGTTCGCGTTGTTTGCATGAGTGACACACATTCACTGACGCCACACATCAAATTCGATATACCTGATGGTGATTATCTCGTTAAGCTTCCGCCATAATCTATGGCTAAAAGTCATGTCAAGCGGATTTTTCATTAGAGATTTTGTTTCTTTCTTCACTTAAGTGCTCATAACTAATTCATTACAGGTGATATTTTCATTCATGCCGGCGACTTCACAAAATGTGGGCGAAAGGAAGAAGTTATCGAATTTAATACATGGATTGGTGCGTTGTTTTGCTTTGCTTTGATGTCTATTACTTTTCCACTCTCGATGCGCAGCCAATATAAATAATTGAATCTGTTTTTGTAGGACAATTACCACATAAATACAAACTAGTGATTGCTGGCAATCATGAGCTAAGTTTCGACCAAACGTTTACGCATCCATTTCAAAATTTGTCCAGCGGAGCTGACAAAGATCGCCGCCTACATACGGGTTACATACAAAAAAAAAGTACACCAAAACATTGCATTTCTAACTAATTCATTTTATTCAATTCAAATTTAGGAATATCGATTTTGGACGAAATTCCAACGCTGGGCAATTCGAAGGAGAGTCTCACGGCGGCTGTACAAACCGAAAATGTTCGACAGTATTTAACCAATTGCACGTATCTGCAGGATGAATTAATTGAGATTTATGGTTTGAAAATATATGGAACGCCCTGGCAACCGGAGTTCTGTAAATGGGCATTTAATGTGCCACGCGGCAAAGATTGCTTAGACAAATGGGATATGATACCAGCGAATATTGATGTACTGATTAGTCATACGCCTCCACTTGGGCATGGTGATCTGTGTTGCACGAATGTACGTGCCGGTTGCGTTGAATTGCTGTCAACTGTTCAGCAGCGGGTTAAACCGAAGTATCATGTTTTTGGCCATGTTCACGAAGGCTATGGCATCACCTCCGATGGCAAAATCATTTTCATCAATGCATCCACATGCGATATTAACTACTTGCCACACAATCCACCCGTTGTTTTTGATATAACGTTACCGCCCGGTTTCAGCAAAGATTAACTGCTTAGTGCCAATTCACGTTGCTTCTGCTTTAAGTTCCAGACGAAACAGAACCAAAATACTCATTCGTTGTGTTGTTGGCTGAAAGTCTTGTTTTTAGTCCTTGTTTGTAACATTAGCTAAAACCGAATGTGATTCGCTCAATATTTTAGTAATTTATTTATGCATATTTTTTTTCTCCTTTTTTTACCTTACATTAATTTTTGCTTAAATTGTCGACGAGACGAGATTACACACATACAAAAAAGACAAATGCTCGCTACATGTATTATTTAACATGAGAGTAATTAGACTTATTTGGTAATTTCCCACTGAAAATTAAAAACAAACTAAAATAAAATAGAAAAAAAACTCAACCATTGTAATTTTATAATTAGAATGTAACCGAATAAGTCGTTCAAATAAAATGAAAACACACAATTTTATTAATGAAAACAACAAACATTATTCTCTCGTTGCATTCATTTTGTGTCGCTATTATTTTGTGCATTCAAATATTCATATGCCCGGGAGAAGAAAAAAAATGCTCATTGTAAGTGTGTGCATTGCGCAAAGTGCATTTGACAGTATAGCATTGTAACAAGTCCACACAAGTGTGAATGGTAAAGCAAATTCGAAACGAAAAAAGAAGAAAAAAAACCCAGAGAGACAGAGCGAGACCCGTAGTACATTGTGTAAACAACACACATTTTGACACATACACACTGACAGTGAAGCGGGTAGCGAGTGTCGCCGCCATTTCGCCTCTCACACACTCAATCAGCTGATGGAAGCTCATGATGTCAGAACAACTATTTTAACAAGTTTTGTGTATATCGATTGCAAGAATCAAGCTGTAGACCATTTCATTTTTATTTAAAAGAAAAAACGCATTTTTTTCGGGATAAATGATCAGTTTTTCGCATTAAATCAGTGAATAAATGACAGCGGACAATAAAAACTAATTGAAAATACGTGAGAAGACATAAACATTTCGGTTTTCCGTGTCTTTTGACGCGGTAACTATGGATAATGTGGACGAAAATACTTGTGACAGCTTGGATGATATAAATTTTGGTAGGTGCTAAATCATTCATCTTCACTATTTCTTTCTTGGTTAAAATGTTTTTCTATACACAACAAATGGAAACATCAATATGCAATACACACATAAATACACATGGAAAAAATCGACCGCCAGGCAATTTCATTTTTAATGCGAATATGGAATCGAAAACAAAGGCCACTACTGTTTGCTAGATAGAATGGATTCAGAAATGGTGTGTTTGTGTGTGTGCCCGCAGTACGATATGTTTATATTTAGCGTTTTGTAATTAAAAACAACAAATTGAATATTATCTGAATTTTGTAGAAAAAAAAGAGAAAAAAACACAAGTGTTGAACATCATCGCTTTTGGAACCAAGTCCAATTGTGTTTGGAACCAAGTCCAAAAAGTGACGGGTGAAACGTCA
Organism: Sitodiplosis mosellana; assembly: GCF_009176505.1. NCBI lineage: Eukaryota > Metazoa > Arthropoda > Insecta > Diptera > Cecidomyiidae > Sitodiplosis > Sitodiplosis mosellana. The sequence goes on along the minus strand of NW_022601467.1, from coordinate 19,591,630 downwards.
ATGTACTTTGTTATTATTTTAAAGAGAATATTATTCTTTTTCGTCTTTCTTTTTATTTGTTATTTCGTGTTCTTTTTTGTTCGTTCGTTGATTCGTTCGTTCATTCCGCTGTGTTGTTCCATACAATTCATTTGCTTGTTGATACACGCACACGATACGCAAGAATTGTTTACCGTTAGATGCGACGCCTATCATAATACACATATCAAACTGACTATTCACTTACGGCCACATACAAACACTCACCAACACACACACACATATAGTAATACTACGGTTCACATTTGCAACAATGTTCGGAATTTGCACACGAATAAACAAATATGTTTTTGTGTAAAAACGAATTATCGTTATCATTAAAATGTCTTTGAATAAATGAAGAAATGGATAGAGAAAAGAAACAAAGCACAGAAAAATTTGCATGAACGAATCATTTGAGTGCTGCCGACTATTGTTTATTAGACGGAAATGGCATTGAAACAAAAGAAAATGCAAAATGCTAATCGGTGGTAATAGACATTGTGGCATATTTTATGATGGTGTTTGATGAACAAAGTGTTTCTCATATGAAATGCATGCATTTACCATCCAATTCGAAGCGGAATGATGACTGATTGATCAGGTAAACATGAAATAAAATAATTCTGTTTACATCTTCATTTTTCACTGTAGACGGTACACGGTGAACGGTGTGTGTGTGTGTGTGTGTATGTGTATGTACTGCGATTGAGAATAGTGACCCATTTGCGGTTTATGTTATGGCATTTAAAACAGTTTTCAACCATAAATTTTAGTGTTACTTATGGATAGAATCGCAACACACGAATACAATATCCATAGTATAGATATAAATACATGTAAACTCAACACGTACTAAATGTCTTGAGCACTCAAAAACGTCAAACATCAGCTGTTGATTCGTTCAACCGCTGACACTAACAAACTGAACATTTTTCCGATTCAATATTTACTTGTAGTTGAGTTCGATGGAAGGGACGAAAAATTCATCGTCAATAAATATCGGCGCTAGCGTGTACAGTTTTTTAATTGCGAACAACACAAGTTTGTGATGTTATTTATGCGAGATTCGGGTAGTGCCACTTTTCTGTCACAATTAACAACCAGCTAAATTTATTGCAAAAAATTCGTTTGATGCTCTGTCTGACTCAACACAGACTCTGTTTAATTACAACCATGGAAATGAGTACGGTGCTTGGTAGTAAAATTGATGCAGTCTGCCGCAATAAAATAACGTTTTTAATTGGCTTTCGTTGAAATAGTCGATTTCGATTTTCCATCAATTTTCGAGTACCGTTAATGCCGATACTGTATTGAAAAATGGTTCTGTTGGTAGAACCATTAGAAATTTCCACTGAATATCGTCAAATCATTGTAAAATTCACTTTTTGCTGATTCTAAAACATTTCAAAATGTTCAATACATTCGAACCAATGGAATCGTTCCGAACGATCAATATTTCGAATAATTTATGGCTTTTTTTAGGAGGCTTTACTTTTGAATATGGTTTGGCTTAGGCCCATCACTTCGATTTCAATGAATATAGAGTGTGCTTTAAGCCAATTGAAATTTATTAGAGAAGTTAGCCTGAGATTAAATAAACCATAATTCAATTCACTCCAAAACAAAAATCCACATAAATTAATGCATTTCCGATTAGGATTCCGATTGGAACTGGTGCTCTTCTTTTAGCTGAAAGTGCGAAATGGATCATTTGGAATACATAAGAAATTGTAAAATGAGAGCAAACATGTGCTCGTTTATCGGTGTTTTTGAAGTGGCATACACATGCTACTCAATTTTTCACCAATAGACACAAATACACCGGTGTTTAATGTGCAAAGATCAGCACGTAAACACCCACGAACGGAGTGAAATGGGAACGTGATACATCATCGAAAACAACAACAACAACAACAACAACAACAACAACGACAACAACACCCAAAAGAAAATGACATAAATATTTATTTGTGCAATGTCATAATCGAATCGATAACGGTTAGCACATCCCATGTACTATTCAATAGAAGCAAAGCGCTCATTTTTGCTCCCTTTTCAGTGCGAAGTTTCATTTTTCAAAATTTTCACAATGACTACTTACTGTCTTTCGCTCCTTTCATGCACCGCTTTCAAATGCTTATGTTGACATTATTGTTATTTATATTTAAATATAAAAATGATATGGAATCGACTCCATTATACGATGAATTATATGCGATTTATTTTCGCTCTATTCTCGAAGATTTATTTTATTCGAAATAGCATTGAACGATATTTACTATTTGAATTCACACCATTCTGACCGGCAGGGCATACACACAGCAAATAAAAATTCAAAAATATGCAGCTTCGTCTATGTTCGCCATCATCTAATTTTGAATGAAGTGCAGTTTTTATTTTCACCGATATTTTAAGTAAAGGCACATCGTTTGTGCACAGACCAAAAACTAAACATCTGATATTCTAGATCATCATTCATCTAATGCAAAACTTTGATCGCGCCTCTTCTCTCGTTCACCTATTTATTTCGCTTTAACCGCAACGGAATTTCTCATACGCATAAAGTTAAGTGAACGAATAAACGAACATTTGGGACTTTTGAATAAACAAACAATCGGGATTTTGTCTGCGTTTCACACTTTTCAGACATTTTCCGTTCAAATTTGACAAAGTTCTTGATAAATTGAATGAGTCATGCGTTATGAATGAAATGTTGATAAAAATTAAAAATGTCATATTAAAAAATATGTTAAATTCTTGATTGTGACGGGTTTATCATCACTGTGCATTTTTTTTAGATAATTTAATTATGAGTTTTATCGTAAATATTCCCAACACAACAGTCGCAAAAATATTTGATACCAATGAAAATCACTTGATAATAGCGCATGAATTTCATGTGTGCCTTTTGATTTCGTGGGGGATTTTTTTTGTTTTGATAATGGAATATTTTGCGTGAACATGTGTATGAGCTTTGGGGTCAAAGTTTACCTAAGTGGAAATTATCACAACGAATGATTGAAAATTATATGTGAGAATATGATATGTTGATGTGAAACACACAAGGAGTCTTCTTGATATGAATAAATGTGAGATCTCACGTTTTTCCAACTGACCCCGGCCCATTGTTATACAGCACTAATATTCCTTTTCAATAGATTATTTTTCGGGAATGGAAAAGAAAAACACACACAAGATTGTTGGTATTTTTGATTCGTTGGTTAGTTGGCACGTGCATACGATGACTATGAGTTGAAAACTTAGCAGGGCACAAACATTCTGAATACCATTTACTGTCACACTTTGTATCCATTTTAATTCAAGTATACGGTAGTTTTGTTTTTTCTTTGCATTTCTGTTCGCTTCTTCGGATTGTCACACACAAGTTTTGTTGGCTTCTTTTAAAATAGACCAAAGCCAATTGAAAATGACCACTTAAACTGATTTCGTTCGAACGTTTATTATTGCAATTAATGTAGTCGACTCATAATTTTTTGTTTTCGTTTCGTTCCAAGCTCTCGCTCTCTCTCTCTCTCTCTCTCTCTCTCCCTGTCTCTGACTCTCCTTCGGCTTTTCGTTGTTTCGTTCTCGCTCGTTCGGCTCTCTCTATCTCTCTGCCTCGATTCCGAACATAAGCATAATTTTAAAAGGCACACGTATATTTCATTTTTTCGGTTGTTCACACTGTGCTGCGCTTTCCTAAGCTTGAACTTTTTTTTCTGCCTTTCGTATTTGTTCTGTCGTCCAAATGTGATTTGTGTGTGTGCTTTTTCCTGTGTGAAACTTTTGTGGAAAACTATGTCTTGAAATCGATCATTGTGTGATAGCAGCCTCATTGACACCTAACTCGTGAAAGATTAAACGCGACGAACGAAGAAACGAAAAGAAAGACACACACACACACAGAGAGAGAGAGAGAGAGAGAGAGAGAGAGAAACGAACATAGTGAGAGAATAAAAGCGAAAAGAAGTGTGCTAAGTCGCAAAGTACCAATTTTCCGAATACGAATTGTAGGCTGAAAAACTGTCGCGATAATGTGAATTATTTGTGCTAGCGAGAGCGTCTTATTTTTAAGTAATATTCCGAATGTTGTGTGTTGATTCTATAACGATATACACACTCATGTGTGATATTTTGATTCGAATAAATACGTAATATTGTCATTGGAGTGAAGCCAACGCCGAGAACGAGCCGTTGAGCATAGTCGCTAATGAATTCGTGTGTCTGCGCATCATTAATGTAATTCAACGTGTAATATCAAGCAGCAATTGCGCTCAGTTAAGCACGTATCATTTTAAGAGATTTATAACAACAAGTATAGAATTTTTTCATTCTCGGGAAATTGGTGGCAGTGCGCTTTTATCATTTTGTTTCTTTTTTTGTTTTCCTTCGATTTTATTCGAACCACTCGAGGCTAGAGAAAGAAATTGCCGATTTGCAAACGCAATTGCAATTGTTCTCATTAGTTTCGAACCGACCACATACCCGTTTTTTTTTATGAATGACCCAACTCAAGCGAATCGTCTATCAAACAAATTGTTCAATTTTGTATTTCGATTCGGTCATCATCTGCCACTGGCGATACATTCAAGTAAGTGAACATCGCGCGCGAATGCACCGAAAGTCGGAAAACAAACACATCTCGAACACATTTAGTGAAAACAATCTTTGTCTCTTGGTTTTTGTTGGTTTTGGCATTGTTGGTGTTGTTGTTCATTTGTTTCGTCACACACACACATGACGTGCACACGCGCAAGCTAACACACGTTTTTATTTATGATTTCAGATTCCAATACACAGAGTAGCGATATTTATACGTTGAGCACAAACAGCGGTTCGGAAAATTCAAAGGCCAGCTCGAGCGATACGTCGCCAGCACTGCGAAATTCAGGAAATCAATCCAGATTATCGGCTTCATCACGACCAACATCTGAACGGAGTTCGAACGCAAATCCAAAATGCGTTTCCGAAGGAAGCGTATCACCGTTGGGTCACAGCTCGTACAGTGGTACCACTGCGGCCGATGTTTGTGCAGACAATCAAACCGTCATTAGTTTAGGTATGTACAATCTGATGTTTCAAGCTTAAACGATCCGATCGTACTGACTGTTTTCTGTTCGATTTTCTTTTTAGATCTAGATGCAATCAAATCATCAAATTCATCGAATCGTCAAGCACTTTTGCCATGGGGTACACAGAGTAGATCATGTATAGCGGCCACAGCGGGCATCATTGATATGCAACAAACCAGCGACAGTTCATTGCGACCCGGTGAAATTGTGATGCGAACACTGTTTGCCGAATTCACGCAACAAGCCGAAAAGAAAATTGAATTGGTTATGCTGGAAACGTCCGACAAAAATCTTGCCAAACTATTACAACGCGGCGAAGACGCACAGTTTGATCAATTGCTTTCGGCCTTTGGTTCGGTGGCCGAACACTGTTTACCATCCCTGTTGGTCACACTGTTGGCATGGCACAAGCGACAACTATCCGATGCCGAAATAAAAAGTGATTTAAAGCGAATGGAAAAAATTGCCAACAAACCAAATGTTGACATTGATCTACAGTTGCAGCGTCGCGAAACCGCGGTCGAATTCATTTTTTGTTTGGTATTAATTGAAATTCTACGCCAACTACCGTTTCATCCAGGCCACGAGGACATTGTAAAAAGTTTTGAAAATCTCGCATTTAAACATTTCAAATATCGTGATGGATTACAGAATAATCCGAATGCACATAACATTCACATGATTGCTGATCTCAATGCAGAGGTGATTGCTGTGTTGGCACAAAGTCGCTTCAGTTCGGTGCGAAAGCGTTTTATGGCCGAATTGAAAGAGTTGCGTACCAAAGAGCCAAGCCCACACACCACACAGAGCATCATCAGTTTGCTTATGGGAATGAAATTTTTTCGCGTAAAAATGGTGCCAATCGAAGAGTTCGAAGCATCATTTCAGTTTATGCACGAGTGTGCCCAATATTTTCTCGAGGTGAAAGACAAAGATATCAAGCATGCATTGGCCGGATTGTTTGTTGAAATTCTAGTGCCCGTGGCGGCGGCTGTTAAAAACGAAGTGAATGTTCCGTGCGTTAAGAATTTTGTCGATTTACTGTATTCACAAACACTGGACGCTTGCACCAAATCCAAACACAAATTGGCCTTATTCCCACTGGTCACGTGTCTCCTGTGTGTTTCGCAGAAAACGTTCTTCTTGAGTAACTGGCATTGCTTCCTTGCCATGTGTCTGAGCAATTTGAAAAATCGAGATCCAAAAATGAGTCGAGTGGCACTGGAATCGCTGTATCGTCTTCTGTGGGTGTACATGATTCGCATCAAGTGCGAATCGAATTCGGCCACTCATTCGCGTCTACAGAGCATTGTCAATTCGCTATTCCCAAGGTAATTGATTCGATTTGAGTTGAGTTCGCAAATGGAATTGAACTAATCCAATCGGTTAATGTGTGAATATTTAAAACAATTTCAGGGGTTCGAAATCAGTTGTACCGCGTGATACACCGCTCAATATATTTGTGAAAATTATCCAGTTCATCGCACAGGAGCGGCTTGATTTTGCAATGAAAGAAATCGTTTTTGAACTATTATGGGTTGGACGACCAATTAAGGTAATTTACCTGGCCCCAAACTATCTTCTGAAAAAGTGCTTAATTCGAATTTAATTTTCGTTCAACAGATAATTATGACACCGGAGCGTATGAGCATTGGATTGCGAGCATTTTTGGTGGTTGCCGATTCGTTGCAACAAAAGGACGGTGAACCGCCAATGCCGCGAACGGTGGGCGTTTTGCCATCGGGCAATACGTTACGCGTCAAAAAGACATATATCAATAAAATGTTAACCGATGACACGGCCAGAAGTATTGGAATGTCAAGCTATTTCCCTCATGTTCGTCGCGTTTTTGTCGAGATTCTACGAGCATTGGATGTGCACTACGGTCGTCCGCTGATGATGACAAACACACAGAATTTGAACAAAGAGCCCGACGAAATGTTGACCGGCGAACGTAAGCCACGAATTGATTTGTTCCGGACATGTGTGGCAGCCGTGCCTCGTCTGATCCCCGACACAATGACAATGCACGAACTGGTCGATATGTTGGCTCGTTTAACCGTGCACATGGATGAAGAGCTTCGCACATTGGCCCATCAATCGTTGCAAACACTGCTCGTTGACTTCCCCGACTGGCGACAAGACGTCATTCAGGGCTATACGCAATTTATTATTCGTGATGTTTTGGACACGTTCCCACATTTGGTGGACAAATGCACAATGCTGTTGCTAGTTTTTATCAACGTATGGCGTAGTGCATTGGGCAACTATAGTACGGGCTCATTGTTAAAATCAACCACAACAGCAACGGTTAGCACGACCACGGCCACCGTATCGCAAGCCCCATCGTCATCGGTACAACCGACATCAACGATTAATTCCAATTCCAGCGGAGCGTCCAGTTTGAATTCAAGCGGTGTGTCAAGCATTACACAGACAACTGCAATCAATGCATCCGAATTATCATCGAAGAAGAACGATCAACTGCCACTAACCACCACCATGCACTATGTGGAAGGATTTGCGCTGGTGATGCTGTGCAACTGTCGATCGTATCTACGAAAATTAGCTGTGAATATTTTAAAAGACGTAAAAAATCTCTATCGTGCCTTGGGACTTCCGGAAACCGAGCAATTTCTCATCGATGTTATTGATAAATGTTGTCCAGCGGTAATTGAAATTTGCTCATCTTGAATCTAAACATATGTTATCTTAAAATCTTTCGAAATCTTCAGTTGACAAACAAAACTTACTTATTTTCCTCCTTTTTTTATTTGCAGGTACTCGACAAATGTTTGCCCATTTTACCGCAAGTTGATCGAATGGCAATGCTAAATGCAAACGTTATCGATTTGCAGTGGATAGCGGAACGCACGGGCGGCCATTGGATTTCGGGACATGTTGAAGGTGGCATTGGTATGGATTACATTTTAAATGGACAATAATTTTGGGTTTTTTTTTCTCTTTCACTCTATCCATTTGTTGGTCATAGATTCAACGAAATCGTCAACAAGCACATTGAATCTAAATCAAACATCGTCCACATCTGCTGGAGACCCGTGGGCTATTTGTTTGTTTGGTTTTATGGAACGTGAGCGTGTGCTGCAACAGTGTCCAGCCGTTGTCGCTCAAGCATGGCCGATATGCTATCAACGTGTTACCACTTTGTTCAACGTCATTGATCCCACGTAAGTGTTTTTTCGCCAAAGGTTTTTCCCTGCAAGGTATTTCATCGGAATCGAAATTGGTTAACCAAGAAAATAAATTTGTATTTTATCTCAAATAGGCCGGTTAGTGATAATCGAGCTTCGTTGCTACGAAGTTCAGCACCGCCAAAAAAGACACCATCCGAGAGCCAACGCGACTCGTTGTCTCGCCTCTGGAAATATCAAGTAATAATGGCGATGCGGCTCGTGCCACCGATTCCAAGTATAGCGGTTCGCTGTGCATCTCCTGATCTTAGTTTAAGGTATGTCATTTCAATTTTACTTTGACAAACACAACTTCAGGCATTTACATATTTTGAGTTACATTTGCGCTTAACTCATACCATCCGTTAAACACTTTTTTGTTGATCATTCGTAATATCAAAATCGAAACAAACATAAACCAAAAAAAAAGAGACAAATTCTATGATTTGGACGAATTCTCAATTCGAAAGAAAAGCGTTTCACATTATTGTCATGTTTTTTTCCTTTTCTTTAGTTCATATCGTTTTGTTCTTCTTCTTTGGGATGAATCTCTTTTCTTTATATATCAAATAAAATGAGAAAAAAAAGAAAAGAAAATGCATATGTATTATGTGTTTGTAGTAGAGATCGCATTTGTGTTGTCGGTCGCTGGAACGATTTGGTGAACCATCATCTTTATAAATGTGTGATCATTTGTATTTTCTCTCACGTCATCATCAATTGATGGGCCTTAGTTTGTACATGGTGTTTATCAGTTAGCACTTGCATTATGAATTTTACACCATTTTGTTCCATATAATATCTTGTATTTTTTTTCTACATTCATATGATTATTATTTTTGTTGTTGTTAGATCAAATTCCGTTGTGCTAGCGAATTTATATTTTCTTTCTGTTATCTCACTGTGTGTATGTGAGGGCTATCGTAGTGAAGCCGAAAAAATCGGAACAAATCATTCTGTGTAATTAATTGAAATGTCGAGTGTCGATTTTGTTAAATCATAAACATCCACCCATAAACACAAACACAATTACATGCATCATTGTTGTTGTTGTCGTTATTTGTATATGTGTTTTTGGTAATGGGGCTTCTGTGCCGAAAGTGTAACATCAAAAACATTGCTAAAATTCTGGGTGGGCTAGACCATGTGTGATTGTGTATTTATCCAAGCTAACGCATAATTGAATCCTTGTAGGTCTTTGAAAAGACAGACACCGAGAGACTTATTTTTATTCACAACATCTCTCTTGTTGGCATTCTTGATAGTGAATTTCAATTATTTATCGCATATACTATAATATGTTATGAGTGATTTTCTTTAACGTCATCTCTATCACTCCTTCGTTGTTTCCTTTCCAATCTCTCTCTCCCTCTCTCTATCTCTCTCACTTTGTCTTTATCCTTCTCTCTTGTTTTCTTAACATATATTCGCTAAACTACTTCTTGTGATTCTTATTTTGTTTTTCATTATTTGCACTCATTCTCACACTCAGACAAATAATAATAACTTCATTGTTGCTGACATCTGTTTTTTTTCTATTCCAATCAAATCCATTGCGTTTTCGTTCTCTCTTTTTTTCACAAATTGTTATTATTTTTAATTGTTTATTTTTGAATAAATGAACAAATTTTTTTAGTATGCATGAACAATCGGATTCTCGTTCGCTTTCCGATTCCTTGGATAACATACCATCGAATGTTTTTGGACCGGAAGGGCTTGTGACGAGATTCACATTACCGCTTTCTTACGGCCGTAAAGAAGCTAGACAAAAACGCGTTGGGTAAACGAAATTCATTTGAACACAATGAAAAAAAAAATCGAAGAAAAAAAAATTATAATTGAAAACAAGTTTGACATTAGCCAAACAGCCAATTTTATTTTCCATTGATTAGGTGTGTTGATTGTTTAGTTTTGCCATGAATATTTTTTTTTGTTCTGTTCATTTCGTTCGAAAGTTTTTCTTAAGCATCTCCATTTATCTGTATGATTCCTACCGAAAGAAAAGATTGTATAGAAAAGCTCGATTTTGATTTATTTTTATTCGCATTGCTGAAGCGCACCAATTGTTCAATCGAATTTCAAGCATTTTTCGTTTTGCTGTTTGTTTTTTATGCGATGAAAGAGAGTATATTGACAGATAAAATTGACGTATGTTTGATGTTTCACCCAGAAAATTATCGTGGTTGTGTGAATTTTTTTTTCGCTCCTACATTGACATATTGCACGGACGACAATACATCAATTTTATCTGTCAGAAATCATGTCGATTTTCATTATTTCGACAAAGCGAATGTGCTTTTGGATGATTTTATTGATGATGGAAAAACCGTTTGAGAACAAGTACCAGTGACATGGCAAAAATCACGTTTTATTCGGTGCTTGTTTTTTTTGTTTTCTTGTTCAAGGGTGAAAATAAAAATCGTATACGTGTTTGTATTGGCATCGAAAAACATTCAAACTGATACTCTCTTTTGTACGTTTAAAATTAGTAACTGTATCAGTGAATTATTTGTTTATTTCTCTTCAAATTTACGAACACTCCTGCCTGAAGCCTTTATAAGCAACAGCTTTTTTGTTGATACCTTTCGAATTTTTCGGTTTAAACTTTTTATTTTTGTTGTGTATTGCGGTGTAGAAAACTTAGTCACTTGAAGCACTTTGTGTGTAAAAATGTTAACATTAGCAAGCATGGGAAATTTATCTATTTTTAAGTGTAAATTGCGAACTGTTGAAGAGCATAGCGATCTTGGAAATAAAGAAAAAAATACGGAAAATTTTCTCATTTCCGAGAATTTATCTGAACTTTTAGCAGTTAAGCAAATGAGAAATCAAATTTCGTATAAGTAGTTGTTTTCTTTTGCACAACAACAATAACGAAAAAAAAGACACACATATACAATTTCTTACACACACGCTTACATGAAAATTCGGAAAAATTTAACCAAAAAAAAAAAAAAAAAAATACACAGAATTTGTTCGAAATACGGTCCCAAGCTGTTACAGTTTTTTTTTAGTGAGCTTTTTTATACAAATGTGTTTTGTTGTGTTTTTTCTTCTTACTTCTTTTGACTTGAATACACAAATAAAAGCAGTTGAAATTCACAAAAAAGAAATTTGTCGGTGGATTCACGGGGAAATATACACACAAAATACAACACCCCACAAACAAATAAAATACACCATAGAAATTACCTCCAAATTTTGCCAATATTAAGCTAATGAATTGTTTGTTTTTGTTTTCATTTTTTGTTGGTTTTGTTTTGAATTTCACGAAACCATGTGAATATCATCAACACACACACACAAACAGCTCATCGCCAGACTCGTTAAATGCAGATCGAAGTGATAAATCAAATGCAATTTCACCATCACCTGTTGCACTTTACAAATTAGTCGTACCACTATTGCGATGTGAAGTGGTCGATGTTCGTGATGCAGCTGTTAATGCGCTGGGAATGATAAACCATGATGCTTTGAAGTAAGTTTTATAATATCAAGATTATATGCAATGTTGAAGTGAAATCGAGTTGGAAAATTCATAACTTTTGATACATTGTCAGAGATTTAATGGACGAGCTGGTGCTTTACATTCGAGAGGCAGTCGATCGAAAGCAAGAAAATATGCGTCGAAGACGTCGTCGTGATGCATTACGTTTGCAATTAGTCAAAGTATTGGAGAAAATTGCTGAAAATCGAACATTCGCCGTCAGGTAAAGTTATTTCCGAGATTATAATGTTCGACGATGAGCCCGGGCAACTAATCGCTGTTAATTTGTTTCGAATAAAAAATTTCAGTCCATGTGTCATTGAGCGTGACACAATGTCGTTGCATCCAACATTTGTCGAATATATGGACGGCGCTCGGCTCTATCTCGAAATGGAAACGGACAAGGATAACATCAGTATACGCGAAGTGAAAATTCATTTTTGTGATTTTATCCGAAAAATGATAAAGAACTTTTCATGTGAGTTAATCAATATAATAAATCATCAAGCGTTCGTGTCTAAATTGGAAACCATTTCCATTTATACAACGTGCTATCATCACAAAAATGGTTCTATAACAGAAGGAAAAAACGAAGCAAACAATTAGCCTGTCGTTTTATATGTTCAATGACTGATGAATATAAAGTCTAATCATTTCATTTTTTTTTCATTTTCTTCTTCTTTTCATTCGACGCTAATGTCACCACCGCCGGTTGCTGTCGTTTTGTTATCATGAATTGTGGGGGTGATTATCGTTTGTCATCAAGCAGTGGAGAGTCGTGCAACATTGTTGTCAAATGATTTGAAGCGGCATTTATTTAATTTGTTTGCATCATGGAGTGGACCAACGGCAAAACCACTCGGTTTTTCACATGCTGGCTTCAGTGGAGCGAACAGTAATGGTGGAGCGAGCACAGCAGGTGCCAATAGCAGTAATAACAGTGTCGGCATTAGCGGTACGATTGCAAGTGGGACGAGCATAAGCTTAGGAAGCATTTCCGTTGAAGAGGAAAAATTGCAATTTAGTGCGCTACAAGTAAGTCAAAGGCTTTTACATTGAAATCATTATTATTATCTTGCTGTTTGCTCGCGAGCGATCGCTTTAGAAATTAATTATCGAATAGTTTACTTGCAACGCCTTTATAATGAATGCAATCTGATTTGTATGCAACGTACATTTCTATTCTTTTCTTTTCTTTGGTGCGATGTAGGCGATGAGTGCACTATTGTGTTGCGGCCCATGTTTTGATCCACAATATTTAACTGAAGAAGGTCTCATTTATCCTTGGCTCGATTCCCTGTTGATCTCCATGGACGAAAAGGTAAATAAACGCCATTCACAATTTGTTCCAGTTCAATCTGGAAACCGATTCGCTAGATAGATTTTTTTCATATCCGATAGCCTTTTCATAATCTAAATCTTAAATCCTTCATGTGAGCTACTTTGTTTGAATGCCATGTAGCCCACGACATTGGTTTGTTTGTTTACCAAATACAAAAACAATAGAATGGTTAAAAAATTGATTGAACATCGGAAAAAACAATCGACCGTTCTTTTCATTCATTTTTTGTGTGTGCTGAATTTGAATGAAAATACAATTTAATCAACAGGTTTATGATTTGGCCCGAGACATTGTCGTTTTATTACTCGAATCGAATCCAGATAGTGGCCATTTATTGGAATGGGTTATTGATCGATGCTACACAGCACAACCACGCGAAGCCGACATCTGCTTTCTATCACTAGCAACAGTATTTAGTGCAAGGTAAGTTCATTTCAAATATTTATTTAGTTTTAGCCAAGTGAATAGGAACAAATTCCTTGAACACAACTTTAAGATGTTGTGCAAACCTTGAAACGGTTTCGAAGATAGTTTGGCAAACGGTTAAGATAGCAAAATCGTTTATGGAGCAACAAACAGTTCTTAATCAGAAACCTTGATGGTGAACACTTATTTCGAATCGAGTATTCTAATGAAATATATCTTAAAAGACTTGTTACCAGATAGCTAACAGTTTGTGGCAAAGAATAACACCAAGTACCATGATACCAATCGACAAAATGAGGGCAATCAAAGACGAACTTCTTTCGCAACTTTTCCATTTGTGAATGGAGGAAAAAAATACAAATAATTAAGGGTTATTGGAAGTTATAGCTATTTGAAACGTGAGGGAAAACACAAAATTTAGCTCAGTTTTGATAACATTCACAATCAACCGTAACTTAATTAAGATACACATCTAGCACCTCGAGAAGGAAACAAATTAAGGATGCTTACTATTCAAGTCTTGACTCAATATGGACACATTCTAAAAAAAAATGGTCCTTTTCGAGGGCTTGAGCTTAAGTGAAGCTCAATCGAGAGAAATTTATAATCTTTGATGCTTCATACTCAACCCTTGCTGGGTGAAAGGGAAATTAGCATTTTTTTTCACATTTAATTTCTCGGTTTTTAAATCCAGTTTCCTTTAAACCGGTTATTTTTTCTAATTGATGTATAAATATATTCCAAGGGCAATTATTCATATAGAACAAAACTAACCACATGCAAATAAGCTCTAGTTTTGCCAGCTGTTCAAAATAAATGCGCTTGAAAACATAGTCGAAGGATAGCTTAGTTGGAAACTGCATTTTTAGCTCAGAATAAAGTATCCTTCAAATAATTCTTATTTTCATCTTATTTTCAAACAACAGTTTTTTTGTCAATCACGCAGCGATTTTAAGCGGGTTTCTATTGTTCAATTTCTTTTATTATTGGGATAGTGATTGTATTATAACTCATTTGATCAGTGGATGTACATTTGAAAAAAAAGCAAAAAAAAAATAAAATTGAGAATGGAGCCAATGTGTCCTTCTATTCGGAATATTTTTTTCAAATCGGATCGGTCCATGCTATTAAAAGTGAATTTTCTCCGACTCCTTGTCCGCAACTTGTTCGAACCATAAAGTTTATGTACAGATAGCATGCATGCAAAACTCATCAATATCATCTCGAACCCCATCGTTTCACCGTTGAAAATTCAAATGATGATGGATTTAAAACTCGACATGTTCGCACACCGACGATGATGAAAAATTCAAATTTAATAATCATATGTTGCTTTGGTAAATTTTTTCATTCGAAAAGCTCCTGCATTCAAATTTGTAATTGAAGAATACGTACATTGAACATGTTCAATAGAATAATGTTCGATATTTACTGTATCATTCTAACTTTCTCCTGTCTCTTTCATAAATTATATTACGGGACCTATCAATTATTCCACTCATGGATTTGTCATATATCAAAACATTTTCCCGCAATGTACCAAGCAACTTTTACGTAAGCAGATATGCACACACACATCGACACACCCATGTATGGAATAAAGTCTACCCAACTCCGAATTTACTGAGCGGCTGTGCACACAGCAAAGCCGCTTTAAAATCAGCCTACGAGCCCAACAAGCTCGATAGTCTGACAATAATTTTCGAGTAACGTTTCTGTCATTATGGTTGCCATACATTCGGGTACTTGATTGGATGTGCGAACAATGACTCTTTGTTCATTTTTGACATTTGTCGATTTTCGATCCCTATCGATATGGTAATTTATGGGGCAACGAATTTTTGCGGGTGAAAACTCTGGTGCAGAGAAACGCGACATCCTATACTCTTTTGATTTAATACTTTATTTGATCGTTTGATGTGGTATGTGACGGTTTTTTATGTTCGGCTCCGTTCAATACCAGAATTTATCAACTCATGTATAATAAAGTGACTCGTGATTTGATTATTCCCATTTTTTCGGTGTTGCTAATAACACAGAGACAATGATTTCTGATTGAATATTCTGATTGATGGATTTAACACCCTGTTCATGATGTACTGGGGACACTTTGTGGGAAAATCATCGCTGTAATGGAAAATTCATTCAAATTTAAATCATACGAACTTGTTCGATTATTTTACAGAATTTTTTCTCTTCCTCTTTCTATCGATGGTTTATTTGATCGACAAAAACCAAAATCTGCTTCATTTGCTTAATTTGATTTATTCAAAATTCAATGCGTGGATTAATACATTGTCTCTGTGTACTTTTTTTTTGCATTGCAGGGAATATCCATGTGATCACTACACATCTGTGATAAATGTTACGGTACTGATGACCGGATGTCCACGTGTCGATGTTCATACAATAGCTGTACAGTTGCTGCAAGTGTTGGACAAACGATTTTTCGGTAATGTGGGACCCCTCCAAACTGAAGGCGAAAAAGGTAGGATTTATCTTTGTTTATTTTGGTTGTTTTTTCCCCCTTTAGTACCACATTGATACACTTTTTTCGCGTTCTAAAAACTTTTCCTCAAACGAATCGTTTGACTTTGTGTGTTTTTTGTTCGTATATTTTTCATTGATGTGTATTTCAACGAAAATGGAAACCACTTGAGATATCTCAAAAGGAAAAAAAATGAAGAATGATGCGAGGAAAAACAAAGCGAAGAAAAAAAGTTTCGCTTCTACCTCTATCCTGGATCATATGCATTTAAGTAAAACTCGATTCTCTGGCGAACTTTTACACCCGTTCGGCGTGTCCAACAATGTTAGAGCAATCAAACAATCTTTAAACGAACCATATCCCCGCGTGCACATGCATGACTTCATCAAATATTGATATTCATTCATCTATGATGATGGGGATCTAATCGCTATGAAATGATACAATGTATATGCAGGAAGTTCGAATCGCATTTACCATGTCGAAGGCGTTTGAACATTCCATAGCGATTGTCGGTTGACCACAGCAGATTCACTTTGTTGTCGAAATTTCGACCACGTTCGATCATTTGAATGGGTGGGTAACGGTAGATGCACAAAAATAATTAGATGTGTTGTCGTTGTCGTTGCCATCATAGCCGCTTGAAATATCATCAAAACACTGAATATTTCAATTCCAATGCATTGGAAAACTTCAAAAGCTTCATTCTTATGTATTTTAACACATCATGTCCAAGTGTAAATGTTTGCTTAAAAAAATCCCCAAATTCCTTAACACACACTCTGATTTCAATTGTGGAATCAAAGAATTATTTCAATTGTGGAATTAAAGAAGCCCATCTGCATACAGAATCGGAATAAAAAAAAACGAAAGATTATCAGAGGAAGTAGACGACATTCACAAGCCTCTAGTTCGTGGAAGTAAATCGATATATTCGTACATATTTTTCCGAATAATAGCAATCCGCGCGCCCTAATGCGTTCTACGTCACGAATGTTTGGCCAAAGGAAACATACGGCGAGAAGCGAAAGAACAAACAGCAGATAGAAGAGAGATTGCGGAGGATGGAGGAATGGCAGCAAGCATTTTAAATGTGCGTCGTCTGCGAATGAGGGCGTCATCCGCCGAATTTCTCAAGTCAATGAACACGGATAATAGTAATCATATTTCAGGCAAGTGAATGGCCTGATCGATCGATTCATCGTTAACTTAATTTCAGAACATTAAAATCAAATATTTGCCCGAAAGTAGAAGCAAAAGTCGAAATCGAACGGAAATCATGGAAAATATCGGTGCCGACGTCCCTTCATTTTCTCTTTATCTTTGTGACCGGCTGCACTCAATTTGAGTAAATATCGATTGATTGAAAGTAAAATGTGAGTTTCATTTGCCAAAGAATTTTCTATTTGGACAAAGCTATCTGATTGCTGAAAAAACACACACGCCAGAAACAGCAAATGCGGGACACACTCACACAAAAGGAAGAAGAATGATGAGCGTTTTTCAAGTTTCAATGAAGTGATAAAGAAAATCATTTTTGTTAATGTGTCAACAAATCTATTAGCATTGATCTTTCGTTTATTTAAGCCGAAAATCGGTGCTCGGTTTTGGGTTGCGGATAACGGTCGGTAGCTAGGTTCTCGGAACTCAACGTATCTGTTATCATAAAATGTTTTTTTTTCTTCTCGGCTGTTATTGAATACGTGGAATGCTATTGCAGTGTGAGAACAAGAGGAGAAAAATTATGGTTTCGGTTTGACGTTGAACGTAAGGCCTTGTTTACTGAATTATCGAAAAATGTTCTTTATATTTTTTTCTCTTGCTCATTTTTCGACGTTTGAAAAATGAATACTTCCAAAGTAAATAGGGTTTTCTTCTCTGTTGCGTCTTGATTTCGTGTTAGTTGTTTCACACACTGCAACATTTATGAGTGTAAAGACTAGTATTGAGATGGGGCAATATAGAGGTTTCAACTATTTTAAGATGAATTTACACCGAAATTTGGGTAAAATGAGTTATTTTCTATGCGTGTGTCCAAACGGCTACTGTTCATATACGCGCTAATACATAGGCACGCACTGGCGCCGAGTCTGTGAATTTGTATGTATTGTATGAGTTGTTGAGTACAAAATTTACAATACATTTATTTATTTATTTATTTATTTATTTATTCAGGCAAATGTTATACATGAACGCCCCTAAAACTAAATAGTTACATCTCAATAAATAATTAACTTTTTTTCTTATGTTTTGTAGTGACTCTGTTTGTTTTGTAAATATATTTCTGTTTTTTTTTGTTTCTTAATTTGTTACATTGCAAGTTTTTTGACTGCTCTTCCAGTGTAATTTTTTTCAACTGGTTTTTAAATGTCTGTATTTTGTGAATTCTTTTCATTGGCGATGGCAAAGAATTGTATGAATTAGTTCCCCTGTTAATGATAGAATATTTTCCCCAATTATTTTTGGGTTTAATTTTGCGCAGTCTTTTTGATTGTCTTGTTTCATACTCGTGATGCTTGTTGTTAAAATCTAATTTGATATCTGCTTTTAACATGTACGTGCCTATGTATTAGCGCGTATATGAACAGTAGCCGTTTGGACACACGCATAGAAAATAACTCATTTTACCCAAATTTCGATGTAAATTCATCTTAAAATAGTTGAAACCTCTATATTGCCCCAACTCAATATTAGTCTTTACACTCAAAAATGTTGCAGTGCATGCGGATAAGTGTTGTATGCGGTTTTGTTTTTTTTTCTATGTTCAATTTCGGTAACACGTTCTATTGGAATACATCAACCGCATCGTAATCATCGCCTATCCCTTAGGCTAAGGGCCTTGGGCATCTGAATACATTAAAGATGCACAACGTTGATTTGTAAACAGTATGTGCTTGTTTGTATGGGTTCGTTTTATTTTTCATTTTGGATGAACATACATCTTAACTATCTCATGTATGCTTGCCAGGCCCGTAGCCAGGATTGATTGTATGGGATGGCATGACCAATTTTTGGGGTGGCGCGTAATTTTCAATATTTCAAAAGAAATTTTTGATATTTAATATCCCGAAACTTAATTTTCCCTTGATTTATTGTAAAATTTTCTTCAACCGTCGTCGATTTCGGCTTTCTTGGACTGGCGGCAAATCATTTTCAACCATAAATTCAGTTGCTTTAGTTTCAAATTCGTTGAAACTTTTTTATTTTGTAACTTTTTTATGTCCTTGACGTACGGTGGATTTCGTGACTACGAAATTGGTTAACGTTCCAATCCTATGGACGCTGCCATATTCAAAATTTACGTGCGATATGGTGCCCGCACTCAATAGTTCCACCTATTTTAATAAGGAATCTATGTAGGGGGCGCTGCCACATCGTCATTTACATCGACTCAAGTATCGTCAAATATAATAACATTGTTTATATTGGCTTTTAGCGCAGTACGGTCCTTGATGACCAAATCAATCAGTGGGATTGCTCTGACGTAGCTCATTTCTCGCGACTGATGCAATTTATTGGCTGGCTCCAATAAATCTAACACTCTTTTCAAGAATAAGAGCATGTGAATGAATTTTGGCTTTTGAATGGCGTGCAATATATGTAAACAATAAATGTCGCAGACGATAAATATTAGTTATAAACAATATCATATCGAGAATGATTTTATAGGTCTCAATATCAAGTCATTATAGAAGATGGAATAAAACAAAATTCAGAAGTCGTTCGGCAATTCGTTTGGAAGTGTATCGTTCGGCTGCTTTCTTGTGTTGACTAATACTATTGAAGAACGTAATGCAACTCATTCTAATTTCAATTCCATATTTGCTTCACGATTATTCATATTCAAGCATTTCACTTTCGGCCCTCTAAATGAATTCATTACGATGATTTTATTCCGCATTTTGATTTTTGAGATGACAATGATTTTTGGGGTGGCCGCAAAAATTCCACGCACTCGTCTGGCTACGGGCCTGATGCTTGCGATTTGTACTGCAAATTTATTCGTCTTGCACTTCCCTGACTTCAGTGACCACTTACACTCCGCACACACACACATAATTGTTTGTATACGTTTATTGGTGACTTTCACGTGCTCTGTTTATATCTCTCAATCAATTCCGCAAGAAGGTGGATGATTCCAAGAAAATGAAAACCAACGCCGACGAAAAATAAATGTTTAATTTGGGTAAACGAATATTAGTAAAATTGAACCGTGATCAAATATCACCATCGACACGTGGCCAATGTGAATGGGCAAAAATAAGATAACAAAATAATGAACGATGAAACTGAATTAAACTGAAATTCGTGTTACCATTCATGAAAGTGTCTTCAGTGCTGTGGCTCAACAGATTAACGATAATACTTCCGGCATCCCAAAAAGAAATTGACACCAGTTTAGCGCTGGTTTGCTGCTCTCACACCACACACAGTATGCTGTAGTGTGAGAGCGGCAAAGCGGCAGCATACTGTGTGTAATGTGGTGTCAGAGAAGCAAACCAGCACTAAACTGGTGTCAATTTTTTTTTGGGATTTCACGTACGCTCTCGCAGCTTATTCAAGCAAAAGGCATCTAATGAAACGGAAGAGAACGTGAAAAGACGAAAGTTTAAGTTTCGACACGGTATAGTAACTCCAACGGAATCAAAAATTAATAAGATAATAACTCTAATCAAGCGAACCCCAAAACTAATTTGAATTATATATGTGGTCGATATTTTAATGGATACTGTGTTTGCATTGTCGCCGCAGCCGATAATGATTCCCCGGGCACTTTTGCCAATTGGCTTCGGTGACAATTTGCTCGTAACTTTGGCGTAGACTATTTATTATCAGTTGGCTGATTAATGCTCGTGACAATGCCTTTCACATTGAACAGTTCACAAAATTCACTCCGAAATCAATTCTTTCTCGATTCCATCCCTAAAATGGCAATCGATAATGCATGTTTTGAATTTGTAAGATGATTCTGTTTTTGGCTCATAACATTTCTTCGATAAATGTGGCACGTATTTCATGAGATAGGAGAAAAATCATTGACGTATAGCACGCATATACGCCTTTTGATTGTTTGATTCGCCTTTTAATACTTCCGATTTTTTGTTCATTGAAAAATTCACTCCTTGGTGATAAATCTCTTTTTTTTCCTGCTTTTTTCGCATGACAAAATGGTGAGAATACACAAGACGTGTGACCTTTTTCGCATTTCATGACATCTGTTTATTTATATTTACACAGAGTTCTTCTTTAATCTGTCTTCAGTAATCGTTCCGGTTTCTTCATTTTTCTTTTCCATTCAAAATATTATTGAAAACCGTGTCAATTCCAATCAATAAATCGTTAGAGATATGGGTTTTGTGAGAAATATTTCATGCTCGCGTGAATTGGTTGTTCGTTTGCCGCATGCCAATTTCAATTTATGTTTGACTGTGCAATCGAGTGGTTTGTCTAACGCACATTGGAGTGACTCTCTCTCTCGCTCTCGCTCTATACAAAACATATATTTCCATCAATACTCCGTTTTTTTTTTCAAAACAAACGCTCTTCGAATCTATTGTGAAAATTGTTCGCCAACCATCAGAATACTCCTTCTGTTTGTTTGCATCGCAGCGTAATCAAATTGATTCTATTGTCATAGAAGAGCGGATACATCAATTCTCGCTTTTGATACGCATCAACTTTAATTCGAGTTAAATAATTTATAAGGCGTTGAGCTTTTCTATACATGCAAATTCGTTTTATTCTCTAAAAACCCGTTCAAACCGAGCAATTTTTTTTGAAAACCAATGTGCGGTTTCTTCAAATTCTACTTTTTGGATTTTGAATAAAATATGAACATTTTAGAAGAACATAATAGATGCTTCAAAATAAAGGAGAAAAAAGGAAACGTAATCCATCCAAAAGTGTTAACATAAATTTAAATGCGAAAATACTTCTTGGTATTGATTACGTCTGGTATAATAGCAGCAAGGCAATCTATTATGCTGCGCTGGGAATTCTTTTTTTTTTCGACTTGTTGCAAGTAGGCGATTACATTTGTAAGCATCATGCATGAATATTACATGTTTTACGGTTGAAATCATCGTTAACAATCAAATATTGTGATCACGAACCTCAGTGACCTTAGATGATATAAATAGATTAATTCAGCGATGTTTGAACCATTCACAGAAGCACATTTTCATCAACATCGACGAAACAAATTTCGCCAGAGAGAATGATAGACGTTCGCATTTGGCAAAATATCAAAATCTGCTTTACAAACAATATACTTGTTCATACGACGATGCCTTCGGAACTACTGAACCGTTGATGTCGACGAACGGTGAATGTGTGTTTGATTTCATGTGTTTTTATTCAGCAGACGATTGCTGAATAAATTCTCTCCCTTTTGGCTGGAGCAGCGAGATGAATGATTTTAATTTCCAGTCCCACCTCCCCTTTTCTTTTGCTGGAACGTACGAAGGGATGATTCCCCACAATTCTCCGCCACTGTTGACGGAATATGAATATCGAAAGTTCTGATTTTTGAACACTCACGTTGATTCGATTGAGGAACGGTTTTTGGCGTGCGATATGCTTCGGAATGTTCTATTGATTTATCGCTATTTCAAGACATCCATCGATTGAGGTAGCAACCATTTTCTATACCCTTATAAGAGCTGATTCAAAGCATACGATTCCATTGTGATTAATTATTAACGACGTAATCATCTAAATAGCTTTTTGGTTGCAACAAACAAAAGTTATAAATTGTATTATCACTTGAATATTGCCTATTTTTTTATGAATATAATGAACACGCCACCAAATTGAGCCGCGTAAATTATATGGATAAGTTCAACTTCGGTGGTGGCGCTATGGGTATTAATCTAAAAATACACGGCGAGAAGGTTTTTGCCATTTACTTATGCAAACATGTCCATTCAACGGTATTAAACGTACATTACAGACTCAAGTGAATTAAAATTTATTTTTTTTTGCTTCAACGACAACACGCACAGTCAACGACTTTTAATCGTTTTCATTTTCTATCTCGATTCTCTTACAGATGACGATAAAGTTGGAACACTTGATGCGATTCTCAGCACAGCCTATTGCCGAACGCAAATGTATTTATCGAAGCAAATGGCTCAACTGCGACCGGAAATCACGATGCCAATGTTCTCAGGTATGTTATTCGAACCATTTGATCATTTCCTTCTATTGATGCTTTTTACAAACGGAGAAATTATCACTAATTGACTTGGTTCACATTACACGGATGATGCCATTACATTACAAATAAATCAATCAGTTTCTGAGTGGACGCGATGCTATTTTAATCGAAATACTTGAAAATCTGTTTATACTGTCAATATTGGACAATTTATAATGCCAATTTGCTTTATTGCTAATCTCTTTCTCTTGAGCGTGTTTTGTTGTCTATAATCACAAATGCTACTAGAAGTCTAGTACAAATCAACTCTTGTATGGGGCGATACAAATGACAATTTCACAAAGGTTAAAACACTCTAAACAAAATATCGCCCGTCTCAGGGTCAACATTTCAATTTTGAGTAATCCAGTCTACACCAAGCGAATTTATGGTGAATTTCAAATGAATTTCCAGCGATTGATGTTAACAAATTGAGATTGAGAATCGGGCGAAATTCACTCTTGAAATATCAGACGACCGTTATAATTGGATTATGACGCACAAAACGCAATCGTCCACTTCAGTTCACGACTTTCTGTCTTCGCAAAGCATTAGAAAGATATGTGTCTGAAAATATACTTTACAAATGGAAAACAAAGAACGAAAAAAACGATGAGAAAAAAAAAGAGTGAAAAAGAAAAACAACGATCTGCGCTATTTGTTCAGATTGTTTTATTTTTTTGGCAATAGTAACAATAACTTTTATCTCATTTTTCCATTTTTTTTGTCGTTCTTCTTCTTGTTGTTGTTGTTGATCCACTGTTCCATAGTCAATTTTCTTTTCTTTAAATTTGTTTATTTTTATTTTTTTTATTTTTCTTCCCATAATTTGTAAATTTGATTAAAATATATTTAGATTTCATTCTGTACACATGTCATCATTCGATGTTAAAATCCATATTCATTATATGGAGTACAATTCTTTTGTTTCTTCAGCATTTGAAGTTTATCCTTTGGTAAACTTGCTGTTAAAATTCTCGATATTTGCTTTGTTTTCTATATATACTATTATATATATAAATCGCAACGATTGCATGACAACTAGTTTCATTGTTTTCAATATCACCTAATATTATTTGGCAAGTTGTATGCCCAAGTGTGTGTGTGTGTGTGTATATATATATCGAAAAATCAGGAAAGTGTTGTTGTGTAATTTTGTAAGTCGATCGTGTGCCAGTCATCGACAGTACAGTATATATCACAATACTCTCATGATGTTCGATATCACAACGCAAAAAATTCTACCTAAACTAATTGACTTTGATATTATTTATGTGCAACACTGTGTGTTTTTCTTTCCATTCTCCTTCACTCTCTCCCTCTCGTTCTCACTGTTTCTATTTATTGTTTGAAGTTGTTCAATTTCGCTGGTTGAATTCACTACTGTTTCAATAGACATATTTACCTACAAATATTACATAAAAAACTAGAACCATGACTTTGGTTTTTATTTCTTCTCATTCTCTTCATATATTCACTTCAATTATTAGATATTTCAAATGGCTAGTTGTAACATTCCAGCCATAACAATTCTTATTTAAAATGAGCTCAGCTCTTTGTTGAATTTCTTTGTTATCTTTAGTATCTCTTGCGTCGTATTTAATGTTTTGTTTATTTGTTTGTGTGTGTGTTTTTGTTTTTGTTTTTATTTTTGTCTCAATTGTTTTCAATTGGCCATTCTGTCATGATTTAAATCGAATGCACCGTAAAAATAGGAAAGCAAACGTTTCGACTGAAGCTCGCTCAATCTCATCTATTTTGTGACCGATTGAATGTTAGTAAAACGATGAGCCGCACCATGAATCGTGTAGGTGGACATGATGATGTGGATTATTTTCGGTTTGAACATTGTTTATGCTTGTTTGTAATTGTGGCGTTGTGGCCGGCATACATTGAAAACAATAGTTAACACCATGGTTACTGTCCCAAAATTGTTCACCTTTGCACGAAAATCGAATGGCAATTTCGATGCGTTGCCCGATTTCCATTGAATTACCGAATACGGTGAATGTGAATTTATCCGAGAAACCATCACACGAATTGGGCACATATTCTGCCTGCAGATCGGAATAAGTTTTCCATGCGTCCAGCGAATAGCGAATGTGTACCGATTTATGGAAGTCAAGATTTCGAACGCGTACGAGTCCGGTTATGGTAAGGCAAATGGGATCGGTGACGGCTGCATTTTCCATTGCAACATTTTGAATCTGAACGATATCCAAAAAATTTGGCGATGCTCCCGGCTGTTGAAACAGTGGTACAATAATCTTGTCTAAGCGTTGACCCAACGAAATTGGTGGCTCGGGAGCAATGGTCAATTCGTCGAATGCTGATTTTGGAACTTTCGGTATTTCATCTAAAAAGGTTCGCACATCGGCCAAATCCAAACCCAATACGTCGGCAAAACGGACGATTTTCTTTCGACCTGGCGTTCCTGGCGGCGTTTTTCCCGTTTTTAACGATGACGAACGACGAAAACGCTCGGAACGTGGTACTGGCTCGTCCTCCTCCTCGGACGAATGACCATTGACATAGTGGTCGACGGTGAGCGATTCTTTCGGTGTGTTTGGATCGTACTTTGGTATTTCGCGAACATCCACACCATGCTGAACTGTTTCATTTGTACTAATACTATTTGTGCGTTCGAGTTGAATGGCCACATGATTCTGATCGGGCATGTCTTTGGCATTGGATGTGTGATGTTCGCCACCATTTCGATTATTTTCGTTCAACAATTGTGGCGACGCACAAAAATCAGTCACATCCGCATCATTGCCGACCGTGACCAGCGACTTTGAGGTAGTGACGGTTGAATGAGTCAGTGTATCTGGAAGAGATTCGGTACTTTTATCGCCATCGAAACCATTGTATTGCTGTTGATGTTCCTGATGTTGATTTGTTGGTGGGGGTGACGATGATGGTGGTGGCTCTCGTTGTTGTTGTTGCTCTTCTTCTTGATGTGGTGACCATTTGGCATTTACATCTTTTTTCGAATCATCACAATCATAATAATCGCAACTAAGTGAAGTCGATCGCTGTTCATTATCCGAACATTCTGGATCAAAAAATGGATCATCCGTTGACGAACTATCACTGTGCTCTGTGCCAATGTTATTATCCACGGATGAAATTGGCGAAGCGCACACGTAACCCGATTCGGGTGCATTTTCTTGAGGTGTTGCCGTTGATGTGTTTGATGTATTGATTAGACGTGCATATTCGCCTTCGTCGACTGGACTGCCTGGTATATCAAAGTCAAAATATGAATCGGCTACATCGTGTATACCGTTGCCGGTCGCCACTGGCTGATGATTGGTCACATTTGCTGAAGCTTGTGTGTATGAACCTGAATTCAACCAACTATTTTCCGTGCCTGTATTTCCGGATGTGATCGGTGTCGATTCGTTGGACTATGTGTGTGTGTTGTTGCGCAAAGCCGATAGGGAGAAACGAAAGAAAAAACAAACGCGTTTGAATTGAATACGTTCGATCGATTCGATAATCCGACAAACTGAAATCAATGGTTAAGTAATAATATGTACCTGTGTTCCCAATGTACGAAGACGTGATTGAAGGCTTCGAGCAAATGCTTCCGCACGACCTCTACAAGACATTCCTATGGGCAGTAATGCCGTTAACCCACAAGGTCGCTCTGTACTGCTACTACGATTACTCGAGTGACTCATGTAGTTTTTTATTCTTCCCTCCGCAAGAGTCGTTCTGATCAACAAACGAAATAGATCAACAAAACCCGATTATTAAATAACATTTGAAAAAATCAATTTCGATTTCACATCGAATAACAAGAAACAAAAAGTGTTTTCGGGTTTTCGGACGATGTTATTCTGAATGCGCCTGGAAAACAAATGAATCATTTCGCCGAAGTGATTGCCCGAAATTACGTTTTTAATCGAATCCACAATCGAATACAATTCAACTTACTTGAACCACTTCTACACAACAAATCACGACTCAAAGCTTCTTCTCCTTAACGCATCTGAGATAATTTTGAAATGTGTTGCTATTATTATAACTTGTATTATTTACTTGTCATTCGGAAAATTGTGTGTTTGAGTCGGGTGTAGAATGAAAGGAGACATGAAAAGAAAACCGAAAATCCTGCGGCGACAACCGTCGTAATCATACATGCAACGATCACGTTAAATGTCGTCATCGTATCGTGTATAGAAGCATGTTCGTTGCTGCTACTGCTGCTGTTGCGGCTCCTGCCACAGATCATTACCAAGTCAAGTCGGCATAACAATCAACATTTCTCGTACACTTGTGAGATGTGTCGAGAAACCGCTTGCGCTGACACAATGCAAAAATTATTGTGTGCGAGAGTGTACGGGACGGAGAGTGACACAGAGAAAAGAGACAGCATTTATTAATTGTTACATGCACAATGGTGAACTTTTTGACTTAATCTCATTCACACAGTGTTTGGGTACGTGTACTGTATTATCGCATAGTATTTAGATATATCCCATATAGATGTGTGGCTTGCGGAAAATAGCAAGAATTCACTTTCATTTTCACCAACGCGTGCACATATACACTTTATACGCTACACATTTCTCACTTCACACATACACTCGTCTCGTACACTCTTTATTTTTCGTTAGGCTGAGAATGAAATGCACAAACTACGTTCTACGAAAAATCATCCGAGAAACTTGAATGGAAAATCACCAATGAATTAAAGAAAATAAGGAGCACGACGGAGATGCGAAGGAAAAAAAAAACGTACACAAAACGGTTCGTCAAATAAATGGAAGCTATTTGACTTTATGACTGCGAATGCTATCTGAGTTCATTTTCATCGCTTTTTTCTTGTCTTCTTTTTCTGAAATTGTGGAAATATATGAAAAGTCGTAGAAAACCAAAAATAATACCCTGATTTTCTGCTTGTTGCGCAAAAAGCTACACTCGAAAGAAGTCGAACGAGCCGTCTGATTCGAATCCTTTCTCACTAATTCAACAGCAGCAGTAGGAAAAAACAAATCACCTGACTATTATAGTATATGTTTGAATGATGAGAATCGTAATGAATTCTCGTCGTAGATGCACGTCGCTTGGGCCGATGTACATAAAATAGAATCGATTACGAATGATCGAGATGAATAGTCACTTACCGTGTCTAAAAATATCAAATCTCTTCTTTGTGAACTGCAACCGTAAACTTGGACCGAACAAAAACTAATGTCAATCGAGTCGTAAGATTATTCGTCGATAACGTCCCTTTCGGTTGATTAGTACGAATCCCAAATTCGTTTGTTTTCTAAGATGATAATCAATTCATGTAACACACACAGAGAGAGAACGAGATGGAAGAGAAAAAAGAAGATGAAGATGTAGAAAAAATATAGGAAAATATAATAAACAAAATAATGAAAATAACAGAAAAAAAATCAGTTTCGTTTGGAATTCCTATTATGTCCGCAGCGGCAAAAGCTTTTGGTGAATTATGTGTTTGTTTATACTTGTAGATTCTCTTTTCAATATAATATTCGCTGTTATTTGCATTTCTTTTTTGTACTTATTCCAGTAACCGATTGCTATCATTTGTCCAATTCGTTGTCAATAGCGTTTTGCTTCGTTTTGTTTCTACAAATTTGGTAAAAATGCTCGTTTTTCGGTTTTTGCATTCGGTATTTTTCTTCAGTCACACTTCACTTTAATTGAGATATATTCAATTGTCTTTGATTAGCCGATTATTGGTTTTATGATTGTGTTAACAATTTCATCATGTGGTTGACATTCTCTCTCTCTCTCTCTCTCTCTCTCTTTCTCTCTCTTTCTCTCTCTTTCTCTCTCTTTCTGTTTTTTCTTCTGTTATTATTGCGGTATAGCTTTTTATGTCCTTTTTGGGGCGTTTCCTTATTTTAGCATTGACTGCGCTTTTTGTGTCAGCTTGTTTAAGCCAATAAATGTCAAATAAATCTCTTTTTCAATCAAAACATAACGGCGTAACGTAACGCGAGCAAAAAATGAAAACTAATCGTCTGGCAAAATTGAACTTAGCTCAGAAATCAATGTCTTCAAATGAATTAGAAAAAAAAGAACGCAACTTTTTCTTTTTCAAATAACAAATATTAATCAAATGTTTTTAATCGATTTAATTTATTTTTCGAAATTTTTATAACCGTATCTCGCATTTAAATCGTTGCTGAATGAAGTAGAAATGAAATGCGATTTGAAGGGAATAAAACTGATGTTTAACTTTAATTCGAACGAATACAGCAGCAGCAGTATGATGACGAGTCTGCATTTAATTTTGCGGTTGCTATAAATGCCACTGCGATGTTTTGGTACTTGAAATTTCTTGTTTTTTTTTCGGATGATGTTCGCTCTTTCTTTGCGCAAAGCCAACTTGTATATGTATTTATTATTTCACATGCTTTGATCTCTTTTGTTCGGTGGTATTTCTCTCTTGCTCTATCTGAAATATCAGCCCAATATACGCGCTACTGACAATCAAATCAATCGCGAACGAAATTTTTCGAATAATGATCAAAAGCAAACAAATTTAAGAATATGCGTCAGCTTACGGTACGTTCACATGGGCAAGTGAGCAAACGAATGAGGCGATAAAATTGAGTGCATTTGCCAAATAAGAATGAAAGACAGCAGAAGAAGAAGACCGACGAAAGAAAGAAAAACAAAGCACACGAAGAAGAGAGAGAGAGAGAGAGGGGAAAAAGTGTTGCGCGGCATATCATTCAGGCAAAGAATCACGAAAAACGCCTCAATTGACAAGAGAGAGAAAAGCATTCTTAGTGGGATTTTGTTTATATGTAGCCGACTATCTGGCTGATTGTGTGCATGGTAAATATGCACAGCTCCCATTATCTATCGTTCGCAAACGGTAAACAGAAATTAATCGCTTGTCACCCGAAATACAACACGTACCACAGCCAATCTTCAATTCATGCATTTTTGGTGTTTTTTTAGTTGTGTTTGTCAACAACGCCAGATAATTCCATTGAAGAATAAAAATAATCCAAATTGAAATCCAAATTCATCTCCCTTGATCAATTTACGCATAACCAAATACATTCTTTTCTTATTTTAATTGGATTCTTTTTTTTCCCCGTTAATTGCATTACTCTAAAAGTAAGCATATTATTTGAAATCACCGTTTGCCACTTTATCTCATAACTTTGTTTCTGTTTTTTTTTTCTTCGCTTTCGAAACAATTGCGGAATTATTTGCTAATTTCATTTTAGATTTGAATAAGTACACGACAAACAAATTACAATTTCTTTCACCAATGAATTTCACCGAATGGAAGAGTATTTCGCATGCCAAAAACAAACGGCATCAAAATGTATATTATCTTCGGTGTGTTTGTTCATCTTAGTCCAAGTAATAATAGTACACATTTCACACACAAATCAAATTATAAAAATAAAATACGCGAATAAATGAGAAACAGAAAGACAAAAATTTCGTATAAAAACGAAGCGAACGTGTAAAATGTCATTCTAAGGACGAAATAAGGTCAAAATAATTTTGGACGCCGGATCGCTTCATTGAATACCGTTGGTTTCGACAAACTGCACTCGAATATGTGTGTACCGAGAGAAAGAAAGATGTGTGTGTTCGCATTCGTACCCGTATGTATATAGATGTTGTTTTTTCTTCTTATCCGTTTCGATATGATATATACTACTCTCTCACACTTTGCGTTTGACGTTTATTTTGTTTGTTATTCTCTTCAAAACTTCTTCTATCACATGAACGTTTGTTTCGAAGTGACAAACATAGACGATAGACGAGAGAGCGAAGAAAAAGAAAAGAAATAAAAACACATAACTAAGCGCAAAAAATCTATACAATAAAATAGACGAACCGATTACATTTCACTTGGTGTGCTTGCCTCACTCAACTCATCGTTAAAAAAATTCTTTTTTTTTCGCTCATCTTGATATTTCTGATATTGTAGTAAATTCACGTGAAAGATTGATAAGAGCGCCTGCGCCAAAATCAATCCCACTGTCATACATGCAGGCACACACCGACACCAATGTATCGCTTCAAATTAAATGCCCATAACTGAAATAATTGCCTGACTTCGAATATGCGATGACGTTTGTACATTGCTCAGTTCGGCTTTTTGGCTCGCTTCCTATCTCTACTGTTAACGAAAGCAAACAAGCGAGCGAATGAGTGAGCACATACATTACCATGTGCATACGTCACACATATGCTCACACATACATACACACAGAGAGACATACACACACCACCATTGACGCAACTTTGGGCCAAACAACAAAATTTCATTCAGAAATCGCTTTGACTATCTTGATTTCGTTTATGAAAACCACACAGCCGCACCGTATCGTGGACAACGCTTTAAATATGCTACACACATGTTTCGTTTACAAACGAAATTTTTGTTATCAATCTCAGTTTTGGTACCTTTGTATTTGTTATCAGGGCAGCTGTTTTAACGACATTTGTCTCCATTATCACAACCGAATACACATTGAGCATGCCGATGTCAGGGATGTCTGTTTATAGTGCAAAATTCCAACTCCATATATCCCAATACTCAAAAAAAAATTAGAACCGCTATCATCACAAACGCAAAGGAATGCATGCGTATACGCTCACCTCAACTGGAGTGTGAAATAAGGTTAAACCTAAGTTAACCATTTTACTGTTGACCCATCAAAAAAAGAGGAAATCATTACGACAACACTTTATTTCACATTGAAAGTTCAATTGAAGGAAATCGCAACGAAGTTCAACGTTTCAAATAATCAAGTTTATGCTAAAAATAAATAGCATCGACAGCCGCAGAGTAGAAGCAATAAAAAAAAATCACAGAAAGGCGCAAAGTGCCAAATATACGTCTGTTCTAATCTTAGAAGACGAGCTATTTGGATAGATCATTGGCTTCTTATTTGTAATTCGAGAGCATCACATGACATCCAAACAAAATTTTTCCACCACAAAAACGTACATAGAAAAACGTTTCCGTTATCAACATTGAAGATTATG
Source organism: Sitodiplosis mosellana (assembly GCF_009176505.1). NCBI lineage: Eukaryota > Metazoa > Arthropoda > Insecta > Diptera > Cecidomyiidae > Sitodiplosis > Sitodiplosis mosellana. The sequence continues at coordinate 19,559,393 of NW_022601467.1, read as the reverse complement.
CAAAAGAAAGAAATACAGCATTTGAAAACAGACACCATTGTATGTTCCAAGGAGGACCCAATTAATAATCGCTTGCCCACCACAGACAAACGACTGTTATTCATTACAGAAGCATTTCGTTCAAATATTTTAAGTTCAAACTCATCACTCTTCCATCCATCGTAGTAAATTATTGGCCTTAAACTACATCATGTTCTAACGACTTTGTTTTTTCCTCTGTAGAAATTACTCATCGCTTTCAAACAGCGCGCCCAGAAATTCGGTCACTTTTATTGCAATGCCTATTGCCATGGCTCGAAAATATGGAACTGGTGGCTGCAAACGTAACACCAGCCACACCCCTATCATACATCATGGTATATATACAATTTGCCATAAATATGAAACATTCCATTTGATTTATGACGATTTAATCTGGCTTTTTCCCCCCTTCAGTTCTACCCGGACTCGAGCGCTCGCTCAAAACGAGATGGCTCTGGATCGACCGAAGCCACTGAAATGATACTAAATAATTTGTTCTACATCACGACAAAGGTACATTAGTGGCAAAATTATTCCGAATGATAGATCCAAAGGTTCATACTTTTTGTGGAATGAGAATTGAATTTGCTTTTTTTATCATCAAATAGTATTCGGACTCTCATACACGAGAAATCGAAGAGATATGGGGCAGCCTCTGCCAGTTCTGGCCGAATAATTTGAAAGTTATTTTACGCTACCTGGTGATAATATCGGGAATGGCACCAAATGAACTCTTGTTATTCGTAAGTTAATCAACCAATTTTCGATTCAGTTTACATTTTTTTTACACATTTGTCTTAATGAAGTATTCTTGTGAACTTTGAACTGAATTGTGTCTGATGCAATTTTGATTTTGTCGATTCTAGGCAAAGCGTGTTGCTTTATATCTAGCACGGGCATGTCCAAATCGATTGTTGGATGAGCTTATGACGGAACTGCAAACCGTTGAAACACTCAATTGCTTAATTGAACGGACAGAAACGCCACCTTTCTATCGATTGACCAGCATGCGAAAGGCATCAAGCCATTCAGATGGTAATTATCTATGCTAAATTTAAGTATGTGCATTAAAAATTTAATCACATTATTCATCTTCCATGGCAAATAGGACCAGCAACCGGTGCGAATGATTCTCGTATGCCCGATTTGGCTGTAGAAAAAGGAACGATTCACACGAAGCGACACAGCGGAGAGGATCCAATCAAAACAGGGTATGTCTGTTTGAATATTATAAATTCTAAAATGATCGAAAGCGATATAATCAATTCGGAGACGCTTTCGCAAAGAAAATGGAAATGTTTGAGTTTAAATGTACGGAGTACGAATTTTAATTTCAATTCTTTTATCGGCAAATAGAACATGCAAATCGGATAGTGGTTTGCGTGCATTTTCAACCAATTATCGACCACCGCGTGGCAGTGACAAGATTCGCGCCCTGTCTGGCCCATCGATACTACCCAGACCCGAAGACATGATTAGCAATGAGCCAGAACTTCGTGCCGAAGAATCGTTTGATTTACGTAGCACCGATCCACCAACCGTACTTCATCCACTTCCGATGCCCGAATATGGCGGCTATTTTGCTCAACTCACCGAATTTCTGCCCGATATTAGCTTGCCTATAAGTGGTTTTCATCGGTAAGTCGACAATTTTGTCAGTCCACGCAGACTATCGGTCGCTTGTAAATTCAATAATGAAACCAAATCGATTTGTGAATAAAATAATAATTTCTGAACTTTCTATCGTAATAGATGCAATGTGGCTGTCATGCTCTTGACTGACATTGTCATCGACGGCATACCCGAAATCGATTGGACACTTCACATACCGATCATGTTGCATATTCTGTTCTTGGGTTTGGATCACACACGTCCAATCGTTCGAGATCATTGCAAGCAGCTACTTTTGAACTTGTTGGTTGTGCTGGCCGAGCACAATGATCATTTGACCGTTGCAAAGATCCTTTTGAATGCACAAACATCCAAAATGGGCCTTGGTCTATCCATTCCAACACTCCCAGTGACGCAACATAATTTTACTGGTATGTCATTTGTCAAGCTTCCGTTGAAACGCTTACCGTTTCACATTTTTCTTCGTCATATTTCAGAACCAGATTCAGAGTACGATGCCTATTTGTACAATACAAATTTGAATGCAGTAGCACATTCAACGTCATATTCAGTGACACCAACTTCCACGGTAACAACGATCGTTCAACCAACGGCCAATGCAAATGCAACGCCAAGCGTTGGCATAACTACAACGGATTCCAATGCAGAAGCCACAAATGTCCACACGACACCCGAAGAAACGACCACCAGCACGACAATGCAAACAACGCAGGTGATAAAAGATCTCATCGGATTTATGTCACAAGAGAGCTCGCAACCGCTGTGGAACTATGAAGATATTACTGCCAAAGTGTGGTCGGTGAAATCGGCCGAACAATTGACATGCTTCTTGCATCACATCGTTAAGGTTTACTCCGACAGTTATCCACATGCACGAATTTCAGAACGCTGGGCTCAAACAGCACTTCAGCTTGGATTGAGCTGCTCATCGCGTCACTATGCCGGTCGCAGTTTGCAAGTGTTCCGTGCACTGAATGTACCAATCAATTCACGTATGTTATCCGACATTTTGTCACGATTGGTTGAAACGGTGGCCGAACAAGGTGAAGATATGCAGGGCTATGTCACGGAATTGCTTCTAACACTCGAAGCAGCCGTCGATAGTTTGGATTCGGATTTCCGTCCGTTGGACGTTATGAAAGACATTTTCAAGAGCACGCCAAATTTGAACAACAAAGATGGCGTGAATGTATCGGCCGGTGGCAAAAAATCACCATCCGGCATCATACAACAAACACAAAACCACATTACCTCATCCGGACACGCGAGAAGCACCAGCTACTCGGTTTCATACTGTACTCGCAAAGTATCCAGTTCACCGTGTGACAAACAAGGTAAATCATTTGTCGATAGGGTTTTCAAACTTTCATCTGTCGCATATTTTCTTCTATGTTCTAACGAGATTTTTAGCCTTTCTTATCATTATGCAAAATATTTTTTCGTTTGTTCTCTATCATTTTGCCATTGTTTTACGTAGTTGAGCTAAGAAATCGTGCGGCCGCTATAGAGCTAGAGCGAAATTCAACCGCAAAATTCGGCCCGTCATTATCTCGGTCACGTAGTGCGCAAAGCTTGAAATTGCTTGGCGACACAGCAACACAAGTAAGTATTTTGTATGTATTTTGCAAGTATAGCTAGAAAATTCTGTTGAAATTTGCAAATTCATTCGTTACGAAACGAATATGTTTGAACCGAACAAAGAAAATGCTTCGCTAATTTTACCTAATGAATGGGGTCTCCTTCACGCTTGTTGCGTTGACAACGTTAACGCGTATTAAAAACGTGAAATAAGCGTGAATCATTGAAACCAGTTGAATTATTTCCACAAAACATGTTCCAATTTTTAATGCGAAATTTGTACAATTCTTTTTTGCAGGATGATAAAATGACAATATTGGCGCAACTGTTCTGGTTGGCCGTGTCGTTGTTGGAAAGCGATTATGAGCATGAATTTTTATTGGCATTACGTTTGTTGGCCAGAGTGCTGCATCGTCTGCCTTTGGATCGGCCAGACGCTCGAGACAAAGTCGAAAAATTACAACAGCAATTGAAATGGACCGGATATCCCGGTGTTCATGCACTTTTATTGAAAGGTTGCACACACTCCGTTACATATGAACAGACAATTGCGCTGTTGTCACAAATGGCACCGTTGCTATGTCTGCCGGTGTGTGATCCAACGCAAAGCTGTGCATTCCCAATGAATGTTATCGCTCTCTTACCGTACATGCTGCTACACTACGAAGATGCCAACGAAGTGTGCGTTCGCAGTGCCGAAAATATTGCACAGGTTTCATCCGAGCTCGGTGCGAAATTGGAAAATTTAGGCACGGTTATGACATTGTACAGCCGAAAAACATTCAGCAAAGAATCATTCCAATGGACAAAATGTGTCGTCAAATATTTGTACGATACATATGCTCACATGGGTAGGTCACATTTTCATTTTTTTTTGACGGGGTGACATTCCGTAAATTGCGATCAAATTCTAATCCGCGATTGCTTGCTTTTCGATAATTAGGTCTTCATATGCTAGCATTTTTGGTGGAAGTTCTCGAAAAGGGTATGCAACAAGTGCAGGTGCCTGTTTTGAATATCATACATTGCATGTTGCATTATATCGATCTGTCGTCACCACACGCGCAACCAATTTCATCTGATTTGATTCGAGTGATTGCTAAATACTTGGATGTAAGTGTACGTTGTTCCACAATGTATCGAGTAAATATTGGCTAATCATTGTTTTTCCCAATTTTTTAGAATTCTTACTGGAAAGATGCGTTGAAAATTTTGAAATTGGTTGTGACCAGAAGTTCAACACTACAAGTTGTACCACAGGGTTCACCCGGTGGAACATCACATCATTACTATGGCAGTTTCAGTGATTCCGAAGTGTTTTGCAAGAAGGTTACTTATCGCATCTATATATAACAACATTCGAATGAAAAAAAATCATCTTAATTCTAATTGTTTCAATTGTAGGAACTTGCTGGTCGCACAATGGACTTTACGTTTGATGTGGCACAAACACCGCTAATCGGCCGACGTATTTTACTCAAATCTGAAACTGGTTCAACGCAAAATATTAACCGAAATAATGGGCAGGCTATCCATTTGAATCACAATATCAGTGGAACACCAAATTCACCGAGACGAAGTGCCAGTTTGTCACCAGCTGATACAGCACCATTAAGTGGTTGGAAGAGGCCTTGGCTGTCTCAATCACGTGTTCGAGAATGCCTTGTTAATTTACTAACAACATGTGGTCAACGAGCCGTCGGTTTACCCAAGAGTCCATCGGTATGTGGCAAAGCATTATTCTATTGGATTTTCGGCTGTTTGTCAATAACATGCAAACCAAAAATATGCCAAAACATTTTGTGCGTATATTCGAATGAATTGCTTGAAACAAAGAAAAAAAATGCCGAAATTTGTGTATGCACCTGGAGCATTTCAAATAATTGATGATGCAGATGTACATTTGTCTGAATGATTAATGTTTTAAAACCCGTTTAGAAAAAATAGATTGAATGAAGATTTGCTAGTCCTGAATGAGATTTATTTTTATTTTTCGTTTGATCCAAGCATGAATTCATATCAAACTAATTATGTCCGTGAATTTATTTTGCAAAGCATTAATTTTAATTTTCTTTCTTTGATTGTGACATTTTTGTTTCGATAAAAAAAAACTCAAACACATTGATTTGAAAAAAATAGGATGATTTCATAAGCTCGGTTTGTTCCAATTCCAAGGTAAACAGAACAGAACATTATATTTCATCTCTTCACACAACCTTTCAATTATGTTTTTTCTTTCTTTGATTTTATGATTTTTTTCTTCTCTTGAGTTACGAAAATCTATCTGTAGCTATTTTATCGTTTCCATCACACTTGCATTTCTTGTAAACACATTTATTCGTTTCACCGGAGAATGACACACAAACACATACACACAAGTAGCTCTTAAAGTTGTTATGCAACTCGTGTACAGAAAAAAATTCCCCAAACTGAATAGACGTTATCGAATGATGTAACACATTGATTTGAAAATGCATTTTTTACGTTGATGTACGTTAGTATTATAATTATTGCACGAAAGACACAGATGTTTGTATGATTTTTGATTTTTCTCTTGTATCATTTATGATTTTGTTGTTCAAGCACCGAAATACTCGCACAAATTACTTTTCAAATGAAAAAAACAAAAACGTTCGGAAATCGTTTCGATTGTTTGGTATGGTTCTAAATGAAATTAACAAGATGTTTGCGCGATAATGTTGCAGGTTATATTCAGCCAATCCTCTGATTTGATGGAACGGCAATCGTCGGCTGCGTCAAGTACCGAGGAAACGAGTGGTGCACAACAGGATCTAAGCGGTGGATCGCGACGAGATGATGGCCAACCGGACTTTGGCGTTTTCAAAGATTTTGACTTTTTGGAGTATGAAAGCGAAAGCATCGAAGGCGAATCCACAGACAACTTTAACTGGGGTGTTCGTCGTCGACCACTATCCGACAGTGAACCGATCACCGGTTCAAAGGGTCATTCGGTGATGGAGGAGAGCTTAAGCGAAAAAACACCAATACTCAACAAGCGACGTGTAAGTAGAACATACATTTGGTTCAATTTATTTTCATAACCCTAATGCATAAACCGTTGATTTGCCTCAACAGACTCGACACAATCCGGAAGATTCATCCGATGATGACGTTGAATCGGAATCTCCACTTGATGAATATCAAAAGCCAATTTTCATCAAATCTCAATATCACAGCGGCCCACCAACAACGTTGAGCATACGTGAACGTCGACAGAGGTTGGTCGGATTGGTTCATTTAATAATTTCGTAAAATGTATATTTAACCGTGGAATAATTTTTACTCTGCTAATTCACAGACGTGATTCGGTATCACGGAGTGATACAAGTGGTTCGAGTGCTGGTGATTTGGGTGAAATAACACCATGCAATGCGTCGCCGCATATGACCGGCATGATATCATATCGTGTCCCAATTCGAGACGAAGCCGAAGACCAATGGCGACGAAATATTGAAGCTCTTCTATTTAATCCAGCCACTAACTTTGCCCCAGATCTGCTCATGCAATTGTATCGCGTGGTCAAGGTAGGCGATTGTTTCGAAATCTCTTTTGAGTAGATTTTATACCTTTAGATAAAAATAAATTCATTTAAATTTATTTGCAGGAATTAACATTGAAATCGATAACCATATCGAAAAATGCGATGAAATATTTCACTGGTACCGGTACACAACTTGGCCAGCGCATATCTATTTTGTCAGATTTATTGTCAACGAAAGAGGAACCGCCACGTGTTTGGTACAATCAAAGTTTTCCAACCACGCCCAGACTCTTGGAATCGTTGCGTTTCTGTGTGCTCGAAGTTCAAGAGCATCTCGAAACATTCTTTGATCGTAAAGATCATGTTATGGAGGTAAATTGTTTGGGGTGGTAAAGATTATGGAATAAAATACTAATGGCAAAACCATTATGCACATTTCAGTGTTTGGAAGCGATGAAAACTACATATAAAATGACTCTGTTCAGCGATACGGAATCGGCACATGAGGGTTCAACAAGTGCTGCTCTCGGTTCACCAGATCCAGCCACATCTGAGCTACTCATCGATTTGGGACGTGGCATTTACAAGCTTATTTTTCAATTGCTATTGTTGATTGAATCGAATCACAAGATTGCAATCAGCGTAATGACGAGCATGCGACAAAATGAGAAAATGGAGGATTTATCGAGTGGATATATGACGGTACGTGGTGCGTTGCTACGTTGTATCGACGATGCCGATATGGATTCTCTAGACACATCCACTTCAACGGAAGGCGATCACACACCAACCCGACCATTGCCATCGATACAAGAATTCGAAAGTTGTCTGCACGAAATGATCGACAAACACAAATGGAACTCAGCCATTGCGCTGACACGTCAATTCCGGAAATATTCGTCAACTGTGACTCTGTCACCCGTTTCCAATTTTTCACTACAACCGTCTGGTAGTGCAACGTCATGCATTTCAACATCAACATTAACGTCGGGCTTGGTTCCATACACCTCCGAAAATAATTGGGTATTGGATGACACTGCCCTGATTCTAATGATCTATGCGCAAAGACTGACCAAAGACCGTACCGGTAAGACCCATCAATCATTCACTTTTTTTTAATTTGATTCGTACACAGGCTTTATTATGCGCTAAATCCATTACGCTGAATAAATTCATGCGATAGATTTATGCGATAAATGTGATGTGCTCGCTTTGCGGTGAACGAGTTCTGTTGCTCTTCACTACCGCTTAGCGATGCGTTCATGCATGAACGTTCATGCGTGAATAACTGAAGAGCAACAGAACTCGTTCACCGCAAAGCGAGCGCATCACATTTATCGCATAAATCTATCGCATGAATTTATTCAGCGTAATGGATTTAGCGCATAACAAAGCCTGTTCGTACACGAGTTACCAACCATACTCCTTTTTTTGCTGTTTCAGATGTCTTCATATCGTCTCGCTCGGAACATGAACTAACGGAAATTTACAATATTCTAATGGAGAATCTATACTATGTCTCATCGGCATTAACGAACATGGAAATGGTATTGAAAAACACGGTGGGCAATCCAGGCATACTCAAGCAACCACCATCTTCTCCTGCTATTACACCTTCACCATCGAAAGATGCATCCGTTGACATTATTACCACGCTGTAGTAAATTGTATATAGAATTCATTAGATTATTATCAATGAATAAGGGGCGTGAGAGAAATAAGCAATAAAATGTATCGAAACTAAAAAGGAACGAGCTGAATTCTGTTTCGTATTACTGATAGAAAAAATAAATGCGTAGTACTGATGGAAAAAATTGTTTTTTTTTTTTAATTCAATCTCGCTGAATGTCTGATTTTTGTTGTTGTTATGAATCGTTGAACTTACTTTTCCATTATTGTGGCGATTTTGAATGATTAGAGCCGATGTCACAATGCAAACGATCGGCAATGTTATCACTTCCAGATGTCATTCAAGAGTATATCACTTAAATTTGATTTGCACAAACTTAGTTTTGTGGGATGGAAAAACTCAAAGGGTTAGTACTTTGATCTCTTTAGCATGAATAAGTTGTCTTGTGGACAGTAAAACTATGGTTACCCTGTAATTTTTAATTATTCATTTTCATATTCCTACTACCATACACATCAACAATTGTATTTGTTTTTCTTTCCTTCAATTCCTTTGTGGCTGCATTTTTTTCTCTCCTCTTAAAAACATCCTTCTGGGAAAAAATCGATCAATGTGCTGCCAAAATTGGTTGGTGACAATTTTTCAGAATTCATTCGCATAGATACCTATCACCGAAAAACAGCAATTCAATCTACCATTGGCAGAAATTGAAGAGGGTGTAATGTAACTGAATCACGTTTCAACGTGCTACGTGCCGCTTTTTAACCTTTCATTTCGGCTTCGATTCACACAGAGATTCTATTTCATCTTTTCACGGTTCGATTCACGTAAGTCAATATACTCTTTATATCATATTCAAACTTTACATTTTTCTTTCTTCTATTTTGTTCTTGGAAATATTATAGCACTTAATCCGTGATTAAATCCAAATAAACAGAATTCTAGGAAATAAATTTTGCGTTCAAAGAAGATTATCGTTATTGCAATTTTTATTTTTCACAGGAAATGAAATTAGGAATTTTCCACCGAATTCCTCTTGTTATGCCGTAGAAAGGTTTTCTAATTTTAAAGAATCATACTTGCTCATTCATCGAAACGACAGAAAAGTTCATGAAAGTTTGCATGCACATTTGCTCCCGTTCATGCCACCTATACCTGCTACAGCAAAATAGAAATCATTCCTAAAATGAAGATATGGTTGAAACCATTTGCTACTGCTTTTGAAAAATAAGTTATCAACTGAGACATTTTTTTGCTCAAACAAAAAAAAAAACAACTTACTCTCTCTCTCTCTCTCTCTCTCTCTCTCTCTCTGTTTGGAGCGGCCCCGAAAAAGAGGGTAGGAAACTGCGATTACCAAAGTTTATCGATCGCTTTATGTTGCCATGTGGATTACAGAAAATAAGTGGATACGAGCATGTAACAGCAGCTGGTGTCAAAGTAACTTTTTGTCCACTTAGCTTTTCAATTTGTTATAAGTTATTCTAAAAAAAAATCGCATCTTCTTTTCTTTCATCGTACGATTTCTGAAACAAAGTATGCTTCGGTGAGCATATTCAACAGTTAATTGCGTCGGTTGCGATATAAAATCGGGTTTTTTAATTTCATCCTATTCTTGTGGCATTGAGTGAGTTTGGTGAAATGAAAAACGAATCTAATTATTAATTCTCGGTCGCATCAATATATCGATTGAGATACAGTAATATCTCAAATTGAAAGACATTTCGTAAATAAAATGTTAGACTCTTTCGCCATTCAGCTGTTTAATGCAAGATTATTTGTGATTATTTGTCATGTAATTTTTTTTCATTATTCCTTCTTCATCTGTTGATTTTTTGTTTTTCAGCTTGACTCAGTGCGATGCTGTGTAAACAAAATGATTTTATTCGAGATATTTGTTGGTAATGTTCATCAATCTTAATTTAAATATGCGAGCAAACAGTTAGGCTGTTGTCTGTGTGTGTATCCGTGCCAAAGGGCATTAATTTGAATGGAGGAGGGAGGAAAAAAGGACGGACGACAATGGCGAAACGAAGAAATACTTTTAAGAAATGTTAAGAGCAAGATATGCGCTTCGATTTTCTTTTATTCTTCTTTAACGCTGGAGGTAAAGAACAAGCAATATTGTGAGTTGAATGCCTTATATGACATATACACTACCATCATGGTTGTGTTTGCTTTATTTTGAAATGTTTATTCAGCCATTTCAGTGAAAGCGTTAGACGACAGACGTGGATTAGCAAGTCTATTCCCATTCATCTAATATCCTCATCAACACTCATACACTCTCACACACACTGGCAAACATTCATTTTTGCGTGTCCATTCTGAAGTTTATTGAATCACATTGATCCTGTAGACATTCAAGCACCGAGTTAACAATAAACAATAGCACATCGTACACGCACGATGATAACGAATGGGCGAACAATTGTAGAGCGCCGCTACAGAGTGATGACAACACTTAGTTCAAATTTGTTCGCGCTCAGATTCACTCCGTCATATTCATTCGTGTTTTGATGTCGAAACAGTGAAACAAATAATAAAAAATAAAAAAAATAAATTTGAAATAAAATAAAATACAATTTAAATTAAATCCGCACATATTTTGCATGTTTTGCTGTTTGTCGTATGATTTCGCAATAATCCATAATGGTGACGAAATATTATGAAATATTGCGAAATCATATGACAAACAACAAAACATATAAAATATGTGCGGATTTAATTTAAATTGTATTTTATTTTATTTCAAATTTACTTTTTTTATTTTTTATTATTTTTTTCACTGTTTCGACATCAAAACAAGAATGAATATGACGGAGTGAATTTGAGCGCGAACAAATTTGAATTTTTTTCTTTCGCATTCTGCCCAGCCTCTCTGATCGTCTGTACAAATAGATAGGAAACGTCAAACAAGAACAATAAAGCGGCACCTGGCGACTGGTTGGAGAAATGAAGAATCATGCACATAGTTTGCTGTAACAAGTATGCGTACTGTGTAAGTGCGTCTGTGTAATTCAAACGTTGAAAGTATGACATGTTGCACTTAGTCCCCAGGTGCCGCTGTATTGTTTACTATTTTCATGATCAGAAAGGCTGATTCTGCCGTTCTCCAGTAGTGGCGCTCTACTATTTCACACTCCATGTTTTGCATAGAAAAATTGACAGAATATTGCCGGGTGATCGTACACGGCTTGGAACATCGGCTCGTTGAAAATTCCAATCGAAACTGCACGCAACATTGAACAATATTAATTTTAGATAGCGTTTTGTGTTTTATCAAAAGATAAACGCTTCCAATCAAAGCAATGACCATCATATTCGTTTGGACGACATATGGAATATATATTTAAAAACAACACCGCAGATTGTTCTGCGTTCTTGAGTTTTTAATTACTTATTCTATTTTGTTGTTTCACAACAAACTATTTTTTGGCGCACTATATGAATGTATTTCATCAAAGTGAATTATTTATTTGCAACAAAGTACAGAAAAAAGATTCTCAGGTATTTCAAAAATGAATTACAAGATCTTGGTTTTATTTCTTTTTTGAAATATACTTATACTGGTGTAAATTAAATAAATAATATGAGCATAGAACGAAAGTCACTTTAATTCTGTTCAAGACCTAGAAAATACTGTACGAAAAAAGCTTGAAATAATGTAATTTTTAAGAAAACATTTTATAATAAAAATTTGATTGTCGATTTGAGATAATATGCACTTATTTGTCGTTACTGCCAAGGTTTTAAATTAAATAAAAAATATGCGCATAGAATTCAAATTCACCATAATTTTTTTTAGTAGTCAAAAAGTATTAAGACAAAAAAAAAGCAGATTAGTAGCTCTACATTTCATGTTGTGCTAAAAACGAATTGTCTGCTAGTATGCTCAAGTTGTTGTCAGCGTTTGGTTCTGTCCCAGAAAAAATATCTTGATAAAAACGAGATAACCTCAAAAATGTCCAAATCCATCTAGATATCTTTTTTAAATTTATCTTTTTTTTATCTTTTTTCCGAAGTAGTCTTCACCAATCTTTGAGCTATCTTAAGATAATCTTTTTAGAAATATATTGGGTCTGCAACTTGAAAACCGGAATTTTTTGTAAGATGGCGCCACGTGCTTATGCGTTGTCGCACATCAATGACATATATACCATTTCAAAGGTCTATTTATGAGCTGTCAACATCAGTCAAAAATATTTGTTTTTATTGCGCACATCAAATTTTGTACCGTGATGGAAAATTTTCAAAATTGGCGAAAAAAATAGCATTTGCGGGAGCAGTTTTTTTCATACGGGAAAAATGTGAAAAATAGATTATTCTTTTATCGAGTGGACACTGGTAGTGAAGAATGGACGTTTCTCGATAGACAAAAGCATATCAAACCACATTTTGATCGTGGTTACTTGTCATTATAGGGGGCGCCACAATCACTCCCTCGAAAAAGGGTGATTTTCCATATTTGCGGGGGTGGGGCAGATATGGTGCATTGGAAGGTGGTAGAAACTTATCAAAATGTTAGCTTTTATCATTCCCAACAGAAACTAATCGGTATATACCAATTTCTGACAGCAAAATCGAAAAATTGACTTATCGCCGCAAAAAAGCGAATTTTTGAGAATTTTTTTTTAAGAAGCTATTAATTTTGAAAATCCTTTATGCCCCCGCTGTAATCTCCAGACATTGCGCTTTCTTACTACCACTGGTTTCAGTCGATTCAATATCACCTAAATGGAGGACGGTTCACTTGCTTTCAAAAATTCAAAAATTGGCTTGATTCGTTCCTGGCCTCAAAAGACGAGAAATTTTTTTGCGACGGAATCCATAAATTGCCTGAATTGTGGGGAAAAGTCATAGCTTCCGATGGACAGTATATTGAATAAAATCGATTGTACCGTTTTCTTTCAAAAAAGATTTAATTTTTTTTTTTTTAATTCCAGTTTTTAAGTTGCAGACCCAATATGATTCTTTATTTATATGTCAATTTGATGAATTTTCTTCAATTTTGATTGAATAATATATCCCAATCAACAAAAAATTTCAGTTGGAAGATTTACGTGATTTACCCTGATTTTGAAGTGTATTTTTTCTATAAATATATATATGGATGTATATAAGGATGTGTATATTTTCTTATAAAGTAGGACAAATCTGTAGTGTGAATCATCATTTGATATCGATCGAATCTCTGATACAATTACTTGATGAATATCTTAATTTTTATCTAAAAAAACGACAGATAGATAGTCAAAAAAAACCTGAAAAGATATTGGATAAGATTTTCGATATTTTTGAAAAATTATCTAGATAAGATAATAGATACTATCTATCTTATCTTATCTAAGATAGATATCTTAACCAAACGCTGGTTGTTGTAGGGATAAAAAATCATGTTTGAGATGGGATTTTTTTTTCGGCTGCTAATCAAGTGCGTATACCGAAAAGCAGCGTGTACAGTTGCGCTTTTTGGGTCGAATACATTTAATTAATAAACGCTCTCATTAGCTTTGAATATGATGTACCGTACGCTTTTGATGACACATACAGGAACAAAAAAATTAGTTCAAAGCAGAAAAATTCCGTTAGAATATTACCGTTGCATGGACTGTGGGGAAAAATTCTGAGAAAGCTGCATGTTGGTCGTCAAGCGGCTTGACTCAAGCATTTTGCATAGGACTCAATAACTCATATCGCATCGCAGAAAATGATATTTGAACGTTTTTTTATGAAAATATTTTTTCCAATTGAATTTGAGATCTATTTATTGAAATAAAACGTTTTGAAATAGTCGAAATTCATATGGAAATCATTGAATCGTTTGACCGTTATTGTCGTACTAACTCTGAGTATCTTACTCGTTCACCGGAATTTGTATTTGCTGCAAGACGAACTGTTCTATCAGAACTATTAGGTGACTTTTATGCAATAATGTTTAACTCGTTTTCGAAACTACGCAAGTAATAGTCAAACTTCTGAAATATTCGCCATCAATCGGCGCTATAAATGATGAGTTGTATGAAACAGAATCGGAGGACTTTTGATCTCTATCCGTTCAATTTGTGTCCGTTTGGAAGAATTGTTTCCAGTAGCTCCTCCGTATTTTCCAATGCGTAAATTCTAGACCATGGAAAATATTCTCCGACAAGAGAGGGGAACCACAGGGTTGCTGCAACAACAATATACCACAGGCGATCCTGGTGGCACCGATTGTAATGTGTTGAAAAATACATTGTAACACACAGGATTTTACTATCGGTGGCACAAGGTGTCGCTAGTGGTAATGCTCTTGCAGCAACGGTGTGAGGGGACCACTAGTCAAAAAGGATAATTCGAGACTACAAAAACCAAGCGAGATACTCCAAAAAATGCTGCAACAGTAAAAACTGAATATGTTTAGATAGAATATATCAAGCGTATGCACAATGCCATTTATTTAATTTTGCTGATGATCTGGGTTGGCATATTTACGCAATTTTTAAGTCGCGCATGTAATTTACGTAAAAAACTGTAAATTACGTTTTTTACGTGTAAAAAACCTCTTGGATGTAAAAAAAACTGCTAAATTAACAAAACTAGGTATTTTTATATAACATATACATGTAACATGTGAATTCATACGGGAGAGAATTTATTTGAAGCGGTGGAAAAGTCGATCGCTATAGCCAAAGAATGGTATGATGCCACAATTACTTCGGTTTTGACGGATAATGCATACAGTATGCAAAAGATTGGAAGAGCTTCAGCACTTTTGTTCAATGCAAATTGTGTCCTATCAGTTAAAAAATTGCTTGGATTGCTCGATCCGGTGGCTGAACTCACAAACTACTGTCAAAGAAGCGATATCTCAGCTGCAGATGTCGTTGAAAAATGGTTAAATTTAATTGTTGATTGTCCAGATTTGTGTAGTTTTTTGGAGGATCGTTGCGAGGAAAGTAAAGTGTTAAACATTGTTACGATGACGGCAAATTATTTGGATCCAGTATATCGCGGTGAACAATTTAATCAAGAACAGCAAAACGAAGTTTATTTTACGCTGCGATCGAATGATGATTGATGAATTATATGAAGATGACGATATCGACGATTGGAATATTGTAAACGAGAAATGAAACCAAACCTGCGACAACGATACATACTACACAATTTTCATTCATTTTTGATTCATCAGTTATGTTAATCTTTTGCATTAGAAATGAAAATGTCCGAGAAAGTCTGAAATAAATTCTAAATTTTTTTTTATTTGTTTTTTATTGATTTATAATGGTGTTGATCTATTATAATAATATGGTTGTGAATCTAAAATCCAATTTGGTTTTTTACATTTTTTACACAATTCACGTAGAGAATTCCGAAATTTTCATGTAATTTACATCATGTAATTTACGTAAACGAAATGTAAATTACATGCTTGAGTTTGGAAGCAATGGAATGATATCTACTCAGATCCGAATCCGATTCAACTAATTTGGTGTTTAACCGTACCTGCGACAAGTATTACACATAAATTAAAGAATATTATAGCAATATTGACACAGTTTTCATTTCGCAGTATCAATTTTGATGTTCGTGAAGGCGTTTGGAAATGGAGTAAAAGAAAAGAAATATTATCATTGTACAACTTTGGTCATCTATGAATCTGTTTGGATTCTGTCCATTTTCACTTTCGTTTATTCGTTGATGAAAATTTGGACGAAAGATACACCATCCGAAATGATTATTCGTTGCCCAGATCATCCTCGTCTAATACCATTGATTTTATATGTAAAATAACAAAAAGAAACGACAAAAGTGACCTCTCGTAGCGGCACAGTTAAAACTAACGAAACAAACACAATTGAACATGTCATTTTCATGTTCAGTGTTGGTTCTGTTGTTTACCGTATAGCCGGAGAGAGATGTCTACAGCTTAGTGGCGTTTAATGACATTCAACACCCATGGCCCAGATGTGTTATTTTTTATAACGGTTGGATTTGCGTATTTTTCACAGTGGACCAAAAACACATTTGTCCATCTTTCGTTGGCTAGCGGTCATAAGTCCCCAAAATTATCCATCCATCCATCCATCCACGTGTGTGTCCATCCATCCAACTGTGGACACTTTTTGAATGGATGGATGGATGCGGTCGATGCATGGATGGATACTGATGTACGATGGATACTGTTGGATGATGGATGGATGGATTCATTCGATGGATGGATGCATCATGGATGGACAATGGATGTACTTTTACAAAGACAAAATGATATATACAACATTTTATGACATTTTTTTGTCAAAATTTGAGAATATTACTTTTCTGCAAACTTTGTTTGTTAAGGAAAAGTATTGGTTTTACTACCCGAAATTTCATGACATCTTCTCATACGGACCACTATAAAGTCGCGTTAAACTGTTTCTAGCGCATAACTGTACACTAGGCAATGTAAATGGGTAGTACGATTTTTGGAAAAAAATTAGTACGATTTTTGTAACTTTTCACGTAGTTTGTGTGATTTTTTAGTACGATTTTTGTGAAATTTTAGTACGATTTTCGGAAAATTTAGTACGGTTTTTGTATGTTTTAGGACGATTTTTGGTTTTCCCGTATTGTGTCTACTGTGGAAAATATGTAAAATTGGGATGTGCGAATGACTTCGTTCGCGTGTTTTGTTCGCCTTATATCACAAGATAATTGAGATTTGTAAAGCCAGAAGTTTTGACATGTTGAGACGAAGCTTCGGATTGATTTCAAGCCCATTCTGACTTATCAATTTCGTACAATAAGCCCCAGACTGGAGACCTGAAAACCCTTGTAAAATGGTACATTGGGAAGGTGACTTTTGGTATTTATTTTTAATGAAATGATCTCCAAAAATGGGAATGAATTTCTAAAAATAATGAAATGGTCTCCAAAAAATGAATGAAAACGATCTCCAGAAAAAAATAAAATTATACAGCCGAAAATAATAAATTGTCATCTAGAAAAAATAAAATTATTTGCAAAAATAAACGAATTGGTCTCCAAAAAAATTAGAACGGTCTTTAGAAAATCTTATTTTGGCTACCTTAAAAAATAAACTGGTGTTTAGAAATAAAAAATTGCATCCAAAAAGCTTCTTTTTATCTCTATAAATAAAAAAATGAAATGGTTCCCATAAATATTGAAATTTTTGCGGGAAGAAAAGGGATCCGGTCTCCAAAAATATAGAAATAATCTATAAAAATAATAAATTGGTCGAAGCAAGAAAAAAATGAAAAATAAAACTCATTTTTTACTTTTCCACACGACCATGTCCTGAAAGAAAAGTAATGTGATTGCCAAAAATTGGGACCTCCCCAAAAAATATCATTTTTACTCGTTTTCAAGGCTAGAACACGAAAAAACGGTTTAAGAGCGATGTTTTTTAGGTCTGTTTCACGTCGTTGGTTGCACTTTGTACGCAAAAAACGTTAGGTCAGAAGTCAGAAAGTGGTAAAAGTTTGGGTTTCACTAGACTTCGATTCTATCAAAAGAACAAACGTAAGTGTGTTTATAATACACTAGCGTAAACGGAACGGAACAGCCTATGTGCTGATCTGTGAAGATCGCCGATGGAAAATCGAACATTTGTTAGGGATCTACTTGAAAAAGTACTTTTGGGAAGTTTTTACGATACTATTGAAACTTAAAAGTTGCTTTATCTCATCAAAACCAAATTATGGCATTGACTGGCAACAGCGATTGTGCTGCTAGATAGTGCGGCGACCAGCGTAACCTAAAATTCAGCGGTTCGTCGCATGAAAACAGTTACTACATACAGTATACACATAATATAATATTTGGTCATATTCGTTAGCTCAGAGATCTGTATATAGTACAGAAACGTAAAATGTTCGTCATTTAGTAAAACTTTAGATTCCCAATAGATTTCTTATGGGGATTTTTGTTTTGTTTATTTTTTGTTGTTTGTAAACAAATCTGTCTATCTTTTTGCATTACACTGTACATAGTATATGTCCATAATAAATACACAGAAACAATGCAAAAAGATAGGCAGACTTGTTGACAAATAACGGTAAATGAACAAGATGAAAATCTCTCTCGGAGTCTGTTGTATACGCTTCTCTGTCTGTTTCCTTGTGAATGCAAGGGACAAACACTATGTGTGAGAATCGTTAAATGAACAAGCGCGCGTCATAGCGAATATGCAAGCAACCAACAGCTGCTGTTGAACAGATCTGTTCACCAGCAGCGCTACATAGCCAGCAACTTCAATGCTCTGAATAATAGCCATGAAAGAAGTCCATTATTTTGGACAACAGGGTGGAAAAGTTCTCCATCGGGAAGACCTTTTATTTGGGAGACCGTTTATTTTTGGAGACCGTTTCTTTTTTTTAGAGATCGTTTCCTTTTTTCGAATTCAATTAGAGATTATTTTTAGGCATCACTTCTTATAAATAGAGATCAATTTTATATTTTTGAAAAAAAAATTCCCTTTTAATTTTCGAAATCAATTATTTATTTTCAAAATTCATTTAATTTAAAAAGTACTCCATACAAGGGGCGAATCACTACTGAATTGACTGAAAGTACTGAAAACAACTGAAATTTGTTTCTTGATACTGAAAAGTACTGAAAACCGGTTTTCAGTACTTCAGTGTCAGTTTATGCATTGAATACGTCAAACTATGACACTTGACTTATATCATTAACGCCATACAGTTTAAAAATTGATATTGAGGAAGAATTTTGGAAAAAATTGAGAAAACTACAAAAGTTCCAAACTATAAAAAAACGACATTCAGTAGTTTGGAAATAAAATACGCCGAAAAACATTTGTGTAAAAAATCCATTCTTGTTTTGTTTGGTTTTAGTCTTCGTGGTTTCAGAGATGCACTGACATTTCATAGAGTTGATGATACACACATCAATGTCATAGAAATTTTCATTCGACGAAAATTGCCAGACATATATTTTCGACATGAATCACTCTTTTCTGATGTCAGCTTCTTCATTGTGTCTTTAGACTTTTCTAATTCAAATATAAGTGGACTTTATTCTCGATAAAATACGTTCAATTTCCATTTCGAATGCTAGAAAACAAACATTAAACACAAGTGTCAAGAAATTTTGACAATACTGAACTGCAATAAAAGTCATATATTTACTAGGCACTGAAAAAACTGAACCGCTACTGAAAATCGATCGTTTTCAGTAGTAAATTCGCCCCTTGACTCCATATCTTTTTTTCTAGTGACCATTTAATTTTTTCAAATCAATATTTTTGGAGATTAATTCCTCTTTTTCACAGCCGATTCCAGATTTTCAGTAACCATTTCTTAATTTTAGTGACCGTTTCATACCAAAATAATATGTCTCATGGTACATTTGTATGGAAACTTATCTAAAAAACCATTTTCAGGGTTTTGATAAAAGCAAACGTTATATTCGTCTAATACCATTGATTTTAAATGTAAAATAACAACAAGAAACGACAGAAGTGACCTCTCGTAGCGGCACAGTTGAAACCTACGAAACAAACACAATTCAACATGTCATTTTCATGTTCAGTGTTGGTTCTGTTGTTTGCCGTATAGCCGAAGAGAGATGTCGACAGCTTAGTGGCATTGAATGACATTCAACAACCATGCGAATCGGTTATTCTGTTCTTCATATTAACCATCCATCCATCCATCCGTCCATCCGTCCATCCATCCATTCACTCTGCAGGTTTGACCTTCTTGACGAATCGGTTATTCTGTTCTTCATATTAACCATCCATCCATTCATCCGTCCATCCATCCATTCACTCTGCAGGTTTGACCTTCTTGACGAATCGGTTATTCTTTTCTTCATATTAACCATCTATCCATCCATCCATCCATCCATAGCCGATTCGTCGAGAAGGTCAAACTGCAGAGTGAATGGATCAAGGGGGAAACTACTACTACCGCATAATTCATATTAATACAATCTAGTACAACATCAATTCTGATAAATTCCAAAAAATTCTGCGCAATTCAAAACAATTCCAATCAATTCCGATGTTTCTAAGTCAAATTTGATGATGATCAACTTCAAAAATTGCAAATATAGGGTCATTTAGCATCTCAAAGGAATGCTTAAGCGCATAGATGTTCAATCTTATCGAAATAACTTCAGATAGGGCATTTTTAATTGTACATAGGTCTCACTTCCAATTCAATATTTCACTTCAAATAGGTAAAGTGATGATAAAATATTTTCAAAATAGAAAACAGAGCTAGAATTGAGTCTTGTAGATCAAACCAAGTCAAATATGTTCTAGAAGTAAAAATCTTCAATATGCATTCAAATGAATGGTAAATGTTCCTATATTTGTAATATTTTGAGTTGATCATCACCAAATTTGACTAAGGAACATCGGAATTGATTGGAATTGTTTTGAATTGCGCAGAATTTTTTGGAATTTTCCAGAATTTGTGTTGTACTAGATTGTATTAATATGAATTACGCGGTAGTAGTAGTTTCCCCCTTGGAATGGATGGATGGAGGGACCATTTTATGACCGATTTTATCGCGTTTGAGATTTGACCTTGAAAAATCATCATTTCCATCATCTATCTATATAAAAGTGTCATTTTTTAGTGAAAATTTAAAAAAAAAATTGGATTTCAGATCAAATTTTGGAAAAGTGGTGGTTAGCAAACTCCCATTATTTTCGCAAAATAACAGAGATTGTGTATTTGCTGCTGAATAGGCCTGAGCTGAGCTAAATTTGCTAACTCAGGCGCCTGAAGCGTTATTTTAACGCATTCACGGTGAGATGATATCACTGATATCAAAGATCCACGTATCTTCCCACCGCGAATGCGTTATCATCCCACCGTGAATGCGCTAAAATAACACTTCAGGCGCCTGAGTTAGCAAATTTAGCTAAGCTCAGGCCTACTCAGCAGCAAATACACAACCTCTGCAAGATAATATAGGTTTGCCATGGTTGCACAACCCCTGCACCACACTAACAAAACAAAGTAAAACACGAATTTGCGATGAGCGCATTCAGTGAAGTTCATTTCAATTCTTTACGTCGTTAGACGCACTCATGAACGCGACAAATTGAACGCATCAACAATGTTCCGTAATGAAAGAAACATTTTTTACTTATAAAATTGATGTTTATCACGTGCTACGCTCTCACAAAAATCAATTTTGCACATTCGTGACATTTTTATTTTTCTTGTCTACTTTATTAACAAATATAAAAAAGATAAAATAATACATTGAACGATCTGTGTCACAACTTTTGACACTTGTCTCGTAGCGCTAGAAGTGAGCTGTCAGGCGCTTAGATGCAGGACCTTCGTATAGTTGTTGAATGTCATTCAATGCCACTAAGCTGTCGACATCTCTCTTCGGCTATACGGCAAACAACAGAACCAACACTGAACATGAAAATGACATGTTGAATTGTGTTTGTTTCGTAGGTTTCAACTGTGCCGCTACGAGAGGTCACTTTTGTCGTTTCTTGTTGTTATTTTACATGTAAAATCAATGGTATTAGACGAGGATAACGTTTGCTTTTATCAAAACCCTGAAAATGGTTTTTTAGATAAGTTTCCATACAAATGTACCATGAGACATATTATTTTGGTATGAAACGGTCACTAAAATTAAGAAATGGTTACTGAAAATCTGGAATCGGCTGTGAAAAAGAGGAATTAATCTCCAAAAATATTGATTTGAAAAAATTAAATGGTCACTAGAAAAAAAGATATGGAGTCAAGGGGCGAATTTACTACTGAAAACGATCGATTTTCAGTAGCGGTTCAGTTTTTTCAGTGCCTAGTAAATATATGACTTTTATTGCAGTTCAGTATTGTCAAAATTTCTTGACACTTGTGTTTAATGTTTGTTTTCTAGCATTCGAAATGGAAATTGAACGTATTTTATCGAGAATAAAGTCCACTTATATTTGAATTAGAAAAGTCTAAAGACACAATGAAGAAGCTGACATCAGAAAAGAGTGATTCATGTCGAAAATATATGTCTGGCAATTTTCGTCGAATGAAAATTTCTATGACATTGATGTGTGTATCATCAACTCTATGAAATGTCAGTGCATCTCTGAAACCACGAAGACTAAAACCAAACAAAACAAGAATGGATTTTTTACACAAATGTTTTTCGGCGTATTTTATTTCCAAACTACTGAATGTCGTTTTTTTATAGTTTGGAACTTTTGTAGTTTTCTCAATTTTTTCCAAAATTCTTCCTCAATATCAATTTTTAAACTGTATGGCGTTAATGATATAAGTCAAGTGTCATAGTTTGACGTATTCAATGCATAAACTGACACTGAAGTACTGAAAACCGGTTTTCAGTACTTTTCAGTATCAAGAAACAAATTTCAGTTGTTTTCAGTACTTTCAGTCAATTCAGTAGTGATTCGCCCCTTGTATGGAGTACTTTTTAAATTAAATGAATTTTGAAAATAAATAATTGATTTCGAAAATTAAAAGGGAATTTTTTTTTCAAAAATATAAAATTGATCTCTATTTATAAGAAGTGATGCCTAAAAATAATCTCTAATTGAATTCGAAAAAAGGAAACGATCTCTAAAAAAAAGAAACGGTCTCCAAAAATAAACGGTCTCCCAAATAAAAGGTCTTCCCGATGGAGAACTTTTCCACCCTGTTGTCCAAAATAATGGACTTCTTTCATGGCTATTATTCAGAGCATTGAAGTTGCTGGCTATGTAGCGCTGCTGGTGAACAGATCTGTTCAACAGCAGCTGTTGGTTGCTTGCATATTCGCTATGACGCGCGCTTGTTCATTTAACGATTCTCACACATAGTGTTTGTCCCTTGCATTCACAAGGAAACAGACAGAGAAGCGTATACAACAGACTCCGAGAGAGATTTTCATCTTGTTCATTTACCGTTATTTGTCAACAAGTCTGCCTATCTTTTTGCATTGTTTCTGTGTATTTATTATGGACATATACTATGTACAGTGTAATGCAAAAAGATAGACAGATTTGTTTACAAACAACAAAAAATAAACAAAACAAAAATCCCCATAAGAAATCTATTGGGAATCTAAAGTTTTACTAAATGACGAACATTTTACGTTTCTGTACTATATACAGATCTCTGAGCTAACGAATATGACCAAATATTATATTATGTGTATACTGTATGTAGTAACTGTTTTCATGCGACGAACCGCTGAATTTTAGGTTACGCTGGTCGCCGCACTATCTAGCAGCACAATCGCTGTTGCCAGTCAATGCCATAATTTGGTTTTGATGAGATAAAGCAACTTTTAAGTTTCAATAGTATCGTAAAAACTTCCCAAAAGTACTTTTTCAAGTAGATCCCTAACAAATGTTCGATTTTCCATCGGCGATCTTCACAGATCAGCACATAGGCTGTTCCGTTCCGTTTACGCTAGTGTATTATAAACACACTTACGTTTGTTCTTTTGATAGAATCGAAGTCTAGTGAAACCCAAACTTTTACCACTTTCTGACTTCTGACCTAACGTTTTTTGCGTACAAAGTGCAACCAACGACGTGAAACAGACCTAAAAAACATCGCTCTTAAACCGTTTTTTCGTGTTCTAGCCTTGAAAACGAGTAAAAATGATATTTTTTGGGGAGGTCCCAATTTTTGGCAATCACATTACTTTTCTTTCAGGACATGGTCGTGTGGAAAAGTAAAAAATGAGTTTTATTTTTCATTTTTTTCTTGCTTCGACCAATTTATTATTTTTATAGATTATTTCTATATTTTTGGAGACCGGATCCCTTTTCTTCCCGCAAAAATTTCAATATTTATGGGAACCATTTCATTTTTTTATTTATAGAGATAAAAAGAAGCTTTTTGGATGCAATTTTTTATTTCTAAACACCAGTTTATTTTTTAAGGTAGCCAAAATAAGATTTTCTAAAGACCGTTCTAATTTTTTTGGAGACCAATTCGTTTATTTTTGCAAATAATTTTATTTTTTCTAGATGACAATTTATTATTTTCGGCTGTATAATTTTATTTTTTTCTGGAGATCGTTTTCATTCATTTTTTGGAGACCATTTCATTATTTTTAGAAATTCATTCCCATTTTTGGAGATCATTTCATTAAAAATAAATACCAAAAGTCACCTTCCCAATGTACCATTTTACAAGGGTTTTCAGGTCTCCAGTCTGGGGCTTATTGTACGAAATTGATAAGTCAGAATGGGCTTGAAATCAATCCGAAGCTTCGTCTCAACATGTCAAAACTTCTGGCTTTACAAATCTCAATTATCTTGTGATATAAGGCGAACAAAACACGCGAACGAAGTCATTCGCACATCCCAATTTTACATATTTTCCACAGTAGACACAATACGGGAAAACCAAAAATCGTCCTAAAACATACAAAAACCGTACTAAATTTTCCGAAAATCGTACTAAAATTTCACAAAAATCGTACTAAAAAATCACACAAACTACGTGAAAAGTTACAAAAATCGTACTAATTTTTTTCCAAAAATCGTACTACCCATTTACATTGCCTAGTGTACAGTTATGCGCTAGAAACAGTTTAACGCGACTTTATAGTGGTCCGTATGAGAAGATGTCATGAAATTTCGGGTAGTAAAACCAATACTTTTCCTTAACAAACAAAGTTTGCGGAAAGTAATATTCTCAAATTTTGACATAAAAATGTCATAAAATGTTGTATATATTATTTTGTCTTTGTAAAAGTACATCCATTGTCCATCCATGATGCATCCATCCATCGAATGAATCCATCCATCCATCATCCAACAGTATCCATCGTACATCAGTATCCATCCATGCATCGACCGCATCCATCCATCCATTCAAAAAGTGTCCACAGTTGGATGGATGGACACACACGTGGATAATTTTGGGGACTTATGACCGCTAGCCCTTTCGTTGTGTATAAACAAAATTTTCAAAGTAAGTAATGTGAGTTGAAATCAATACACGACATATATTGCATGTTGCATTATTTTTACTTTTAGGGAGAACCGAGAAGAAACCAATACGTTTTAAATCGCATGCAAGTTGTGCCATTCTTTCTAGCTCATGTGCTGAATGTGTTTCTCTTAATATTGATAACGATTAGAAGTTATACTCTTAATAAGATGGAAGATTCTTCATGGTGGGATTTAATGTTGGCCATCTACGTTTTAATGATAGTTGGTTTGTATTTTAAACATGTTTTTGAATACATGCAAGAAGAAATTAGAATAATAATTTTTTTTCATTTTAGTGTCTAACTGTTGGATTATCGATCAGTGTGTCATTTTTCACATTTTTGTACCTATTCGAATCTGCATTTCAATCGGCATTCTTTTTATTGCATTGAAACTATGTATATTGATGAATGATATTAAATTCCTTGGTTTTATATGCTGCTTATCAACAGGTAATGATAGAAACATTTTCATTTATTTTCTACTTGCACATTTTCTATGTATATTGATGATTTAATTGAATCTATATCGTTTAATTTTTTTTTGTTACTAAGGTCGCCAGTGTTTTTTGGATATGGAAATCAATCCCAAGAAGTATGGCGAAAAATAAACATGAAAGTTATTTTCCTTCTTTAGCAGACCGATTACCGATTCACTGACGAATCAAAATAATCTATATATGTATATAAAACTGAATGTTCGTCTGTGTGTGTGTGTGTGCGTGTGTGTCGCGAGTTATCTCTTCTTTTTTTTTATTTATGGCTTTATTGTTATGCATCCTGTTTGATTTCGCGCGGCCTCACTAAAGATCTTATAAATGCAGTTTTGGTTTTCGAATGACATTTTTTGGAGTTTGAAGAAAAAAAATTTCATATTTTTTGTTATTACATATGTGTGTATGTGGCTGATAGGCAAAGATTATAAATAATACCCGAAATCACGTAATAGCAGTAATAAAACAGGAAACATAAGCAATGTATGCATCGCGCATTAATACCGTGACAAAAAGTTTGATTTTGATTGCAAGATGAATTATCATAGTACGATTTTGATTAAATTGATTTTATTTATTCGTTGAGATAAAATCGAAATGACTCGCAACCATCAGTCATCAATTGAAATAAAAAACACGACAAACAACAAGAACTCGAGTAAGGAGACATTCAAAGGAAAATATAAAACGTAATCTTCGTCTTGAATCTGAACGTTTACGTAAGAAAGAAGTAAGAACTAAGGAAACAATCGAACAATGTGAGACACAGAGTCAACAGAATAAAGTGAAATTCAAGTTCAAATTTGTATTTAAATAATCGAGGCATTTCAATTCGACGTTTGACTTTCAATTTAAACTTTATTTAATGAAATACTATAGTGGTGCAGCTGATGCATATTCCTGCTGAAATTGTTGAGTTCGCTTCCGAATCCGTGGGGAAAACAACTTTACATCTTTTGTATTTATCTCTAGCATGAAAAAATCAAATTAATATGCACTTATTTTGCTGTGGTGATTTGTATCCATTTCGTGAATGTTCATGAAATTGATCATGAATTTCATAGGTGTTCAAGGTACTTATGGCCAAGGTAAGGAAAATTTTCTTGAATTTGTAAAGAAATGCATAGTGAAATTTGTGTCAATTTTGCATCATATTATTACATACATTAAACAAGATATTGGAATATCATAAAATTGTGCATAATATTTGATTTTTCCTCAATGTTATTCATAAGAATTGATGTTTGGTGAAGATATCGATTATGATTTGCCACTGTTGTATAATGGACTTAGAAGCTACGTTTCGAAATGGTTTCGAGTTTTCCGCTAACGTGTCTATTGATTCGGAATTAAAATGTGCTTTTGTTCTATGAAATAAATCAAATAGTTGTAATTTTGCCTTCTTACGGATCTCTTCCCACATCCTAAAATGAATGAAAACAGCCCATTAATCATGATGTTGAATTTTAAATATATTTGCACATGCGTTTACTTTTCAAATGTGTAATTCTCTGATGAGCATTTAACCAAACCCATTGTCCTAATGAATTCCAAGAGATAAAAATCGATGAACAGCTTAAAATTGATGACCAAATCTTTTGGGCCAACACTCATGAATAAAAAGAAAATCAAATCATGGACAAATGACTCGTAAACGTAAAGTTGGAAATCGTAAATTTTTATCTGTGTTGGATTTGCTACAGTAGGGCAATATAATACAATTAGAATTTTCAATGAAAATATCAATAAAATTTGGTTTATATGCTAAAAACATTTACCTTTTTTAACCATAATGTTATTTATCCATAAGTCAAAATGTATGATGGTTGTGTATGGCGTATCGACTGTTTGACTTGAATTCTTCACGAATTGAGCCCCAAGCTGCAAATAGCCTTTAATCAATTCACGTTGCTTTGAAGAAAGTTTGTCCAGAAGATGCAGCTCATCACAAATAATCTATTTCGAAGAAAGCAAAACTATAGTTTCCAACAGGTTTAGTTGAGAAGAAGAATAAATAAAAATTATTGCCTGAAGTATTTCATCATCATCTTTCAGCCCACCAACTGCACTGAGATTGTGATTCACTTTTTCTTTAAAAAGATCCGGTTCAACCTGTCTCATTGCAATACATAAAGCGTGAAATTTTGCCAAATTCTATGAATTGAATAACAAAATATCAAATTAGTCATCGAAATAATACGTTTTATCATTTTATTTGCGACGTACTTTTAAAACAACAATTGTTTCTTGCGTATCAAATCTAATGTATCGGTTTACGTTAACAAAATGGTCATGCTTTAGATTTTCAAGTAGTAAAACTGCATCGCGGTCGGCTTCCTTAGCATCTAAAATCAAACATTTACAAAATCATGTTGTCAAAATATATTATTTTATTTTAACTTGCTTGAATTCAATGAAATCCTCGATCCTAAACATTGAATGAATACGTTCAGCCTTTCTGCTTCCGGTACATTTGTACATTGCTCAAATTGTTGTATTGCCGGTATAATATTTGCATAAAAGTGAACTTCTTTAACAAATGACAATTCTGGCTTAAACACAGCAGCCCAATATGGATCTAATACTGATGTTTTTACAACCAACTGCATGGTCTCTTTCTAAAAAAAAAAAACAAAATACAACAGACAATTAACAATAATATAGAATTTAAAATGAATCTTTATGAAAATAACTAACTTCATTCGAGTTACTGTTTTCAATGACATTCAGATCAATTGTACGCAGAATGGATCCGAAATTATCTCCTGGATTTGTCAGGGAGTTCAATTTATACTCTAACACTTTTTTGTTCAAGCATTTTTCTAAAAATGTTTTTAAATGTTTGATGTCATTCAGTGACACACATTGATTCGACATTTTATTTGGATGAATTGCAAAGGGTTTCTTTTCACTTTAACACACCAACTTCCAACTTCAACTGTACGATAGATTTGTGGGGATTGTTCAGTCTAATGCATTTACTATGAATGATGTTTGTAATCTAATCAATTATCTTGCTGATTTATCGACACTCAGCATATATGCAATGCGGCCAAATTTCTGTCAAACAATTATCAGAAAATACATCAATGGTCCAAAGTTTGGACTCCAAACTTCATTCATCTGAGTGTTTACTCAACGTAGGTTCATAAAGTTTCATAGCATTGACAACACAAGAAAGTGCTCAAAATCACGCAAACAAATACGCTGCTATCCACCCGGACTCAATTCAACGACAGTGTTGGTAACGTTTTATCTAAAATGTTGATGTGGTGGTACAGTGTTTTCTGCTTGATAAATGTTGATAACACTACTGTGTTGTTAGCAGGTCATCAATGACTCCGTTTTTTTTGATGGCTCATAACTCAAATTGAATGAAAGGTTCAGAAATTTTTTTTGCTCTATCTTTGCAGAATAACTTTTGAATGGATAATGTTTGAAAATACTCTCTCCATAGTGAAAAACTACGTTTTGTGAACTTAGTCCAAATTACAGCAATATATGCATGTGTGACGATTTTCCACAATTTTCCCAAGAATGCCGGAAAATTCGGATTTCCCGATTTTTGAAAATGATAGATCTTGAAACCTGTGAAACAACTTTGCTGCAAGTCAAACTAATGATTCCTTGTAAGACAAAAACCCATGAATAAAATATGGTCAAAACAGGCCATTCAGTCAGTTGTTGATTTTACTATTAGTATTAGTTTGTCTTCAATAAAATCTAGTGTTGGCCGTTGAACACTTTCGAACAATTGTTCGTTCGTTCGACATTAATTTTGTTAGTAGGATCACTCAAAAAGATATATTTCAAGATTCCATAAGACACCAATTTTTTTCTTCCGAACCGTCTATCGCTCCAATCTACGGGTTGCCGGACGGCAAAAACGTTTTGCATTTCAAGCCACATGTATTTCATTTGAGCTTTGTGGCCAATGGCTATTGCTAGCTAAATCAAACGATGTATTTGATAGCAAAGCCAAATGATGGGCATTCTTCGCCACAAAAACCCCAAAATACCTCTCATTAAAATTGTAATTCAATAATTTTAACCATGACTCGTATATATCAAATATGTTCCGAAAACGAGACCTCCTTGAGTTAAATTAAAAGAAAAAATTGCAGGAAATTCTATCGGAATTATAATCAATAACAACTGTTCGCGAAATGTTTCGAAGTTGAGTCGAAGTGCTTCATAGATATTCATTACGAATTCAAATGCAATTTGAATATAAATTAAAATGCCGGTTTTTGCTCCCTTACACACTTTTAGGGGAAGTGCTGAATGTCAATTTTGCACCATGTTCCCCGCTTCATTCCATTACGCATATCCACTGGAAATGTGTGCTTCCAGCTCAAAAAAGAAAGAGGCGAGAATATAACACGTCTCCTTTGTACAAAAAGAATCTTGGAGCGAAAAAACCGTTAAAGGCAAAAATGAACACGTATTCCGAGACTATGATTCAATAATAATGGGACTTGCATTGAGCTCGCAGGATAACGAAGTGATATACACTCTTTTAGATAGAAGAACACGAACAGGCCCGCAAATATCAAATGCATTCTGATACCGCTTCAAAAGGGTGGAATTGCTTAAAGGAATTTTTCAGAATCTTTTTATTGTTTCGAAAATAATTTTGATTGTGAATAGATTGCACATGGATCAATCTTGAATTCCAAACAGGTACACTCAAACCATTCTCCGTACAAATTTTGAGTTTTTCACTCCAAATAGGAGTAATACACAATACACTCCATAACGGAGTAAGTATTTGTATGAGTGTATTCCATTATGGTATAGAATATACACCACAATGGAATACACTCATACAAACATTTACTCCGATATGGAGTGTATTGTGTATTACTCCTATTTGGAGTGAAAAACTCAAAATTTGTACGGAGAATGGTTTGAGTGTAGGTGTTCGAATGAAATGCAGGAAAAAAATGCAGAAACCCAAAAACACAGAAAGAAAAAATGCAGAAAAAAATTTGCAGAAAAGAAAAAAATGC